>NC_056732.1:146667228-146853465 GCF_019279795.1 Protopterus annectens
TTTCTGTGTTGAGGTTCAAATCTCTTGCTCTCGTGGCTCTGATGGATTTGGATTTTCTGAGGTGGAGCATGTCCATTAATTCCAGATTGGACATGGCCTTGTAAGTCAGGCATACATCACGTCTGAGTAGCCGGTATGCGACTGAATAGAGCTGGAGTTTCTTCAGCCGGGCAGCATATGACATATGTTTGAGACCCTTTATCATCTTGGTGAGGAACTTTTGGGGTCTTTCCAACTGCTGCAGGTGTCGGGTAAGATACATCCCAAATGGGGCATTGTACTCAATCATGGGCCTGATAAGAGAAGAGTACAGGGGCACAATGACCTCTCTTGATCTGGATGTGAATCCCTTCATGATAAGGTGGGCAATATAGAAGGTCTTCCTAACCACCTTGGCAATGTGAGTGTCAAATGAGAGGTTACTGTCAACTTGGGTCCCTAGGTCCCTGATTACCTCTTCCGTGTAATGGATTACCACCTATGTGGTAATTTGTGGTACCTTGTTTTTCCCAAAGGGTATGACTATACATTTTTTGGCGTTCAGTTTAAGGCCATGGCTCTGGCACCAATTATCCATTTCTATGAGGCCTCTCTGAAGGATGCTTGTGTCCGCTGGAGTATCAGTTATGGCGCCCAGTTTGCAGTCATCTGCGAACTTTGTCAGCCACAATCCTCTTATGTTTGCTTGCACCTTGGAAAAATAAATGCCGAATAAGAGGGGTCCCAGGACTGAGCCCTGTGGGACACCGCCAGACTGGCTTAGAGTCTGACATGGCTCCAGCAATTCTGACCTTGTAGGTTCTGTCCTTGAGCCAGTTTGCAACCCATCTTGTGACATATGGGTTTACATTTAAGCTGGTGAGTTTGTCTCTGATGCCCGAGTGGGGTATTGTGTCGAAGGCTTTTGCAAGGTCAAGGTAGGCTGTGTGAACTGCCTTACCCTCATCAATGGCCTTAGTGACTGTTTCAAAAAAGTCGACCAAGTTCAAAAGGCAGGATCTGCCCTTGACAAAGCCAAATTGGGTAGGATCCAATGTCTGTAGGTCCCCAATGTCTTTGTTTATGAGTTCCATAATGATCCTTTCCATAGCTTTGCAGACCAGGCTCGTCAAGCTTATGGGGCGGTAATTTCCAGGGTCCATAGAAGCACCGCCTTTGTGGAGTGGGACCACTGTTGCTGTACGCCACTCTTTGGGTACGTATCCTGTAGTAAGGTTAAGATTAAACAGCAGCCTTATGTGCGGATTTAGTTCCTCTTGGAGTTCATGTAGCACGCAACCCGGGATACCGTCCGGTCCCATTGATGCTGTGTTTTTAGCTTTGGAGAGGGCGGCTCTCACCTGGGCATCTGAGATGTTAGGGAGGCTACACTCTGCTGGGATAGATATTTCTCCTTTTGGGGAGGAGAGAAATTTGCACTGAACCTGTCTGCCAGAATGTTGGCAATGTGTGTGGGTTCAGTGTATTTTGTGTCATTTTGGACTAACTCTGAGCATATCTGGGAGGTTCCACCCAGGTTTCTAACATAGCTAAAGAAGGCCTTGTGATTGTCTTTTGTGCCTTTTGCGATTTTTCTCTCAAAGTTGGCCTTGGATGATTTTATGAGTGATCGTAGTTTTTTGCTAGTACTGATCAGAGATGCCTTCCCTTTTAGGGATTTTGCTCTGTCATGTAGCTTCCTCCTCCTGCTGCAAAGTTTGTTAATGGCTGGGGTCCACCAGACAGGGCGCCTGCCTTTGGGGGAATGGGTCTTGGTTTTATTAGGGATTGCATGATCCATGCATTCTTGAAGGTGCCCGTAGAAGGCATTTATAAAGGATTCAGCGGTGTGGGCTGTGGTTTCCACTGGCCCAGGGGCCTTGAAGGATACCACTTCAATCTTAAGAAGTGTGAAGTCGGCTTTTGAGAAGTTCTTCACTGTGGTCTTTTGTGCGGGGGGGGGGGGCGGGATGTGGATTTCCAGTGAGATTAATTTATGGTCTGATCTCACCAATGAGGGGTATACTTCCGGTGTGGAGCATTTTGTCCCCATGTTTGTGATGATCAGGTCTAGTATATTATCTCCTCTTGTGTGAGTGGTGACTAGTTGTTCCATCTCATTTGAGTTTATGAATTCTAGGAACCTTTGGGCTAGGGTGTTGGGGCTTGACTAATGTTCCTAGTCTATGTTTGGGTGGTTGAAGTCTCCCAATATGATGGTATTTGGTGAGACATTCATACTCTCCAGTGTCTTCAGGAAGGCTGAGAGGGGTTCCTGAGTTTGAGAGGGTGGACTGTAGCATGCTACAACCTGTAGGGCAGTTTTGCCTATGGTTAGTTGCACCTGGATGGTCTCTGATGCTTCGTGCGTTGCCACTAACTTGGAGGTGTGGGTATCTTTGATATGGATACTCCCCCTCCTTTTGTGGTTCGGTCCAAGATTTGGGGCCGGAAAGCATGATATGAGGTAAAACCTGGTAGTGCTGGGGTGCTCTCAGGAGCCTTGAACCAGGTTTCAGTCACTGCACAGACATCGATGTTCTCCATACTGAGGATGGCTTCGAGAGCGTGCATCTTGAGGTTTACACTAGTAACAGAAAACTGATGCGAGATCAGCAGACAAACAGGTGTAAGGAGTGCAGAACAGGACGCAGCTCGTGCGGATACGGAAGGACCCAAGTGCAGGAACAGCAATCAATCACTGAGAAAGCACTGAAGCAGCAACAACGTAGGCAGCAGTTGTAGTACACAATTTCTTTATTACGACCACCATAGGATAAAACAAATAGTCCACAGAATAAAAGACAGTTAAGCGCTTTCGATTGGTACAACCAATCTTCCACAGAACTCATCTTGAGGTTTAGACTTCTGGCATTGAGCAGCATTACCCTTAGTTTTTTTTCACTTGTGTTTTCTAGGTAGGTGGGTTTGTCTTTTGAGCCTTGCCTAAAAAAGGCACTATGGGGGTGGCAAGAGCCTTGGCCAATATCCGGAAGCCCAGGGGTGACAGGTGCAAGCCATCCCTTGCGAAGCAGCGTGGCTTGTCAAGCATGTCATCCCAAGCAGACAGACATTGGATCCCCTTAGAATGACACCAGTAATTAAGCCAATTGTTAAAGCTGATCATTTTGTCTTTGTACTGTGGCATCATTCTTGGTGAGGGTAAGATGCTGCTCAGGGTCAGGGTCATACCGCCTGGGCTACATAATCAGAGAGCTCCTCTATGTCTTTTCATGTAGTCCAGTCTCAGGTCATTCACACCAGCATGGACAATGACTGAGTCATATTTGTACTTGCTTTGGAGTGACCTGAGTGCTTGTGTTATGCGGCAGATTCTAGCGCCCGACAGGCAGCTTACTGTAACCTTTTCCTTGTTCAGTCTGGTGAGCGGGACGTCAGTGTGTCTGACTATGGAGTCGCCTATTACAAGTGTATCTGGCATGTTGTTTGGCCTTAAGGGCTGTGACTGTTTAGCACACTGACTTTGTGAACTATGTGTTGCATGTGGTATGTCTTGAGGTAGTGGTCGCTTGGGTGTCTGCTTTGGAGGCCACTGTTGTTTTGGTAGATTTTTAATCAGAGCATCCGAGTATTTTTGTGTGTTTGGTTTGCAGTTGTGATAGGTCTTTGTGAGACTGGGTTTCTGGTGTGCGTGGTTACCTTCTCCTCCTGACTGGTTTTGCCAGTACTGAGTTGAGAGAGCTCAGCCTCCAGTTTGGCTATATAGTTGCATCTCTCACATATATTTGTATTTATTGGGAGGAGGAGAGGGTTGTCTGTGTACATGAGGCAACTGTAACATTGCCTCAAGATTCCCAGATTCACCAGCTGAACAGGAGAGGACGCCAGCAACTGACCCTTCGACATGCTAGAATAGTGTAAAGGATTGCTGTGTAACTGAGTCATAAAGGACCTATAGGAAAATGGGTACTCAAGGGAATTTAGGTGAATGAAGTACTTTCTTTTTGTTTAAGAGTGCTTTACCTGTATAAAAAAGCTTTAGGAGCAAGTGCTGGGCTTTTCAGATAGAGAATAGACTGTTTAGATTGCAAGTAGAGCAGTTCTAAGGGAAAAATTGAAGAGCAGACTTTGCGGAGCCAGAAATAGTTTAAACCTGATTAACCGGCGCTTCCCGATGCTGCTCTATGAGCAACTTCGCGCTAAAGCGGGCTTTATAGCAGGGGGTTGAAAAGAGCTAGGAATTGACCCAAAATGGCCAATAAACTACAAGTTGCTGGGCTGGAACCACTCCTCTAGGGACAAATAGGTTGCTCAGTGCTCCCCACTCCCACTGGTGAACAAAGAAGCTTCCTCTTATCCAAATAAGGATATGGATAGCACAGGAACTATGACAAAGCCCAGAGATCAGCAAAATCTGAAGACTGGACTATTCTAGTTCAGTAAGGCGGGAAAACAAGGATATTTTTTTGTTTTTTTTCTTTTTTTCAGAAACAGAAGAAAAAGATACAGTAACAAACAGTAAATGCTTTAAAACGGCTAGCACACTTTACGGAGGGTTTTTTTTTCCTTTTTTCAGCTGGTGAGGTTTCTTCTTATGTATCCCGACATTCTACACAACTTGCACATTACTCTGTCACATAATACTCTTGTTGTTGTGTCTTTCGGCTTTTCCCAGTTAGGGGTCGCCACAGTGGAACTCCGGTCCGCTAATGATTGGCATTAGATTTTTACGTGCCGAGTTGCCAGCCCTGACGCACAACCTTCAAAGAAGGTACACCCATTCACGCATGTCTCCACACAGAAGACGCTCTAGCTGAGAATCAAACAGGACAACGTTTTACTGTGAGGCGACAATGCTACCGCAGCACCACCACCGCAGTCTAATTGCTACTATTATAACCATTCAACTATGTGCTCCTTTTATGGGGCTCTGCTTCCCAGATGCAGCACTGTAACTTTCTACACTAAATTACAGTTCAGGTTTCAGACTAATTTTCCCATCCTGCAAAGCCTTTTTTTAATCCTTTCCACACATAAGCAAGAGCTCTCCTACATGTGTGTGCTAACAGCTGCAATTTCAGTAACGTAAAAGTTTATCACACACAAATGATACGGAAACAAATTTCAGTTCTTCTAATGCCTGCTGCACTGCCTCTTTTTAACACAATATGATATTCAACATAGTTTATGCATAAACGTAAATATAACTGAAGAAATACTTTACACACTAGTTCCACTTAAGCATCTAACACTATCTGGCTTCCTCGGTGTTTAACTCATTAACACCCATCTAGTGCGGGATGTCACGTCTCTTAAGCAACCTACACACATCTTGCATTCCAAAGCATTTTCTGAAAAATAAACTTAAAAACCAAAACATGAAACAAAAGCAGGCAAATATTTTTTGAACAATAAAAGCTACTTTAAACTGTACAAATTGCAATGCTATCAATAAGAAGTGATAGTTTGTACATTCAGTCATTTCCATAAACACTAACATATTATAATGCAAACAAAACCCAAATTATATTTTTGTAAACTTTCACAAATTGTCATATCTCCAAAACTGTGCAACCTAGACACATATTGGTTGAACATTTTTGTTAACCAGATAGACAAAATATTTGTCATGTGAAAGGGTATAAGTGCATGTTTATTTAAATATTTTCAGAAATGTGAAAACATGTTTGAGAATGTAACCATAGCTGAAGATGCAAATGTGTGTGCGTATGTATGTATAAACTACATATTCTTACTACTATACTGTCTTTTGAAATCTGCTCTGTCTTCCTCTGCTTACAACATTTAAAATTTGCTTTAGCAGATCATGTATTGTGCTAACTGCATATGCTTTGTACTATATTGTTCTTTAAGATGTGTTCTACTTTCCAGTGTTTTTGTCTAGTAAATCCTTGAATTATTTCTTCACAGCAAATCATGATAACATGTTTCTTAGAAATCTGGTTTTGCTATGTACTATATTGTAATCTTTAAAAGTGGGTAGGATGAGGAAGAAGCAGTGGGTATAAAAAAGGGCTATAGGCACCCCTTACAAAGCACAGCTTAGATGAAAGGTCTGGGGGGGGGGCCTAGAAGACCATCACCACTCCCCATCTCAGGCAGACCAGTCTAACCCTGCAGCCTGTTTTACCAGCCACCTTCATTTGTGAATATGTTTTTTGTATACTAACAAGTAGAAGCCAAAGCAATGGCACGTTACTTTAATTTTAAAAATGCAACCATTTTCTCTGAGTCAGCATAACCACTTTTTCTGTACTGATGTCACAGTCACAAACTGCAATGGTCACGTGACAAGCCAAGTCTGGTCATCAAAAGCATGACCAAATGTCTTTTATTTCTGGAAATACATTCAAGTATATTAAAGTTAGAATATATCTGTGAGAAACAGATGATTCAGAGAAATTAAAAACCAATGAACTATCCTCTTAAATAATTACACAATATTTTAAAAGCATTAAATACTGCATACAAGTTTTCCTCCCTTATTAATTAGGTTAACTATATAGGAATAAGATAACCATCTTCATGCCTTAATCCGCTTCTGCAGTCTGCAGGCATCAGTCACTTTAACAACTCTGAAAGCAGTCCATAAAACATATGCCAAGCAGTACAACTACATTATAACTTTGTACACAGCAAACATAAAAAGCAGATGGTACCCATTCTGCAGATATTCTAATTTAACACTAAATGTTCTTATACAAGTATGATAGTCTCAAAGCACATTTTCATAAATAAGCCATACAGACAGTAAACATTGTGTATTACGAAATCATCATTTGAGGCCATTTGTAACATAAAGGAGCAATCATATCAGGATCCTGCCATTAAAGTTGAACTTGTACAACCAAGTCCACTAGTCATAAACTACGCCTACTAATCAGAGACTGCAAAATTACTTGGAACAAGCATAGCATAAAACAGCAAAGTACAAAGTAACAATCCAAAATAAATAAATGCAAAGTAATAACCTATCATTCTTCAGAAGACAAAAGAACTTTTAATGTTTTTTAGAGCTTGTTTTGCAGTTTGCTTTAAACAATCTTATGTAATTGGATGAGGAAATGGCCAGTTATTATTAAATGCCCTAATGTAGCAATTTTAGTGGTGCTGATGATGGGAGACAGCACCCTGTGTGGCTCAGTACTATTATGTACAAACACATAAGGATATCAGCCCACAAACACAATCTATCAAGAAAATGTCTGTCTACCAGCAGACGCCACTTCCACACTCCTTCACTGTGAAGTTGCTCTATGGTTGCTGAAATAAGAAGAAACTTCCCATGTCCAGAAAACTGTAGGAAAAACCTTCCTCCCATTTTTATCTCTACACAGTTACAAATGCTCAGATTAAGTGAAACTGAAGTGCAAGGCAAGTGCACAGACAAATGACAAATACTTTAAATTAAGTATTTTTATCTACTAACAGTAATTATGTTAATACCATTAGGAGGTCACCTGATGCACAAAAGCATGTATTTTAAAATGGGACTTTAGCACATGATTTTTAAACCTTGCTCAACAGTCTCACATAAAATACAGTTGTGTAAAATCTTACCATAATGGTAGATGTTCTTTTCACTGTTGCAGTATTCATTACATTAGGGATCCCCTGCCAAGGCAGCCAGATGTCCGGCCAGTATACCAAAGCCTTGGGCTGCTTTAAGATACTCCACGTATGTCACATGTATGCTCCCAGCATTACATAGGACATAAAGGTGATGTCTGGAAGTACCATCTTCAGAACTGAGTGCCCCAGTAGGAATGCCAGTCCAAGGAAAAGGAGAGGTAACTAGTACATTCAAAAGGGAAAAGGACCAGGGGGAGTAGGGAGGGAGTGAATACTGCAACAGTGAAGAAAAGGACATCTACCATTATGGTAAGATTTTACACAACTGTATTATGTCCTTCCATTTCACTGCTGCAGTATTCATTTCAATAGGGAAAGTGCCAAAGCTCAGAAAGAAACTTGGGAAGAGGAAGGACCAGTAGAGCCCTCAAGGAAACCATGAAGGATGGCCTTAGCAAAATCAGCTCTAGCTCAGGAGATTCCATCTAACTTGTAGTGCTTGGTAAATGTATGCACAGAAGTCCAGGTAGCTGCCTTAAGAATAGAGTTAGTATCCAAACCCTTGAAAAAAGCACCACAAGAAGCCACCACTCTAATAGAATGGCACTTAACAGAATAAGAAAGGCTCTTACTATGAAATGAACAACAAAAAGAAAGAAATAGCTTTTGAGATCCAAGAAATATTTTGCTTGGATACACCTAATCCTAAGGACCTAGGATGAGCTCATCAGATTTCCTGATATTCTTAGTCTTATCCAAATAAAATCTGAGTCGTCTATGCACATCCAATGTGCGCAGCACCTTTTCACTGGCAGATTGTGGAAAAGGGAAAAAGTGGGCAATAGACTGATTAAGGGACAACTGATTCACTATCTTGGACATAAAGAAGCATTATGCAAGGACACCCTGTCCTTATGAAACACCTAAAAAGGAGAACAAGCCATAAGAGCTTGAAGCTCAGACACCCATCTGACAGAAGTAAGGGCCAACAAAACTACAGTTTTCCAAGTGCAATGTTACAAGGAAACTGAAGCTACAGGCTCAAAAGCAGCATGCGCCAATTTTTCTAAAATAAAATTAAGATCCAGGGAGCAGGAGTAGGCTTCCTGGGAGACCTAATATGAAGGACGTCTTTAAGGAATTGTTTAGCCTCAAATCTTGAAGCTAAAGGAGGAGCTAAAAGGCAGACAGAGACAGCTGATAAGTGGACCTTAACAGAAGGATAAGCCAACCCAGCATTGAGCAATGCATACAGGTAAGAGAGAACCAAAAGGAACATCCACAGAAAGTGGACCCAGGTTACAAGAAAAACACCAAACAGGAAACCTCTTCCATTTGGATAAGTAGGATTTCCAAGTATTGGGTTTCCTGGCCTCCTGCAGGACCCTAAGCACATCCTCAAAAAAAGGTGGACTCAAAATCCTATCGCCCACATCAGTTGAAGAGTGGACAGGTGGGGATGGATGACAGATTCCTTACCCTGTGTGAGTAGATCCACCCTGTGAGATAATTTGCGATGATTGCCCTTGGCAAATGCAGAACAGGGAACCAATGCTGTCCCGGACAAAAGGGAATCACCAACATTTTGGGAGCATCCTGTTGAATTTTGAACATGACTTTTGGAATGAGAGGAAGGGGATTTCAAGTGTAAGGAAACATCCCCTTCCAAGAAAAATATAGGGTGCCCACCTTCCAAACCAGAGGACCCAGGACTCTGGCACAAAATAGAGGAAGTGGTCTGTTCAGAGGGAAGACAAAAAGTTCTGGCGAGTACCCAACTGGTGGACAATGTCCAGAAACACATCCCTGTAAAGCATCCATTCATGGGATTGAATGAAAGACCTGCTCAGAGTGTATGCCACAATGTTTTGATCTGATGGAATATAAACTGCCTGAACAGTCACTTGATGCTTTATATCAAGATCCCACACTAGGAGAGCCAACTGGCAAAGAAGAGAAGATCTTATCCCCTCCTCCCCCCGTGTGTTTACATACCACATCACTGTGGTATTGTCTATAAATACCTTGAGAGGTCCTGGGGAGGAAAGAGGATTGAAAGCTTGAAGCACCAGCAGAAGAGCTCTCATCTCTGTCATTGATGTGCTCTTTCTGTTGAAGTTGGTCCAGATGACATACCTGTGGAAGCATGGAGGTGTTTAGGTGAAATGGCAGTGGAGGTTTTAACTAGATTGTTTAATGAAATCTTGGAAACTGAGAGGATGCCTGAAGAATGGAGAAAAAGTGCTTTGGTACGATTTTTTAAGAATAAGGGTGATGTGCATAGCTGTAGTAACTGCAGAGAGATTAAACTGATCAGTCACAGCATGAAGTTATGGGAAAGAGTAGTGGAAGCTAGGTTAAGAAGTGAGGTGATGATTAGTGATCAGCAGTATGGTTTCATGCCAAGAAAGAGCACTACAGATGCGATTGTTGCTCTGAGAGTGTTCATGGAGAAGTACAGAGAAGGGCAGAAGGAGTTGCATTGTGTCTTTGTGGATTTAAAGAAAGCATATGACAGGGTGCCTAGAGAGGAGTCGTGGTATTGTATGAGGAAGTCGGGAGTGTCAGAGAAGTATGTAAGAGTGGTACAGGATATGTACGAGGGTAGTGTTGACAGCGGTGAGGTCTGCAGTGGGAGTGATGGATGCGTTTAAGGTGGAGGTGGGATTACATCAAGGATCAGCTCTGAGCCCTTTCTTATTTGCAATGGTGATGGACAGGTTGACAGACAAGCTTAGACAGGAGTCCCCATGGACTATGATGTTTGCAGATGACATTGTGATCTGTAGTGAGAGTAGGGAACAGATGGAGGAGACCCTGGAGAGGTGGAGATGTGCTCTAGAGAAAAGAGGAATGAAGGTCAGCAGGACTAAGACAGGATATGTGTGTGTGAATGAGAGAGAGGATAGAGGAATGGTGAGGATGCAGGGAGTAGAAGTGGCAAAGGTGGATGAGTTTAAGTACTTGGTATCAACAGTTCAGAGTAATGGTGAGTGTGGAAGAGAGGTGAAGAAGAGAGTACAGGCAGGATGGAGTGGGTGGAGAAGAGTGTCAGGAGTGATTTATGACAGACAAGTACCAGTAAGAGTGAAAGGGAAGGTCTACAAGAAGGTAGCGAGACCAGCTATGCTATATGGGTTGGAGACAGTGGCATTGACAAAAAGGCAGGAGTCAGAGCTTGACGTGGCAGAGTTGAAGATGTTAAGATTTGCACTGGGTGTGACGAGGATGGACAGGATTAGGAATAAGTATATTAGAGGGTCAGCCCAGGTTGGAAGGTTTGGAGACAAAGCCAGAGAGGCAAGATTTGGACATGTTGGTTTGGACATGTGCTGAGAAGGGATGTAGAGTATATTGGGAAAAAGATGCTAAGGATGAAGCTGCCAGGTAACAGGAAAAGAGGAAGGCCTAAGATAAGGTTTATGGATGTGGTGAGAGAGGACATGCAGGTGGTTGGTGTGACAGAGCAAGATGCAGAGGACAGGAAGAAATGGAAACAGTTGATCTGCTGTGGTGACCCCTAATGGGGGCAGCCGAAAGAAGAAGTGCTCTTTCTGCTGAAGAGGCGACCACACCCCCTGCACCTTAAGAGAGCCAAAAGCTGTCCGCATCCCATGTCTGAAGTGTCTGTAAACAGCTCCTAAGAGGGAAGAGGGGGATGAAAAGGAAGCTTTAGAGATAACTGCTGGATCGCTCAGTAATGTCCTTTCTTGAGACAAGGTAGAAAAGGAACTGCAAATTCTAAGGGATGCACATGTTGAAGCCAAAGTGACTTCAGAAACTATGTGGAGTTTGGCCAGAGGGAGCATACGGATGATAGATGATGCCATCAATCCCAGAGCTCTCAGAAAATCCCTGGCTGTAAGAGTCCAGAGCCAGAACAGTTTGAAAGAAGGAAATGAGTGTGAAGGTATTGGGAAGAGGCAGGGATGTTAGCATAGGCACAGTCTGGATCCTGCACTGCAGAAAAACATGGTCTTGGGAAGAGTCAAAATATTTTTTTTTGAAGTTTATTGCAAACCCCAGGCTTTGCAGAAGGGAAATGGCAAAATGAAGATTTTCCAACAGGATCTCTGGAGAGGATAACTGAAACAGGTTGTCCGTGTAAGGAAAAACTTGGATTCCCTGAAGCCTGCAAAAAGCAATCACAGGAGTGACTCATTTGGTGAATAGTCTTAGTGTAGTAGAAAGGTTAAAGGGCAATGCCAGAAATGTAAAAATGGATCAGAATATGAACATAAGCATCCTTGAGATCCAGAGACACCATATAAGCCTAAGGAAGCAAAAGAGGGAACAAAGTCTGAAAGGGCAGCATTTAAAAGGAGGGCATCTTCAGAAAAGTGTTTAAATGCAGAGGTCTAGAATTGGTCTCCAAGTACCATCTTTTCTGGGTAATAGAAACATCCTGGAGTAAATACGCCTCCTCTTTGGGACACAGGCTCCTCTTGGTTAGTACCAGAGTCAAAAGGTTCCGAAGCACCTCTGGAAAGGAGAGTTGTTCTTGAGGGGGCTGAGGAATACCCATAACAGGGGGAAGGGATTTCCAAACCATGAAATACCCCTGGCAAATAATGGACAGGACCAGGAATCCTAAGTAATCTGCAGCCAAACAGGAAATGAGAGAGAGGCGAAGAGAAAGAGGAAAGTGGCTGGGAAGACTAGGATAGTCAGACAGCAACTGGTTTATCTGTAAAAGGAGAATTCTGAGCACTGACGTCTGAGTAGCCTTAGCAGGAGGAGCCCACTTGACATAAACATAGCAGCAGCAGCAGCTTTACCAAACAAGTGTTTGTTATCAAGAGGGGCACCCATCAACTTTGCCTTGATATTGTCAGGCAAAGGTTGAAGCCAAAGCAAATAACACCTCATCAGTAACCCAAAAGCAGCAGCCCTAGAAGAAGCATCTGCTGCATCATAACTACAATTGATGGAACAACGAGCCACCTGGGAGGAAGCTCCTAACAAGGAAAGGGCAGACGTTTTATCCTCAGAGTCTGGAAGATCAGAAATAACCTGACAGGTCTGGAATAAGAGAGCCAAAAAATACCTGGACATATGGGTCTAATAATTAGCCCTAAAAACCAAGGTAGCAGAGGTATAAACCTTCTGGCCTTCCCTTTCCATGGTTCTACTATCTTTATCAGAGGGCAGTTACTTGGGAGAAGGCAGCAACTGAGAGGGCATGTAACAGCTACAAACAAATGCAATCTGAGGGTCATGTTTCTCAACGCTAGAAGCCTAAATCTCAAAATGCACTCGCTCGAGGCACTCCTTAAAATGAAGAACATCGACATTTCTGCTGTAAGAGAGACTTGGTTCAATGCAGCAGAAAGCACCCCTGTACTTACCAGGCTATAACTCATTCCACACCATTCAGGCTATAACTCATTCCACACCTTTCAGCCACAGAACTTAGACCGAAGCTCCAAAGGTGGTGGTGTTTTTATATTCATAAAGGATGCGCACACCTCCAGACTGGTAGCCCAACATAATGCATCAGAGATACTTCAGGTGCAGCTAACATTGGGTAAGACAGCGATTCAGGTCATAGCCTGCTATAGGTCCCCAACCATGTCCCAAAACTCGCACTCCACATTCCTAAGCACTCTGGAGAATATTAGGGTCCAACTTAACACTCTCTTACTAGGTGACTTCAACTACCCCTCCATTAACTGGGTAAACTACTCATATACCAATACACTTGTCCAATGTTTCTGGAGTTCATTAATTCCAATGCCCTGGACCAGCTCATTCTTACCCCCACTAGAGGTAGCAACATCTTTGACGTGGTCATTACTAACATGGGCGACTGTTGCTCTACACCAATAGTCAGCTTCTCCCTGGTTAGATCCGACCACAAACTAATCACCTTGGAATTCCACATCCCTCCCACCCCCCACCCCCAGCAAAAGTAACCACCATGAAAAACTTCTCCAAAGCTAACTTTGGGATCCTAAAAACAGTGGTGGCTAACTTCACGGCACCCATGCAAATGGAGAATAGTTGCGTGACCGCAGAGTCACACACCAGTGCACGAATGCATGTACGAACACGTACACAAATGCATGGATCTCGCCATACCCAATAGAACCAAGACACTCTCCTCCAAAAAAAGGAAGCCTATCTGGTGGTCCCCTGCCATAAACAAACTCTACAACAGGAGGAGGAAATTAATGCAGAATAAGGTGAAATCCCAAGAATGGAAAAACTCCCTTATTTGCCTCAACAAAAAGTTGAGATCCCTCATCAAATCTTCCAAAGCTAGGTATGAAAACAGAATTGCAGCAGATAGTAAAGACAACCACAAGGCTTTCTATAGTTAAGTAAAGAACCTCCACAGCAATATCCAGATTTGCCCTGAGCTACTGCACAACGGTACCCCCTATACTGAGCCAACAGATATTGCCAGTATACTGGCAGACAGATTCAGTGCCAACTTTACCCCCGCCCAAAGGACCAATCACAATACCAGTAGATTGCCAGGCACCCAGTATTACTGCTGCACAGGTTAAAACAGCACTGTCCAAGGCCAAGAACAGAGCTTCTATGGGACCTGACAATGTCCCTGGTTGTGTTCTACATGAACTAGAGAGAGAACTGGCACCTCACTTGTGTGCCCTGTTCAATTACAGCCTCAACTCAGGCTTTGTCCCTGCCGAACAGCGAACTGCTACAGTTATCCCCCTCCGCAAAGGAGGATTGAATACAGACCCTGGGAACTATCGCCCCATTAGCCTGACGAGTCTGATATTCAAAGCTATGCATCATCATGGACCTAATAAACAAGGATATAAGGAATCTCTAAACTCTGGATCCCACACAGTTTGGTTTTGTGAAGGGTAGATCATGCCTGCTCAACTTGGTCAACTTCTTTGAGTCAGTCACCCGAGCTGTGGATGAAAGCAAAGTGGTTCATACAGCCTACCTTGATCTGGCCAAGGCTTTTGATACCATTCCCCACTCAGGAATCATAGAAAAACTCACTAAGCTTGGCATCAATCCCTATATCACTAGGTGAGTTGCAAACAGGCTCACAGACAGAACCCACAGTGTGAAAGTAGCTGTCTCCAAGTCAGACTGCAGATTAATCACGAGGGAGTCCCACAGGGTTCGGTCCTAGGTCCTCTCCTGTATGGTAACTACTTCTCTGAAGTCCAGGCCAACAAGAACGGACTCTGGCTGACAATGATCACAGACGCTTGCAAGCTGGGAGCTATTATTAACTCCTCAAGGGATGCTGACATCTACAGAATGGCCTCACTGTGACCAACGACTGGTGTCAGAACCATGTCCTTAAGCTCAATGCCAAAAAATGTGTCTTCATCCCCTTTGGGAAAAGCCCGGTTCCCATGAACTACCACACTGATGGTAGTCCAATGAACACAGAAGGAGTTATAAAAGATATGGGAACACAGGTTGAGAGCAACCTCTGTTTTGATCACCACCTTGCCACTGTGGTCAAAGTCCTTCTACGTGGCACATCAATTACTAAGGGTTTTGCATCTAGGAAGAAAGAGGTCATTGTTTCCCTCTACTCTTCCCTCGTTAGGCCAATCATAGAGTACAATGTCCCATTTGGCATGTACCTCAATAGACACTTGCAACAACTGGAGAGGCCGCAAAAGTACCTCACAAAGAGGATCCTAAGCCTTAAACACTTGCCCTATATGGACAGACTAAAAAAAACTACAACTATTCTCGGTCTCATATCGCCTACTTAGAGGCAATCTCCACTTGACTTACAAAGCCATGTCTGACCCAGCTCTGTTAGAAATGCTACATCTAAAGAAATCCCAATCCCTCTGCACCACACGATCCAGAGACTTTAACCTTATTACCACAATTAACAGAACATGCTGGAGGGACAGGTTCATTCCCCAGAGACTGCCCATGCAATGGAACAGACTTCCCATGCATGTCAAGCAGAGCACTTCGGTGACCCTCTTCAAGAGAAATCTTGATGAGTGGATGGGTAACAGAAAATTCACCCTGGGATAACTCCAGTGGCTCTACTCGACAGAGGCACTGGGAACTAAGGTCAAGTAGCACTAAGCCAGGGTAATCCTATGGCTAGGCTTGTAAAGGCCCCAAGGCCATTACCCTAGTACACACCTATGAACCTATAAGGGTAAATACTACACATAAAAAGTTACATACTTGCCAAAAAGCTACTGCTATAACTAAGTCCATTTTCAGTAACCCCTTGCTCTTTGTGACCACCTAAGTGGAAAAACTGACATGGTCTTGTGCTAAAGGTATTAGGATCTCTTGAAGAAAAGCTTGTCCAGGCTGCCATTTGCCCTCACCTTTTTATCAAGCAATGCTTATTATGTGTCTCTTTTAATCTCTTTCCCTCTCAATCGTGCTAAAACTGCGTTAACAAGATGGTTGCACACTGATCAACAGCTTAACTTCAGTTCTCTCAGTCTGAAAAAGAAACAGAAATAAAGGCTACTAATTTTGCCAGGTTTAATAAAATTCAGTTACTAGCTACTAACTACAGTATCTGGATGCCAGCAAAGAAGAAACTTTGAGAGCCTAAAAGAAAATTAACTAGAAAAGGCAAAGAAAACACTCTGACTGGGAAGAATCCTGCAGCTTTTCAGAAAAAAGCAGTTAATGCTCCAACTCTGGTGTGGGAAATGGCTTCCAGTAATTTAGAGGAAAAAGTAAATCAAATGTGCTCAGAGCCGATTAAAATGAAACATTTAAGGGGTATAACAACTCAAATAACAAAAGACTGGAAAAACAGAAGCAGCTTTAAACAGCTATGCAGATGAACTGATAAAACTGCAAATATCAGAGGTCAAAATGAAGAAAGGGCTGGCTAAGTATGACCCTGCTCAAGAACAGTTTCAAAAAATGGTAGAATTACAGGACAAAGAAAACATGAGATTTTCTGCTGTACCACAGAAACTGGAAAAAAAATATTTTATTAATTTTATGAAAGCACAAATAAGCAACTTGACTGGTATCACACAGCAGGATTTGTTAACGGAAAGGGCACATCATGTATATGCTCAAAAATGGCCATGAAAAAGCAGCCAAGACCTGTATTCATAGGTTTATAGGTGTTTACTAGGCTAACAATCACAAGGGCCTTCTTAAAACTAGCCAAGCATCCCAAATCTTTGACAAGTTCTAGTACCCTTGATAAGTGTAAGCAGGGGGCTTGGGAGCTGAAACATTTACAACCAGGGGCCTGGGAGATGAACCATTTACAAGCTGCCTCTGTACACTACAGACACAGGTGCCAAACCAGCGATGAATTACCTGTTCCCCATCCAATTGCCCAAGTTACACTTGAATTGGGTTAGGGAGGAAATCGGCTTCACATTGATGGGAAGCCTGTTCCACATAAGGGGTAGTTCTCTGGGATACATAACAGTCTCTCCAGCAGGTCCTATTTGTATCATAGGCAATGTTTACATATTTAGAATGGGTAATTCTGGTGTTGTTTGATTTGCGAATATGTAGGAGGTCCATCAGAGTGGGGTCTGGCAATGCCTTGTGTGAGAGGCATAGAACTCCCCTCAACAGCCTGTAGAAGACAGAATACAGGGATAGGGCACTGAGGCAGTATGCTCAGGACATGCTATTTAACGCCTGTATTCTTTTAGTGAGGAACTTCTGAGGATATTCCAGTTGCTGGATAGGTCTGGTTATGTACATACCAAAGGAGGAACTGTACTCAATGACAGGTCTTGATGAATGCCGAATACAGTGGAACAGTGACTTGCTTGGACCAAGATGCCATACCTTTGTTTATAAGTTGCACAGCATAGACTGACTTCCTCACTACCGTAGACATGTAATGGTCAAAGGCCAGTACTGTCTCTGTGTGTGTATCTCCAAGTCCCTGACTACTGGGCCAGCTCTTAGTGGTGTGTTGTCAAAGATGGAATTGTGCCCACAGAAAGAGTTGATCCCAACAAATTTGTTGCAAAAGTGCAAAGTACAAAAACTGGAGACAGAGTACTTGTGGAAAATGATTATTCACTGTACACCAGCCAGAAGAGAAGCACGTTTATCCCAGCAATTAGGGAATGTCGAGAGGCAGGTGTGAGATTCAAGCTGCTGTACCTAGTTGTCTTCAGAATATTTTTTTCTTAGAGGATCAAAGTCATTTTAGTTGCAGAACAGACTAAGGAGGAAATACAAAAGTTTGTCCAACAAAAAGTGAGCTGTAAAACAGAAGAGCACTCAGATTCTTATTCTTCATAATAAAGCTCATACAGAGACTTACCAGTAAAACCCTTTCCAATGCTTCAAAGGAAAATCCATGAAAGACAGAAAAAAGCACAGGAGTTGACCAGAAGAATTGGGAGCACCTTGGACTTGAACTAGACTCTGGCATTGGGAAATGAAGATCAACAGGAAGACCAGTGAATAAATGTGAAATTATTAAGCATCAATCACATTTGTGACGTACGGCTTTAGAAGAAAAAGTGGCAGAGAAAGTAGTTGTGTACACTTACCATAAATGTAGATGTTCGAGTGTATTCACTGTTGCAGTCATCACACTTGGGTTATCTGCCTGCAGGAAGTCCTCAGTCAGCCCGAATACCAGAGTCTTAGTATTTCTGCATCGGATGCTGTTGCTTCTTCCATGGTGTCAGGGGTATAAAAACAGGCAGCCGACACCATTACATCAGTTTTTCTTGTCTCAAATGTCATGAGCCCCCAAACAGGGAGCTAGTATATGGTGTGGAAACCACCAGCAGTAAAAAGTAAATACCAATACCATTAGGAATAGCCATAGAGAGGAGAGACAGAAAGATAGAGAAAACCAGGGGGCTGGAGGGAGTGAAACAAGGACTGCAACAGTGAATACACTTGAACATCTACATTTATGGTAAGTGTATACAACTGTACTATGTTCTTCGTGTTTCACTGTTGTAGTCATCACATTTGGGTTGATTCCCAAAGCTGAGGAAGGGTGGAGGCAGTCAAGAAGAGTTAGGGCTGGCTAGTAGACTCTGCAAGACTGCTGTAGTAAATCCTGCCCTGGACTTGGAAAAGATAGGCAAGTGGTAATGCTTGGTGAAGGTGTGTACAGAACTCCAGGTTGCAGCTTCCAGATTGTCCCTGGTAGGGACTCCCTTGAGAAATGCAGTAGAGGTAGAAGTAGCCCTAGTGGAATGTGTTCTGACCCCCTGAGGGGTCCATTTTCCATGGTGCTTGTAGCAGAAATTAATGCAGTGTGTTATCCATTTGGAAATGGTTTGTTTAGAAATGGCCTTGCCCTCTTCCCCTGTTGCAAAGCTGACTAGCAACTGGTCAGATTTTCTGCAACTAAAATGACTTTGAAAGGCTTAGTCCTATTAAGGTAGAACCTGAGCAGTCTGTGCACATCCAAAGAGTGCAGGATCCTTTCCCCTTTACTCTGAGGGTTAGGGAAGAAGGTTGGCAAATGGATGGATTGGTTTAGGGCCACACTGGACACCACTTTAGGCATAAAGGACGGGCTAGTCCTGAGGGAAACCCTGTCAGCACGGAAGATAATAAAGGGTTCCACAGCCATCAGTGCCTGAAGCTCAGACACTCTTCTAGCTGAAGTGATGACTACAAGCAAGGATATTTTCCAAGAGTGGAATTTTAACTCTGCTGAAGTAGCAGGTTCAAAAGGGGGAAGCGTGAGCTTTTCCAGTACAAAGTTAAGGTCCCAAGCAGGGGTGGGTGCTCTCCTTGGAGACCTTAAGTAGTTGGCCCTTCTCAGGAACTGTTTGATGAGAGGGTAAGAAAATAGAGGTGGCTCAGTATTGTAATGAGCCAAAATGGCAGAGGCATGAATCTTAATGGAGGGGAAGGATAGGCCTCTGTGGAGTAGCTCTGCTAGGTAATCCAGGATTAGAGGTAAGGAGTTCACTGCTGTGTCCTTTTTCTTTAGACTGAAACCAAGAACAATATCTTTTCCACTTTTCCCCATAGGATTTCCCAGTACTAGGCCTTCTGGCTTCAAGAATGATGTCCAGCACCAGTTTACTTCGGGTTGCTGGTGGAGTATTCAAGGAATAAGCCAGGCTGCAAGATTTAGGGTTTGCAATTGTGGATGCAAAATCTGTCCCTCCTGCTGTGACAGCAGGGTAGGGGTCTAGTGTAGGTGCCAGGCTGTGCAGGAGTGGGTACCAGTGCTGGCATGGCCAGTTCAGAGCAATCAGAATTGTCCTTGGCCTGTCTTCTTTTATCTTGAGTAGTACTCTTGAGAGAAGGGGCAGAAGGGGAAAGGCATAGATTGAGAATTTTACCCATTGAAAGGATAGGGCATCCACCTTCCAGGCCCTGCTGTGAGGGTTCCTGGTGCAAAATTTGCTTAACTTGTGGTTGTGGGGATGACAAAGTGTTCCACTCTCTAGGGTCCCCTACCTCTGGATCAGAAGGTTGAAAGTGCTGGGCTCCAATTTCCACTTGTGTAGGTCTAGGAAATTTCTGCTTAAGTCGTCTGCCAGTGAATTTTGTTTGCCTGGCAGGAATTGAGCTTGTAGATGGACTTGGCTGTCCAAAGCTGTCCTCCACAGAGTCATGGCTAACCTGCAGAGTGGGTAAGAATGCCCCCCCCCTGCTTGTTTATGTACCACATAACTGTGGTGTTGTCCATTTTTATCAGAAGTTGTCTTGGAAGAATTAGGTATCTGAAAGCTGTCAGAGCATTCTGTACAGCTAGCATCTCCTTTTGGTTGATGTGCAGGAGAATTTGGCTTGGGCTCCAGTGGCCCTGAATGCATTTGCCAGCCATGTGGGCCCCCCATGCATAGTCTGATGCATCTGTGGTCAGGGTTTGGGCGGTGTGTTGTACAGTAAAATGCAGTCCCTTGTTGTGGTTGCATGCTTCTGCCCACCAAAGGAACTCTGCCCTCAGACAAGGTATGATAGGAATGACTGTTTCTAGGTCCCGAGAATGCTGGCACCAAAGACTTTTTAAGTACCACTGAAGTTTCCTCACATGCAGTCTTCCATATGGAATTGGCAGAATACATGAGGCCATGAACCCTAGGGCTTGCAGTATTTTTCTTGCAGTTAGCTGGGTTCTGGTGGCCATTTGCTTGAAGTAGTCTGACAGATAGACCTGTTTTTTCTGAAGTGAGAAAGGCCATCTGGGAATTTGTGTCCAAGCTTACTCCCCGGAATACAATCTTTTGTCTGGGCACCAGTTGTGATTTATTTTAATTGATGGTGTACCCCAATGAAGTGAGGTGTTTTTTTACAAATGCCAGGTGCTGAAGCAGCAATTCCTGGATGTCCACCTGAATCAGGCAGTCGTCCAAGTACGGATAAATTTGGATATTTCTCTGCCTGCAGTATGCAATGGCTGGAGCCAGGCATTTTGTGAATGCCCTGGGCACAGCAGATAAGCCATAGGGAAGTTCAGAGAATGGGTACTGCATAGATCCTGCCCTGAAACATAGATATTTCCTGCATGATTCCCTGATGGGGATGTGCAGATAAGCTTCTTTTAAGTCTAGGGTGACTAACCAGGCATCCTTGGCTAGCCTAGGGAGAAACTGTTGCAGGGTAAGCATCTTGAATTTTGGGACCACCAGGAAGGTATTGAGAATTGAAAGATCCAGGATTGGGCACCAAGAGCTCTCTTTCCTGGGTACCAGGAATAGCCTGGAGTAGAAACCCTGGCCCTTTTGTTCTACTGGAAGTGGCTGAATAGCTCTGATGTTGAGTAGGGAAAGAACTTGGTTTTGAGCCTCTGCCCACTGGTTTGGAGGAAAGTCCAGAAACCTGCTTGGGGTTGGCAGTGAATGGAAATAAAATTTGTACCCCTGGGATACAATGTTGAGGACCCATCGGTCCTGAGTGATGGACATCCAGTTTTTTGCATGAAGGGCAAGTTTTCCTCCTAGGGACATAAGCAATTGGGCAGGGCTGGGAAGTAGAGTTGAGAAGTCATTGTGAACTTTTTCCATAGGGAAAATACCCTGAGACTGTAGTCTGGGTGGGTCTGTTTCCTCTGGGTCTTGTTTGGGAAAGCTTGGTGGGGGCTGGAAAGGAACAGTGTTTTGAAGGGCAATGCCTACTGAATCGAGGTGGTTTAACTTGTTAGAATTCTTTAACAGTTTGCATAGATTTAGCTTTTTCTTCCATCTTTTTAAGAACTTCTTCTGCTTTGTTGCCAAACAAAATGTCCTTATTTAAAGGAGCGTCTAGTAATTTAGACTTGACATGATCTGGCAAAGTCTACTCATTCAGCCAAGCATGTTTTCTCAGTACAGAGCCAGTGACTGCAGCCCTGCAAGATGCTTCTAGGGCATCAAAACCACACTGAAAGTATGCTTACTAACTTGGTTTGCAGAATGCATAAGCTCTTGCAAATCTTTATTTTCTGCACAATCTGGAAATATTACCATTTTTTGTTTAATGAGTTACATAATATGTTGCTGGTACTTCACCATGTGAAACTGGCAATTCAATGCCTTGATAGCAAGAGTTGCAGAGGTATGTACCTTCTTACCCAATCTGCTTAAGCTCTGGAATCCCTGTCCAAAGGGGTAGGATTTTTGGCTGTAGTAGCCTTAATACCTTTAGGTCCCTGAAAAATTATCTCTGGATCAGCAGTAGGATTCTTGAAAAGAAACTTGTGGGAATAAGGTACTCAGTAGTACCTGTCATGTTTCCTAGGGGACGGAGGCAAGGTGTCTGGAGTAAGACTGGATTCTATGAAAACATCATCCACAACATCCAGGACAGGGGGAATAGCTAAAGGCCTGTGCTGAGGTAGCTCTAAAAATTCTCTGAGTCTCTTTTTGGACTGAGGATAGTCTTGGCATTCACAATGGAAATGCTGTCTCTTAAGGTATGCAAGGTTTCACCAAAAGAGAAATCCTCTAGAGGGGAGGCAGATAGAATGGATTCCTCTGCATCTGAATCCTCACAAGCTGATAAGGGTATGTCCTGATAATCAGAAAGGTCAGAGTCACTGGACTCCTGGTCAGTAGAATCTGAAGGCAACTGAATTCTTTGTCTCTTAGCAGGGGAAGGCTGGCTTCCCCTAATTAGCATTAGAAGGTCTTCAGCCATTCTAAGCATTTGTTTTTTTGACATGAGGGCCTGAGCATGTGCTTTGGTCGTCGGTTTTCTAGGTGTAGTCCGTACTCTGGGCCCAAGAAACTCTGTAGATTTGGTTAAAAAAGTCGTTGTTTGATTCGATCATTGGTAGGTCGGAAAACACCCTCAGAAGCTGGTGCCTGCACAGCAGCTCCGGACCCATCCAAAACAAAGACATCCGCTAGTTCCATAGTCGAAGAAGAATCTCGCGGCATACCGGACTCCGAATAGATCTCAGCAGAGGCCTGTGAATCCACAGAAGTGGGCATCAGGGGCTGCAAAGGCACCTCACTGAGTACCGGCAGACTGGTGACTAGCTTAACGGAAGCGTCGTCAGCAGGACCTATGTGGTCTGTTTCTGTCTTTATCCTTACATTTTTTCGGAAGATCGGTAGTCGGATGGCTTACCAAAGCCATTTCGGAATACGGAGATAGAGTGTGAAAGAATTTAGCAACAAAAATAGCCCGACAATGAATGGTTCGGGTGTTAAGGCACAAAACTAACAGTGAGGGACGTCGTGGTCTGGGCCTCAACAGGTGACGCAGTAAGAATGAAAATCTCTGAGGTACTTGCTTTCCACAGGCAGGTCAATTGTTAACTTTTTCTGACATTGATTAGAGCAAGAAAAAGGGATCCCCAATGGGGTACTTAGCTTTAGAAGACTTCAGGATTATCAACTCGAAAAACGAAGGTTTCAGGTAGCGGCCAACCGGCACTTGTGAACTGCTTCTGCTTTGGGCTCCTCCTCGGCAAGAAAGACTGATGTAATGGCATCGGCTGCCTGTTTTTACACCCCTGACGACCTGACATCATGGAAGAAGCAACAGCATCCGACACAGAAATACTAAGACTCTGGTATTCGGGCCAACTGAGGGCTACCTGCAGGCAGATGACCCAAGGGTGATGACTGCAACAGTGAAACATGAAGAACATCAATTGGACTTTTGTTGACTTGGGGGTGACTAAAAGGCATATACCACACTTCATGCCATTAATGTTTGGAAGGACATTTGAAGGAAAAAAAGGGTAAAAAAAAAAAAAAAGTAACCAAGTAAAACTATTTTTGAGTAAAGCATTTCATGATATAAATTACATGCTACACAGTAAAGCATTTCACTGACTGCTGTGTCTGAGATAAAGTACTTTCTTTTTTTTCAGTTTTAAGAAATGTGGGCATTACAATGTAAAAAGAGGGAAAAAGGCTAGAAAAAAAGCATGTTTAAGTAAATATGCTGCAATCTTCAGCTACTGGAGTGGGGGATGGGGCAAAGTTCACAGATTATAATATATGTAGACTTTAGATGTTTTCTCTCACTTCTGCATAGCTAAATGTCTGGACTAATGACCTTGCCTTTTTTGAGTGTATGGATGTGGGCTTTAAAAATAAGAAAACACTGTTTAAGGAAAACGTTTGATTACATTCAAACAAAATGTTCAGTGTGAGTTTAGAAGTCTGAAGCTGAGGGCAACTGTACATTCTGTTCTTGCATTTCCATGAAGATAAGCTGACTACAGGTACAGGCAATAAATCTCAAGAGTTCTGGCATTGTTTGCTGAGGGAATCATAATATTAAAAAGGTACAAGGGCAAGCAGCTTAGTAAAAAAATAAAGTATGAAATAACTGAAGTGAATAAAAGTAGCTTTCCAGGTACCTAAATACTTTAATGCCTTTATTATAACAGTGTACAATTTAATTTTGTTTAAAAAGATAACCTGTTTACTTTTTCTTAAGGCTAAAAGTTACTGTTTTCTGAAAGCATACAAGCTGTTTTTCACATCTGAGATGGGAATAAAAGCAAGACAAAAACAGACAGCAACTAGTGCAAGTAGGAGCACAGGCTTTAACATGCAGCCTAACATGGATAATGTTAAATCTGATGTTGTCAGTCTTCACTCTGTCCTTGACTGTGGGTTCGGTTACGAACCTCAGAACCAACTCATCCGTTATTCCAGCTCGCGTCTTCCAAAACCTCCAGAGCTAAGCTCTACCCATAATCCTCACAAGATTTCCTCAGATCTCATTTGCCACTTCATACAGCCAGACACGTTCTCTCCTCTAGCTCTTGAGCGACAGCAATAACTTAAATTTAAAAAAAAAAAAAAACCTAAGTTTAACTTTTTTTGTTTATTAATAAGTCCACTTTTTTTTACCTTTTTTTCTACCGGCTCCTGTTGATAATTACAGTTTGTGTCATTTATCTAGCGTTTCTCAGTAATCTTTCACATACTATTGTTGGTAATGCTCCCTCCTTACCTTACAGTATTCCTTAAGTACAATTGTTAGTACTCCTTTTCTGACTTTGTGTGTGTGTGTGTGTGTGTGTGTGTGTGTGTGTGTGTGTGTGTGTGTGTGTCTGTTCCATTTTTATAGTCATGGCTGACAAACCTACTAAAGGGGCTTCAGGTTTTAAAAGGTGCCAAAAATGAGACAGAAAGCAACCTAATTCTGACAGACATTCTCTATGCGTTTATTGCTTAGGAGTTGTTCATTTACAGGAATACTGTGTGATATGCCAGTTTTATCCATACAGCTTTAATTGACACAAGAAACTTATTCTGAAAGGTCTTCTCAAATCAGACTTCAAATGAGGCCTTATCTGTGTCCAAAATGGAGGCAAGTTCACCTGCTGCTTCTGCTTCATCATCATCTACTAAAACTCAAAGAAAAGAAGCCAGTCAGTTCTGGTACGCTCATCAGAACCGCCTACTAAACTGGCTTAGACTCCACACGGTTCCTAAAGTCCCCTCGGAACTGATGGCTTAACCAACTCAGTCCTCGGTACCCATTTTGGTACCAACTACTTAGGCGCTGATGCCTTCAATTCCAGTTCCTGCATCAACCATTTTGGTTTCAATGTCAGTAGCAGATTATCACCAGAAGAATTTTCATTCAAAAAACTTTGCCATGCACTAGATATTCACCTTCAGTGGATCCCTTTGTGGACCGCCCTCCCAGTCCTTTCTTGGAGAGACGTCCGCCTAGATCTACCTCAGTATCTTCAGTTCAATCAACCAAGATTGGTGACTAAATACGATATTAGGAGATTAGTGGATCAGCTCCTTGTGGTGAGGGGATTGCCCCCTTCCATGGTTCCAATCATTGCTAGCTCTGGAGCCTTACCTTCTTTCCCCACCTATACCTATTCCTCCTTAGACTACAGTTGAGATTTTGGAGCCTCTGGTACCGACAATCTCAGTTTTGACTGTTTTGGTGCCAGTCAGAGCTCCTTCTCTGGCACCAATAGCAACCCCAAGCTCCTCCAGTTTGTTGGAACCAGAGACTTCCTGGGGTTGAGGCTTCATTGCCAGTTCCAAGAGTCAGGGTTCAACTTTCAGAGCCCTCCATGCCCCTAGGTACGTCGGCATATGTAAGTTTGTCCCTGGCTTCAGAGGCTTTCTCCTCAGTGCAGGGTGGGACCTCAATTCCAAAGGAGACTATTTCTATTCCAGGATCCCATCCCACTGTGGGGAGCCTGCCTTCCAGGCCATGGAGAGGACCTTGTCCATTGTGGACAAACAGTCAATGCCTTCACTGTCAGGACAAACATCTTGTCCATCCTCTCGACTGGAGCTTCAGCCAGTCTCTACTCTGGGACAGAGGGCACAAAAGTCTCAGGATCAAACCACTGGTTATGTCATCTTCAGATGCTTCACCGGAGCACCCCACCAAAGAGGTACCTTCGAAGAAAAAGTGCAAGAGGAAGCACTTGGACTCCCCTGAAGAGTCTTTCACTAAAGATACTGATTTCAATGAAGGGGAAGGTTCCCCTATGGCACCCCCTAAAGAGGTTTCCTTTGGGGACATCCTAGAAATCCTAAAACAGAGGGATAGCTGGACTACCCTTCAACTTTCCTCAGAGAAATCGGTGTACCTAGAAGCTCTTTGTGCCCAACCCTCTACCTCTTGGATTTCTCCACCCGCTGACAATTTTATTAAGCTTATTGCTCAGCAGGTCTGGAAGATGCCTAACTCTATCAAGCTGATCCCCAACAGATCTGACTGCATTCTCTCTGCCCCAAAAGATGAGCAACACTGGGCCAAAGGTACTCCTGTAGACGCCACGGTGGTAGTGGCAGCCACCAAGAAGGAACTTGCTGATGAAAGTCCTACTATCCATCCTCCTAACAAGGAGTCCAGAACTATGGATAGATTTGGGAATCGCATATATACTTCATCGGCCTTCGCTCTCGGGTCCTTGAACTATATGACACATTTCAGCAGGCTTCAGAGAGATCTGATTAAGATGCTTTCAGATACTCTTTCAGGAGCAGTAGCTGAAGGGGTTCAAGACAAAGTTGTTTCTCAGCTGGACACCCTTGAATCTATTTCCAATTCGTCCATGAGGCTAATTGCTCATGCTGCTGAAGGGACAACTAGAGCAGGGGCTTCAGGCATAACTGTCAGGAGACAAGCCTGGATGTGCTTATGTGAGTTCGCTGAACCATTTAAGACTTCTTTCAATGCTCCTTTTGACGGATCATCCCTGTTTGGCCCCAAAGTTAGAGACTCTAGCCAAATGTGAGAAAAATGGGAAGACCCTTTCTGCCATGTATGCTTCTCCACTCAACGGCCCTATTCCAGGAACCAGAGAAGTGGGAGGCTATGGTTCAAAAAGACCCAAGGACCTTTCCAGGGCTCACACGGCAATGACTTTCCCAAAGGCAGAGGGGAAGTAATAATGGAAGACACCATCCAAGAGGCAGAAGTGGCCCACAAAATCAAGGTTCCAGGGATTCCTTCCCTGGTAACTCCTATCAGTGCCCTTGAAAGGAGGCCCAACTGTCTTCCTCTGGAGGTAGTCAGGGAACAATTATTCCTTCACCAATCTGCCTGGCTAGGAATAACGAGGGACAAATGGGTGCAGAGGATCATTACCAGAGATTACAAAACTCCCCTGATAGAAGGACCAAAGAATCCAAGAAAAATCCCAGACATTCCACCCAGTCACAAGGAGGCAGCAGTCTTAGAAATCCAAAAACTGCTCAAAAAAAAAAAAAAAAAAAAAGTCATCCAAGCAGTACCACAAGACCAGAGAGAATCTGGAATTTACTCAACATTCTTCAGTGCCAAAGAAAATGGTGAACTGGAGACCAATCTTGGATCTCAGTCAGTAGAACAAAGCAGTTCAACAAATCAAATTCTAGATGGTCTTGGTTCAGTCTTTACTTCCATTCTTGGAAAAAAATTATTAGATGTGCTCAATAGATCTTCAGGATGCTTACTGCATCATAAGCATGGACAAGTGCTCCAGAAGACTCCTGCTCTTCCGGCTGGGAGCCAGTCACTATCAGTTCTGAGCACTGCCCTTTGGTCTCACCACAGCCCCCAGGGTGTTTACCAAATGCATGGCAGTGGTAGCAGCGCATCTCAGACTGCTAGGATTCCTAGTGTTTCCATATCTAGATGACTGGCTCCTTACTGCTCCCACCAGGCATCAACTCAAATGCATGAGATTACATTCTTCTTTGTTCCAGCTTAGGAATCACTATAAACTATCTCAACAGCTGGATTTTACTGGAGTTATGCTTGACACAGTCACTGGCTTTGCGTCACTTCCCTTCGAAAGACTACATAGGCTCAGATCACAAGTAAGTCAGATCATTCGCAGCAAGAAAGTAACAGCAAGACATTCTACAGGCTCTAGGGTCAATGGCAGCCTTTATCACCTTAATTTCCCTGGCCAGACACCACACGAGAATTCTTCAATGGCTTCTAGTCTCCCAATGGTCCTTATTGATGCAACCAATGTCCCATCAGATACTGATCACTAATCAATGCAAGGAAGATCTAAGTTGGTAGCTCCACTCCGACAACATATTTCTGGGTTGCTCCTTTGCCCCTCCTCAATCCCAAGCCATAGTGACCACTGACATGTCCCAGATAGGGTGGGGCATTATCTGGGAAAGACCGTCCAAGGCACTTGATCCTACTTGGAGGCCAGCTTGCATATCGACTTTCTGGAGATGAGGGTGGTGCTCTTAGCATTGCAAGAATTTTGATAGTCTGGTATATCAACAAACAAGAAGGAACCAGATCTTACCCACTTTGTTGAGAAGTTCTCATAGTTTGGCAATGGGCAATTTCCTCCAAACGCTTTCTAATGGCAACGCACATTCCGGGGAGCTCCAACGTGATTGTGGACAAGTTGAGCAGAACCATCCTCATGCCTCACGAGTGGTCTCTCAATCCAGTAGTGGCAGACAAGATTTTCCGCCACTGGGGCTTCCCCTCTGAACAAGTGCAGCAGTTACTTTGGCCTAATCCCACCCCAGGGGGGGTCAGCCAGAGATGCTCTCCTTCACAATTGGCCCCTTGGTCTTCTGTACCCCCCCCCTGATTCCACTAATATGTCAGTTGCTAAAGAAAGCCAACAGGTCAAAGAACAGAATAATCCTCATTGCACCATTCTGGCCTCGACAACTCTGGTTTCCCTTCTTATGGCCTCATCTGCTTCAGAAACCCAGGATACTGGACCCTGCTCCAGACCTATTGTCCCACCTGGAGGGACTGGTTCATATGATTCTACAACATCTCAAGCTCACTGCATGGCTTCTCCAGTTCCCATGATTGCCAGGCATCCCTCCTCACTTCCCCTGTCCAAAGCATCATTCTGGCCCACCACAAACCTTCAACTAAAAACTGTACCATAACAAGTGGTTAAAGTTTGCCAATTGGTCGCTTGACCATAAATCTTGACCCATATACAGCACCCATAGACAAGGTTTTATACTTCTTAGCCTTAACTCTATGTCTATGAGACAGGTTCATCAGCTTCTACTATTTGGGTGCAACTTGCTGTGATATCTAACTTCCACATTGGTTTCAATGGTTCATCAGTTATGTCACATAAACTTTGTAAAGCCTTTTTGAAAGGAATCTTAATGCTCAGACCTCCGCATAAAAAACCCTTTACACCTTGGAATTTGAGCCTGGTTCTTCTGTTACTGATCTCTCCCACTTTTGAACCTTCAGCGAGTTGTAATAAAGTTCTTGTCCTGGAAAACTTTATTTTTAATAGTCATCACTTCTGCCAGGAGAATATCTGAAATAAAAGCCTTGTCCTGTAAACCCCCCATTTAATCTTTCATAAGGATGAAGTCTCCCTTCGGACAAATCCTTCCTTCTTACCAAAGGTTGTTTCCGAGTGAAATATCAATTGGACTTTACATCTCCCAGTCTTTTTTCTCAATTTTATCAATAAAGGAGAATATTGTTGTCTACATTTACTAGATTTGCACAGACAACTACGTTTCTATCTTCACAGAGTAAAGGATATCAGGAAATCTGTCCAGCAATTTGTGGCCTTTTCTTCAGTCTCTGGAGGCAATCCAGTATCTAAAGTTACCCTGGAGAAATGGCTTAAGGGCTGTATCACCTTTATTTACAACAAAAAGGGTCTTTATCCATCAGGGCCTGTAAAGGCACATACTCCAAGAGCTATAGCAGCCTCTGAAGTTTTTCATGCCAGAGCTTCCTTATATGATATTTCTGCAGCAGCAACATGGGCATCTCCTCATACTTTTATTACTCATTACAAGCTGGACCAGTTCTCCAAGACAAGTGCATCATTCGGCTCAATGGTGCTAGACAATATTCTTTCGTGAGACCTCCCAAGGTTCAGGCACCTAGGGAATCTGTCCCACACACATCAAGGATAGAGTGAAGATTGACAAAATTATTTAAAGAAGTTGTGTCTTACCATAACATTTCATCCGTGTTGTCGATCTTCACTTATCCTTGAGATTTCCACCCTCCTTCCCCCAACCCCTAGGCCTCTTGGGGGGGATTGGACCTCTACAATGGTGTTTTTTTCTTTCTTTTTTTAATTGATACACAGATATGACCACTGATCTATTATTCCATGTCTGTCACTACTGTCTGTAAACTCAATCTGAGGTAATCTTGTGAGGAGCACTATGGGTAGGAGCTTAGCTTGAGAGGTTTTGGAAGGCACAAGCTGGACTAATGGCAGAGTTGGTTCTGAGGTTTGGAACCAAACCCACATTCAAGGATAAGTGAAGATCGACAACACAGATGGAATGTTATGGTAAGACATAACTTCTTTTTTTAGGTTAAGGTAATGCCTGTGGGTACAGCTGTTGATTTGGGACAATTGTTCCAATCAGGAGGCTTAAACTTCATTATCTGAAGTACATAGTTTTGTGCATTTGTTTTAATTTAATTAGGTTATGGTGATGTTTTGAGAGTGTGTTTGGTTTTCTGTTTACAGTAAAACAAAAACTCATGAAAAATGACCTAGGTTCAAATGAAGACAATGGAAACAACTGTATAAATCAATCAACATGCCAATTGTTAGTGGGTGCATGTAACACAAAAGTGGAAATAGACATTTAGAAAATTTGTCATATATAACAGATTGGAATAATAATTTTGTCATAATGCCTACTCTAACCATATTACTTTGGAATGTGAATGGCCTTACAGGTATAGACAAAAAGGTGACAGTATTAAATTATATTAAGAAATGTAGAGTCAAAATAGCAATACAACAGGAGACAGTTGAAAAAGAAGGGGGCGTGTGAATCTGATTAAAGAAAGGATTCCAGGATAGATATTCAGCAGAATATCAGAGATAAAGGAAACTGTGAGTACTTGTACTAATTGCTAGAGAAGCTCCAATGGTGACAGAAGGGAGAAAAAGATAATAATGGCAGATTTATGGTAGTAAGGAGCTACTGGTAAGGGAGGAGGATTACTCTGGCATGTATTTATATTTCACATAAAACTTCTTTTATGCAGCCTAAGACAACTGGGAGAAATAATCAGCTTTCAGCAGAGATTATTATACTATAGCTGGAGACCAGAACTTGATTTGCAACAGTGAGGATGCATGTGGGGGAACTAGAAGGTAAAATGTAAGAAAAAAAGAGGGTAGATTTCTGAAGAAATGTATGAAAATATTTGGTGCAGAAAACATAGGCACTCTGAAAAAAATTAATTATTATTCATCAAAGTACAATAAATGGAGCTAGACTAGACAGAAATCACATTTCACAAGAACATGTGCATTTAATTGAAAGCTTTAACACACATACAATAAGTATTTCTTATCATGCACCAACAACAGAGATAAAAATGTAGGGCAATAAAGTAAAAATGAGACCGCTGCTTCCCCACCCACCTGCTGAATAGAATAATTTAAGGAATGGGTTGTGGAAATTATTCAAAAGTTATTAGGGAAGACAGAAATTTTTTCTGAAGTTATAGCTAGTGAGCAAGATAAAATGAAAGTGCAGTTTTAAAATGGGGTTAAAATAAAAAAAAATTTGGTTAAGAAGTAACAGGAATTATTTAGAGGGACTGACAAAGGCTGAAGTATTGCAGAATAAGAACAATAGTGGGCACAACTGCAGAGTGCTAAAGAGAAAATAAGGGAGTATCTGGAAATATGCACGAGTTTATAAACATGGCTGTTAAACAACAGCTTTATTTATACAACTCCAGAGCACAAAAAACTTTTAGCACAACAACTTAGGGAACAGAAAGTAGAAAGGGTCGTTGTCAAAAGTTAGGGAACTTTTAACAAGAAAAATAATCATAGATCCCGTAAAGGTATTAGACAGATTTAAGAAATGTTATGAAAATTTGTATAAAGCACACAGATGTGGAAATAACGAAAGCACACAAATGGGCACATTTATGGAAAAAATAAATATGTCAAGATTACAGGCAATTAAGGCTCAACAATTCACAGTTAAGACAGTTAAGATAGGAAGAAATTAGATAAAAACAGTGATGTATAATCAATCTGCAGGAAAGTCTCCACAGGTTCATAGGTTGGTACTAGGCTATCGGCCCAAGGGCCTATACAAGCCTAGCCATAACAACTGCCTGGCTATTTTTTCCCACACTAATTTACTTCCCTGGACCCCTGCCTAGCAGGGCAACTGACGTGATCCCCGGAGTGAATTTCCTTTCTCCCATCCAATAGTTGAGGTTTTTTTTGAAGAGGGCTAAAGAGGCTCTCTGCTTGACATGTATGGGAAGTCTATTCTAGAGTCTGGGGAGTCTCTGGGTCAGGAACCTATCCCTCCAGCATGTTTCATTTATTGTGATGACAAGGTTTAGATCTCTGGAGCATGTGGCTCTGAGGGATTGGGATTTCTTTAAGTATAGCATGCCCAACAGCTCTGGGTCTGACATGGCCTTGTATGTTAAGCAGAGCTCGCCTCTGAGCAGACGATATGCGATAGAGTATAGCTGGAGTTTTTTTAAGGCAGTCAGACTAGGGCATCTGCTTTAGGCCTGTGATTCTTTTAGTGAGGTATTTCTGCGGCCTTTCCAGTTGTTGCAGGAGTCTTGAGAGGTACATTCTATAATGGGTCTAATGAGGGATGAGTGCAGTGGGGCAACGACTTCCTTTTTTCTGGATGAAAAGCCCTTGGTGATGATATGTGCCACATAGAAGGATTTCCTGACTGTTGTGGCAATGTGGTTATCGAAAGTGAGACCACTGTCCACCTGTTTTCCCAAGTCTCTTATCACACTTTCGGTGTTTAGTGTACTGCCACCTATGTGATAATTCATGGGTACATGTTTTTTCCCCAAAGGGGATAACTATACATTTCTTGGCATTGAGCTTGAGCCCATGGCTCTGGCACCAAGCATCTGTTTCTGTAAGGCCCTTTTGTAGAATATCCACATCATTTGGGGATTCAACAATGGCTCCCAGTGTTAGTGGGTTAGTCCCTTAGTGTTAGCCTGTACTTCAGGGAAGTAGATGCCAACCAAGAGTGGTCCCAGGACTGAACGAGGTACTCCACTTGTCTGGAGCTGGATTTGGAGTCGGCTACTTTTACAGTGTGGGTTCTGTCAATAAGCCAGTTGGCAACCCATCGAGTGACGTAGGGATTAATGCCCAGCTTAGTAAGTCTATCTATGATTCCAGAGTGGGGGATGGTGTCAAAGGCCTTGGCGAGGTCCAGATAGGCAGTGTGTACTGCCTTACCCTCGTCCACTGCTCTGGAGGCTGATTCGAAAAAGTCACTCAGGTTCAGGAGACAAGATCGGCCCTTCACGAACCCAAACTGGTTGGGGTCCAGTGTTTGAAGGTTGCCAATGTCTTTGTTTATAAGTTCCATGATAATATATTCCATGGCCTTGCAGATCAGGCTCATCAGACTGATGGGGCAGTAGTTCCCGGGATCCAAGGTGGATCCCCCCTTATGGAGTGGGATAACTGTAGCTGTACGCAACTCAGTGGGCACGAAGCCTGAGGTGAAGCTATGATTAAACATGACACTTAGGTGAGGTGGCAGTTCATTTTGTAGTTCATGTAGTACACAGCCCTGGATGTCATCTGGTCCCATGGATGCTGTATTCTTAGCTTTGGAGATTGCGTTTTTTACCTGTGTGGCCATTATTACTGGAATTTGTCGATCTTCCGGTATTGAGATGGGCCCTTTAGGGGGTGAGGGTGAAGTTGGCACTGAACTGATCTGCCAGGATATTGGCAATATCCTTGGGATCAGTATATTTAATACAAAACCAGGAAAAGCTCACCAGACCCGGACCAAAACCAGAACGGAAGATGGCAGTCTTCAGTAGATGTGATAAAATCTTGTTAACCAGCTGTTGAATGTAAGTTGGTAAGCCAAACCGACCAAATGAAAAGTCAGCTGCATAAAAGTTGAATTTCTTTCAAAGATAGTAAAAAGCAGTCCAAATAGTTCCACCACAAAGCTTTTATTCACAAAACACCAAGCGCTTTCGCCTGGACAATTCCAGGCTTTTTCAAGGTTAAATTCCAAATGAGGCCACACTGCTTTTATACACTAGTTGATCGGCCAATTGAACAATTAAGTTCGTCATTAAGATAAAGCAATCAACTTTTTAAAGTGCAAACGTGCAGTATTGTTACTAAAATTCGTCTTATTTTGAAACAAATAAAATGCTGATGAATACTAAACAAGACAGAAACAACCAGCAAAAATACAGTTGTAAATATTATTAAAACCTAAATCTTTTTATGAATATATTCAAGTTAGCAAATTCCACTAAATATTCTTGTGTACCAAATTTATATAAACTTAAAAACTACTCATTTAAAAACACATCAATAAAAATAACATGTTTTGTAACTGTAAACAATTCTTTAAATGCAAAATATCATGTTGTTTTAAAAAAGAAGAAAAAATGCCCTTTGTAATTGCCATTGGAATTAATTAGTTGTCCACTACACTAAAAAACAATTTATGTTAATTCATTATATTATTCCTAAATATTAATAATTAATTTTCTCATTTAAATTAGTTAAATATTGTTTTTCATTTTTTAAAAACTACTAAATTCAGTATATTTAATGTCATTCTGTTGTAGCTCAGAGCAGAGCTGAGCATTGCTATTTAAATAGCTCAACTAAAGCTATTTCTTAAGACACACTGGCTATGCACCTGTACTAACCCTGACTAACTTCCTTCCTTTTAAACTAATAATTACTTTGAAACTCATAATACTACCCCAGAGCAACAAAATACCATAACATTGCTAATAAAATTTATGTATCTACTGCATATTGACCATCTCTTGTACATCACCCATTGATGCTTACTGCTAATGTTATTCTCACTGACTATTGCATTTGAATACAAAAAAAAAAATTATGCTTTTTTACAATTGTATCTTCTAATTTGATCTGTTATGACTTTTTGTATTTTTTTTTTAATTGGATCTATTATGACTTTTATATCTCTTTTTATGTCTTTCTTGGAGCTTTTCTCCCCGGGCCTCTACTGAAAATGGACATGTATCCAGCTAGACCAGCCCGGTTAACAAATGTAAAATAAATAAAAATAAATAAAAATTTAGATTTTTGACATAGTTATAGAATGCCTTGTGGTTGTCTTTGAAATCTTTGGCAATTTTATTTTCGTAACTAGCTTTGGAAGATTTTATGAGGGATCTCAGCTTCTTACTGAGGCTGGTAAGGGAGTTTTTTTGCTTACTGGGATTTTCCTCTTTTCTGCAACAGTTTCTTCCTTTTGTTGTAAAGTTTGTTTATGGCAGGGGACAACCAGATTGGCTTCCTTTTTTTTGGAGGAGAGCATCTTGGTTCTATTTGGGATGGCACGATTCATGCATGAGTGGATGTGCTCGTACAGTACCTTCGTGTAGGATTCAGCAGTCGAACTTTCAGTTCCTGTCTGCATGGGTGCCATGAAGTTTGTCACTTCTGACTTGAGTAGCATGAGGTTGGCTTTGGAGAAGTTTTTCATGGAGGTTTCCTTACTGGGGTGGGGGGGTGGGATGTGGATGTTAAGGGTGATTAGCTTATAGTCAGAATTGACCGACGAGAGGGTGACCATAGGTGTGGAGCATTGATTTCCCATGTTGGTAATGACCAGGTCTAGGATACTGGAGCCCCTGGTGGGACTATGGATTAGTTGATCCAGGGTGTTGGAATTCATGAATTCCAAGAACCGTTGGGCAAAGGTGTTGGTACACGAGTAGTTTTCCCAGTTAATGGTAGGGTAGCTGAAATCACCCAAGAATAGATGGCATTCCTGTGGAAATTTAGAAGTTAGGAGGGGATAAAAGTGAAAGATCTGAAAGGTTTTGTTTAAGAGTATTTTAAAAAGAAGGACCAACATACTGGAAGAAAGCTGTGGTGGCTGTAATACCTAAAGACAGCAAAGACCCATTAGACCCAGCTTCATATAGGCCCATTTCAATTTTAAACCATGATTATAAAGTTTATATCTATAATAGCTAAAATAATGATCCCTTATCTATCAACTTTGGCAACATCTTTGCCAATGTGTTTTTGGGAGGGGAGGCAAACATTTGACAACGTTAACAGAACAATGATGATCCACAGGGAAGCAGAATGTAAGAAAGTACAGCTGCTGTTGGTGTCTTGATGCAGAGAAAGCATTCAACAGAGTAAGCTTAGATTTTATGAGTAGGGGAATGGAAGCATTTGCTTTCCCAGATACAAGAAGATTAATTAAGATAATATATGAGGGACTGAAGGCTAAATTTCAAGTGGAGGGTTTCTCAATGACGAGTTGTGTCTCAATAGAGGAACTAGGCTGGGATGTCCTCTTTTCCCTTTTTTATTTGTTCTATATTTACAGCCACAAAAAATGGACTCTGAAATTCAAGAATATAATTGATATGATAATCCAGAAAAAACTCAGCTTTATTTGCAGATAATATTATTTTGTACCCGATAAAAACCAGAAAAGGATAGACAGTTTCAAATATTTTTGGGATATAAAATTAAGATAAAACAAAGGCTACAGCTGTCAACTATGTACCCACACATGAATTGTTTCAGCAATACCCATACTTACGGGGACACAAAATTAAATCTTTAGGAGTATGGATAAAAAGTATTCTGTTATGGCAGCCAAGGAAGTGGGAAAAGAGTAAACAAAAGATAATACAGCAATTGAGAAACTGGAAGCTCTTGTTTAAAGATATGAATGGCAAGATACAAACCAGTGAAAATGTTTTAGTCCCTTTAGTTTTATATACAGGTCAGGCATATTTTTAACATTCAGAGGAGACATTGTGGACAATAATAAAGAGTTGAAGGAATTTATCTAGTAGGGGAAGAAGGATGAGCTGATCCTTCCAGTAGAACAAGGTAGTTTAGGATTACCTAATTTGAAGGGATGTTTTATTGTTGCACAGTTAAGACTCATTCATAACAGAAGCAGAAAAATGACAGAAGCAGAAAAACTATAATTCAAAGTGAAAGGGATGATGATGGAAATTCAAGAAAGAAGAAGAAAGTGGGATTTTGGACACAGATCCTTATGGAGAATAAACAGCACTCATACAGAATACAATATTTATAAAATAGTATGAAGTATTCCAAGAACTAGGCCAACATGAGAACGGAGAAAGGAGACTTTGCCAATAGGGATGACTGCAATAAGGGATACAAAGAAGTAAAAGGGGGGTGGAATTTATTGGAGAAAAATGGCAAAGGAACCAATGTATTGGGAGAAAATGACTAGGCAGGGAAATAAAACAGGATAGGAAGAGGCTAAGAAGACATTTGTACTGCAGGTTAGAAACTGTCTTCCCTATCAGGGGTTGACAGAGTATGCTAAAGAGAAAAGGATAGAGGAATCGCAAGTGAAAGACTTGCTTGGGTAGGGCTTTTAGCGGAGTCTAGAGCAGAAGTTGCTGTTAAAAAACAGGATAATTAGTAGGGCATACAAAATATTGCACAATAACTACAAGAACCAATCAAAGGTGGTTAGAAAAGATTAAGAGACGAGACTGGATACGCAATTCACAAGGAAACAAATGGGAGGATATACATATGGCTCCCAAATATGAAAGAAAATCTAGAAGACTTAGGATTTTTGCTAGGAAGCATTTGCATGGGTATTTTTACATCCAAAACAGTGTAAGAAACTTCTCTGTGTGGAAGATTTTCAGTCCAAATATTTCTAGTTAATCATTGCATATTAATCAGATCAGACAACAGTAGTAGAAGTAGCGAACGTAAACTCTTCTTAAGTAAAAATAAATAAATAAATAAAAATAATAAAAAATATATAATTGTACAGAATTACTAAGTATTCAAAAGTAATCCAAGCAAGGCAGGCAGTCGGTTTCCATTAGAAAATCCTTTATTGAGTACACAGACAAATAATCCAAGTAAAACAAAAATAGAGTAATAGTTTCCTCACAAGCTTTCTAAATATATATATATATTATCCCACACAGACTCCAAAGAATTTTTCCACAGGCAGATGCCAAATGTTGGAGGTAAGATGGAGAAGAAAGCGGAACATATGTTTTGGAAGTATAAGGAGTTTACAGACTTTAAAAAATTCCATACACAGCACTCCTTCAGAAATACTGTGTGAACAAATGGGTGTATGATTTCTGGACCTGGGATACAGGATCTGAACTGCCTAGACATAGTAAGACTTTGATGCAGCCACCACAACTGAAGACTAAACCAACTGTATTTGAAATACTACATATTGTAACAGAGATAAAAACTGGAGGTGTAATCTTTAGAAAAGAACAGATGCAAATTACATTAAAAAATGGAAATTGTGGTAACAATGCAGGAAGAATAATGTTTTGGAGGAGCGAGGTTTAAGAAAAGGTAGGAATTGATCAAGTTATGTAATACTGGACTCATGACAATTGTACAAAAAAAAAAAAAAAAAGGAGTACATGCGATGTATAATGCTTGCAACTGGGAAAATGTTAAATATGGTTTCTTTTATACAAATGTAGGCTTGCCTACAGCTTAAGTGATGATTCAATAAAGGTGTTAAAAAAATCTCTCTAAAGCTGAAGAAATGCAGTACAAAAAGGCACATGAGGGGAGAAGGAAAATAATTTAAAAGGAGGAAGAGTGGGACGGGCTGCTATTGAAGATGGCACTTCTTACAGATCAACTGTCATGAGAAGTATAAAACTTTCACATCTGATAAGTAAAGTTTCATCTTCAGTAGCCTATGGGACAAGGTCCCCACATAATCCTCTTGGGTGTTCCTTTTGGGAGCATACCTGTGATGATAGAACCCCCAGAGGGAGACCTATAAAATGTCCAACTTACAGTGACTCGCAAACATTTTCAGGGAAGGACAAGTTGCTCTATCTCAAATGCTACCTAAAGTGGCATTACAGGAAAAAGGCTGCAGGATCTTCTCACTGTTCTTGTAAAATGAGTTAAAAGGGCTGGCTGCAGGTATAACTATTTTTTCTTGTAATTACTGTCATAAAATATGATGCACACATCTGGATGGGATGTCCTTTGTTTCTTTCTTGTCTAGTTTCAATTTAACAAAGGGCATGGTGATTTTCCTGGTGAAAATGTTTGGGACTGTCCATATAAAATAAACAGCAAATAAATCACAGTGCAGCAACCAGGGCCAAACGGCATAAAAACAAAGAGGCTCTGTAACAAAACTCTATTTAATAAAACAGAATTGTAAAAGGATAAGCGCTTTCACATATCATGCTTCATCAGATCCTAACAGACAAAAAACAGAACATTCTATTTAAAAATAGTAGCAATATTAACTCTATCTGTGAAGTTGTTAAATGTAATTGGTCAAGTCTACGCTCAGATGATACCATTCGGAGGACAGTTGGTGAGGTCCCTAACTTTATTTTTAGGAACAATCTGACATTAAAAAGGGAGCTCTGTTATAGACCTTTTAGGAGCTCTAGTAAGGTTTCAACTAAATTTGGTACTTTTCCCTGAAGATCGTGCAAGGCATGTGATTTTATGTCATGCAGTAATACTTTTGTTCACCCATCTACGTCTACGCTATATAAGTTTAAGGTGCATGCTGACTGTAAGTTGGTTAATTTAGTTTACTTGGCAACCTGCATGGACTGTATTTTGTTCTATGCAGGTAAGACTAACCAGAGGTTGAAAGACTGAGTGTTGTAGTACCTGGGTGATATTAGAAGAATGAGCTGTTTGAATGCACATTAGAGACAATGTAGGTCATTCTTTTAAGTTTACTGTTACTGGCATTGTTAGTGAGTCTGCTAGAGGGGGGATATCGTTAACAAAACAGTGTTATTAGAAATGCAATAGATAGCAACACTCCAGGCTCATGGGTTACCTGGTTTAAACTATACTATACCTTTAAAACCCGCTTTGAAATCTAGACCATTGCATCATTAATTGTTTGAATTTTGTGATTGAATGTCCTATTTTTAAATAGATTGTTCTGTTTTCTTGTCTGTTAGGATCTGATGAAGCATGATATGTGAAAGCGCTTATCCTTTTACAATTCTGTTTTATTAAACAGAGTTTTATATGGAGCCTCTGTTTTTATGCTGTTTGCCCTGGTTGCTGCACTGTGTTTATTTGCAGTTTATTCTTTATTATTTTGAACACAGTTCGCTGTTAGTCATTGGTTTTAGCATTTTTTTCAGTGTTCTTGTTTTGCTGATACTATGACCCATGGCAGAGGGCAATACTTCAGAGCTGGATTATTGTGCTCTTGATAAACAGCCACAGTTTTGTCATTTGAACATTTAATACAGGTTGGGAATAATCCCTTGCTTAACATGAACTTTAATAATGCTGTATCTAACTTAGAAGATAATGCGGATTTGGAGGCGTTTGATGCTACCCTTAAACAGTTTGAGAACACTCTTTATAAACTGAAAAGGGAGCAGTGGCAGAGACTGCATTTTGAGGCTTGCCTGCATTATAGGGTTGTACCCCGGGGACTTCGGGTTCTGCGTATGCCGACATACGGAGACACCTATCTGGAGCTACTAAGTGGCAAAGTTTAAACCTGGAGCTTAGCTTCAAATATTTGCGCTTGCTTAATGACTTTTTTTGCACCTGCTGAACAAGAATTGATGGACTCAGCCATTAGGCTACAGGACATTCTAAATACTAGGTTTAAAGGTGAATTTTTTGCTGAAAAGATTGATAATGTGTATAAAAGCCTAACTGCATACGATGAACGTTTGTCGCTCATTAAGGCAGGGAAACTTGAAAGAGATATGAGAGACTTTAAAGAAGGCCATATTTTTGTCTGGCCACATTCATCACATGTTAAGAGACCAGGGATCGTTAAATCTACAACTGACACCAATGGTACTGATGCAGTGTATTCGATAGTTGTTGCACCTTCAGCTGGTTCATCGGAGATTTTGTCTTCTCCTACACAGAATGTCAACAATGAAGGTAACACAGCAACGGCAGCAGCAGAGATACGTATTTTGCCCACAGCAGCTGAACAGGGAGGGGCGAGACCTAAACAACCTATTGTTGAGTCATCAACTTTTCCGTTGGCCCTTCCCAATTTACCATCTCCTCTCAGACTGGCAGTCAATCATGCGATGGCCCATTCAGCCAGTCGAGGGCGCAAATGATAGAAACCTTCGGTGGAGCAGAAAGGAGCGGGTGCTTGGCAGAAGCAATGGAAACATTAGTGATCAGTATTTCTTCGATTGAATTGACATGCTTACAACAGCGGGTCCTTGACAAGGGCCTTTCTTTTGTTCCAGCAAGACCAGCTCAGGTTAGTGATGTCCTTGTTGATTTACTGAAGTTTGCAAGGGATGTTGCTCTCAAGGTACTGTTTAAGGAAAACATTCAGTCCATGCCTCAACTCTTAAGGAAACCTAGTTTATTCAATCCACAGCTGCCAGCTGTGGTTGAAGCGTTTGTCAGTGTTTGTGAGAGTATTTGTTTAACATTCTAATCAACTCTAGTGATACAACTTTTTATAATTTAACTAGAGACGAGTTCATAGCACTTTAACAACTTAAAGCCAACATGGACATCTGTATACGCCCTGCTAAGGGCGGTGCAATTGTTGTGATGGACAAAAGTGTATATGTTGAAAGTATGATGGAACTCTTGAACGATAGAGATACATATTTACCTGTGGCCAAATATGAGGTGAACCATTTTGTACAGGAAATACATGTTTGTTTATATGATTTATTAATTAATGTCTGAAATGGCCAAGGAACAATATGATTTTATGCTTGTAGAACATCCTGTTATTCCCTCTTTTAATGGTCTTCCTAAAATACATAAAAGGAGGGAGAGACCACCTTTAAGGCCGATTGTGGCTGGTAAGGTCTGGTGACAGAGCCCTTATCAATATTTGTTGAACAGGAACTTAAACCTTTTTTGGTACGAGCACCAGCAGTATTGAAAGATACAGAGGAATTCCTATGGACTTTTGGTGAAAGTGCCTGCTGTTTGAACTTTCAAGAAAGGAATTTTATTTTGGTGACCTTAGACATTAACACGTTATTCACTGTTATACCCAATACCTACGGCATTGAATGTATTAAGAATTTTCTTAAAAGTTTTAGTGGCTTATCACATCAGCGCATTGAACCGATTTGTACTTTGAGTTGATTTTGAAATGTAATGTTTTTGTTTTTGATGGCATTTTCCATTTGCAGCTGCAGGGTGTTGCCATGAGCACACCCTGCGCTAATAGTTATGCCAATTTGATTTTAGCCGACTGGGAATTGCAGGTTTTTTCTGATCATGCATATAGGCAAAATCTTATTTACTATAGGCTTTTTGTTGACGATATTTTTATTTTATGGGAGGATACAAACTCATTGTTGTCTGACTTTGCTGGTTATTTGGAACATAGTAATTCCTGTTTCAGATTTATTATGCAATGGTCCAGGGGGAGAACTGATTTTTTTAGATACAACTATAGTCATCAATTCTGATGGCAGTACTGACTCATGGCTACACAGAAAGGAATGAAGGAAAAATAACCTGTTGGCTAGGAGTAGTACGTCATGAAGGGACAGTTCATATGTATGGCTAGATTGCATACATTTGACAGTGACTTTCTACAGGCTATGAGCCATTTAGCAGATGAGTTGCCAGGTAGGGGATATCATGAAGCTGATGTAGCTCAAACTAGGAGAGGTCCATGACCTTAGACAAATTGCAGGTAAAGGTTTCCTATATAGGAGATTGGCGTACCCCTGTAATAATGTCAACAATAGACCTAGGTGTGTTTTTTTCTCTGAAATATAGTAGTAATATTAACTCTATCTGCGAAGTTGTTAAACGCAATTGGTCGATTCTATATTCAGATGACACTATCGGAGGACAGTTGGTGAGGTCCCCAGCTTTATTTTTAGGAACAATCTGACATTAAAAAGGGAGCTCTATTATAGACCTTTTAGGAGATCTAGTAAGGTTTCAACTAAATTTGGTACTTTTCCCTGTAGATTGTGCAAGGCATGTGATTTTATGTCATGCAGTAAAATTATTTTATTCATCCATCTACATCTAGGCTATATAAGTTTAGGGTGCAGTATGATTGCAAGTTGGTTAATTTAGTTTAATTGGCAACCTGCACAGACTGTATTTCATTCTATGTAGGGAAGACTAACCAGAGGCTGGAAGACTGTTGCAGCACCTGGGTGATATTAGAAGAATGAGCTGTCTGAATGCTTTGTATAAACATATTAGAGACAATGTGGGTCATTCTTTTAAGTTTACGGTTATTGGCATTGTTAGTGAGTCTGCTGGGAGGGGGGGGGGAGAGTATCATCAACAAAAGACAGTTATTAGAAATGCAATGGATAGCAACACTCCAGGCTCATAGGTTACCTGGTTTAAACTATACTATACCTTTAAAATCTGCTTTGAAATCTCGACCATTGCATCATTAATTGAATTTTGTGATTGGCTGTCCTATTTTTAAAATAGATTGTTCTGTTTTTTGTCTGTTAGTATCTGATGAAGCATGATATGTGGAAGTGCTTATCCTTTTACAATTCTGTTTTATTAAATAGAGTTTTTTTTTTTACGGAGCCTCTTTGTTTTTTTGCCATTTGCCCTGGTTGCTGCACTGTGTTTTACTTGTTGTTTATTCTTTATTATTTTGAACACAGTTTGGCTGTTAGAAGAAAATACTAAAACCAACGACTGTGTCCATATAAAATCTAAGGTATCTATGAACATCCAATGGAAAAGATTTGTCATAATTAGGATACTCAGAGAAAAAAAAAGCATACTGATGAAATGATGCAACTTGAGAGTAAAGCCCTCTACAGCTGCCAAGATGAAGCTGAAGTTGTACCAGGACACCCCGATTTCCTCTCTGCCTGCTCACAGCTGCTTACATCCAAGTCACTACTTCCAGGGCTCTAGTCCATAGGGTTAAAACGGAGGATTGTCAGGGATGTCAGAGAACATGACTGAGGAGGGGCTCCAAGACACTGCTGATGGCAGGCAGCTACTACATGAAAAAAATTAAAAACACGACACAGGTATTCAAATTCTATTCCGTTAAGCAAAAAAAGAGTGATACTAAGCATCATCCTATCCTTGTGCAGATTCAAGGTTCATGCAAGGCAGTTGAGAAACAAAGACTTGTGCAGTGGTGCTTAGGTTAAGTAAGGAGTTCTGTAGCTGGTGTACCTAGTTAGATAGAGATTCTAATCTCATTGAGTTCAGTGTGTGTGTGTGTGTGTGTGTGTGTGTGTGTGTGTGTGTGTGTGTGTGTGTGTGTGTGTGCGTCTAGTCAGAAGAACACAACTGTATATCCTACAGTCAGCAATACAATCCCATGGAGTACAAATATTTGAATTGTCCCTGTGGCCCAAAGTATAAGGGCCCCAACTTTAAATAATACAGCACAGTAAGGGTTAGAATCAGTCTACAACTTAACAGAGTTTTCTGGCTAAACAAGTGCCACCAGAATAAAAGGATATTCTACAGCAAAAAGTTCAAGGTGGCTAAGGTTGCACGTGTGAAAGGTAGAAGAGTACGCTTTTCAAGCATAAACTAAATATCCCCATGGAGGGGGAAAAAACCCTAAAAGAAAACCTGAAGGTGCTTCACAGAAAAGCTAGTGAAAGAATCCATACCAGAATGGAAGTTGCATACTGCCATCAAATGAATCCCTAACAGAGGAATAACTGAAACCAAAGACAAATATTTGAGAGAGATAAAGCACCATTTGAACAAGGGCAGAAGAGACGTCAATACCCTTACTGGTTGTCCAAAAGAAAAAGACTATTTGCCTCAGAATGTCTTCTGGATAAATGGTCACTGCGTCAATGTGATAATGAAAAGATATAGTTTCAGAAAAGCGTGACTCCTTGACAGTCAATGGAACTGGAGAAGTCAGTTTTAGAATGTTAGATTATGCAGGTGGGTTTTGCTGGGAGGCTGAAACAAATGTCTTGAAGGCTAAAGCCTTAAGGCATTGTGAAAGAAGACAGGCTGAAGACAGAACCAATTATGTTTTAGTCACAACAGAGCCTAGCTTTGAATACTCTAGCTTTCTAAATGAACTTCACCATTAAAAATGGGAGAAGACACAAAAGAAAGCCATTTGTCCACTGAATGGCTAGCATAGCTCTTTCCAGTCCAAGTAGAGGTGTGACTAGAGACAAACAAGTGAGATATTTGGCATTGGTCAGACGGGTAAAGAGGCCACAGGCAAAACATCTTCATTGCTACCATGTGACTGAACAACCACTCATGAAATATTTGATACAGAAGATTGTCATCTCCTAATTAATGGCTTCTCCCAAATTGTGAATCTCCACCAAGAAGCAGTGGTAACTGACTGTCAAGTGCCATACCCTCATGGCCTCTTTACAAGAACAGTTTTCCTCTTGCATAAGAATTTACCATACAGCAGCCATATTACATAAATGAATACAAAAGTACCTTGCGGTAGATAGTCCTATAGTGCCACAAGTGAACTCTCCCTCCACTTCTAAGTTTTGCCAATTGGCCCATCTCTTGTAGTCTGCATAAGACATAAACAAAGACAGTCCTTCCAGTTCCATGTCATGAAGCTTCCATCTGGTCTGTGTCAGAACTGAAACACTGAAGTTAAATGAAATGGTACAGAAAGAAACCATTGGAGTCGCAACCTAACACTAATAAAAATGTGAAATATACAGTGGTCAGTAAAGTGAAAAAAAGCACAGTTGTGTAAAAGCTTACCATAACAGTAGATGTCCTCCTTTTCACTTTTGTAGTATTTATAACATGTGGGATCTCCTGCCAAGTACAGCCAAAACGTCCAGCCAGATTACCAAAGTCTGTACATCTTCCTAGCATCGTACAGCAGACATACTACTCCCCACTTACGCATAGGGCATAAAGGTGATGCACATACACTCCACACTCAGAAATGAAGTGCCCCAGGAGAAAGGAGAACATGCACATCCAGAGGGAAGCAGAGGAGAAAGGCAAAGACCCCTCAGCCAGCAAAGTGTTCCCAACTGAGGAAAAAGAAAAAGGGGGCAGGAGGGAGGGACTGAATACTGCAACAATGAACAGAAGGAAGTCTACTGTTATGGTAAGACTGTATACAACTGAACAATGTCCTTCCATACCACTGTTGCAATATTCATAACATGTGGGACATTACCAAAGCTACTGTAAACAATGGGAGGAGGAAGGTACAGTCTACCACAAACCCATGAAGTATAGCCCTGAAAACCCCTGGCCTGAAAATGACATCCAACTTGTAATGCTTAGTAAAGGTGTGGATAGAGGACCAACTAGCAGCTTTAAGGACGGATCTAGTATCCAAACCTTTGAAGAAAGCACCAGAAGAGGCTATTACCCCTGTAAGATGACAATGAACCAAAGCAGAAAGCTGTTTTTCATGAAAATAATAACAAAAAAGGTGACATAGAATTCTTGGAGAAGATGGTTTTCTTAGAAACCAACTAACCCAATGTCTTGGAATGAAAAGAAACAAAAAGATGTTTGCATTTGTGGATAGCCTTTGTCTTATCCAAATAATACTCTGTACATCCAAGGTGTGAAGAACCTCCTCACTAGTAAACTGCAAAGAAGGAAAAAAGGAAGGAAGGAAGCTGGATAGACTGATTAAGAGATACAACTCGTATGTCATCTAGATCTCCAGAGTTAATAAAGTTTTAGTGCAACTCCTGTGTTAGACCACTTGATGAACATAAGGTTTTGCTCAAAACAAAGGGAAGTTTGATCTCCATGGAATGTGTGCAATGGAAATTTATGGAGAGAATACCATCATGCAGAAATGCGATATACTCAGAAAGACTGAACTTTTTAGGCCTCTGTTTTATCTGCTATCACCTTATTAGGGGTATGCTATTTTTTTGCCTTTAAAGCATTACATGATAAAGAAGCAAAAATGTTTGGAACTGTGCTGGTTGAAAATAAGAGTACTATTCATGAAGGCAATGTTTTCATGTAAAGTAGAGAAGAGTAGAAATGCCAAAATAGCTAGACTTGCCACTCAGTCGATTGACAGACCCCACCATACCTCTCAACTATACAGATTTTCTCAGAATTTCCAGATTTTTTTGCCTCATATTTTTGGTGTATTCCTCCTAAAATCTTTTCTGGCAAATAGCTGAGAATTGAGTAATTAAATAATAACATACATTCGAGTTTAAGACTCCACATCCTTCAGAAAATTCATTCTAATGCAAAATATACTATGCTATCAACTTTCTAAGTTTGTAAGAGCAATATTTAAAATCCGTCCCTATTTGTCCCCCACATCATTTTAGGCCTTGTCCAGATTTTTTGCTCTAAGAGGTTGAGAGGTATGGACCCCACTACCCATTAGTTGTAGTGAATTTCTGGCAAGTTTTGAATGAGGATTGGATCGATGGGTTAGGTTTTCTGTTTATCCCATTGTTTTGGGGTCTGTTTTCTAGTTTGGCCTTTTGGGGCTGAATGTACTATATATGAAAACTATAATAAGCTAAAGAGGATCTGAATTTCTAAACAAGCTGAGGAAACTTTCTTTCATAAAGGTTTGCTAGCTTTGACTGCAGAAGAGAAAATTTTAGCAATTATACTGCTTCTGACACTGCAAAATGTGTCTGGCCCAACGAGTTTTCCAAATCACTAGCCTTGCCCAAGAGAGCATTAGTGTAAAAAAATCCATTTAAGAGGTATGTAAATCAATAATAGTGTTCCAGACAACACTGCACTAATGTACAGAAATCTGGGCTAAATTCCACTCATGGCCTCAAAAAGAATGACTGGGGCATCACACATTCATAGCACATAATTTGTAAACAGCCACAAAAAGCAGAACACGGACCCTAAAATGGTACAATAGCAAATTAACTTTGGTTTAAAAACTAGCAGAAAAAACGGCATCCACCCAAGACCACGAACAAGTTTAAAGACATCAAGAATGAGTGCCAGCTGGTGGAAAAGACAGTACCTCAAAAAAGTCAAGTGTTCACTTACATTTCCATTTAATGGTGAGTGAGCTGCACAAAAACACATGGGAAACATTCTTCAGACAGCACCCAGGAAAGTACAATAATGTATTTACTGCTAACTCATCCTTCTACTCCTACAGGATTAAGGGCCATTCAGCAGACTGTGAGCAGCAACTAATAAGAGAGAGAAAACATTTATACTACACAAAAAGTGGGCCTCTATTTTGGACAGTTCACAAGTACAGCAGCTCAAAAAGCTTCACACAAAGTTGAGTTATTTGCACTTCAAAGTAATCTACTGTAAAACGCAACAGGTTTAACTACCAGTTATTTCTAAGCAAAAGTAGCCAGTCTTTCTTGCTCTTATACACCCACACAAACTCGTATGTAAACACACACATCATAACTACAAAGCAAAGTAAGAAAAAATTAAGGAAATGAGTAAGAATTACAATTGAGAAGTACAAGTAAACTGGCAACATGGAAGATTACAGAATGCAGGAGACCAGAATGTACAACAGAAGGCTATAACTGAGCAGGCTACAAACTGAAAGAATCCAGCAGGTCGGATAACACCCGCTGGAGAAAATGGTAGGGTTTGGCTGCTGACCTTCAAGTTCATTCTCCACTTCTCCCCTAATCATCTTCCATATCTATAATTGAAGTAATAACAAGGACATCACAACACTTCTCATAGCACTTAAACTAGTTTAGCTCTGAAAATATGTATTAACAAGTACTGGCTCATAATTCAGCTGCTTTTTAAAATATTACTCCAGACTGTAAAAATAGACATACCTTCCGGATACTGGCCAATGCTCGTGCCAGCCCTATACTGCCTTTTTTATGTTGTGTTCCAAAGATCAAATCACCACCGTAACAGCTACAAACAAATGCAATGAAAGTCATGCCGCTTGTTAGAAAAATGTGTATTTAAATATATGAGAAATGCTAGTTTAAAAGCAAAGTAGTATATAATGCATTTTATTCTATTAATCATATAGCAGTACAGATTGATTCATGTGTAAATGTAAGTAGTTTTGAAACTGCAGTGTGGCTTGAAGCAAAGCTGATCTCTGACCCTGGCAGAATGCTAGCTTAGCAAGTTTTAATGTTTATGCTTTTCACAAGTGATTATCTGCTGGGTCAGGAAATTAAATGTGTGAAATAATGAAATCTTCTGCTCTTTCCTGTTGGAATGATTTGGCCTTGTATATGTGTTACTAAGATAGCACGCAGCTGTGTGAGAAAGTGTAACAGAGAACAAAGACGTGCATTAAAAGACTGAAGCTGCTATTGTATTCGAACGGATATGAAACCTTGAACAAGTAACTTTACAGAAGGACATTACGACTGACCAGCTGGATAGCAAGGCCATATTGTATCTAGAAAAGTTTTTTTAAACTATACAGCATCAGCAGATTTAATGAATAAAGGCTTGTAAGCTAAAGTGATGTAGATGCCCTGTGACATATCACGTCAGTAAGGTGGGCATAGCTTGAATGTTAAACCTATATAAAATTGTGTGCTTCCTGTTTCATGTCAGACAAAATTCTGTACTTGTACGTTTTTTGCCTCCTGGTGTACACTAGTAAACTTTTGAATCTGAACCTCCTGTGTATTGAATTCTTAATTTTATTTAACAGTTTGGTCCTTCTAGCCGGATTTCCCTTAGTAAGCCGCAGATCAGAGCGTATCGGTGGTCGAATACTGCGCAGGAGAAGTTACCGAAATGGTTCTTCTTGAGTGAAAAGACCTCCGACTGAACTGTCGTGTGTAAAGAGGCTGGCCACTTTCTGATCTGCGGCCGAAAAGCGGAACTTGAACAGTTCAATACCGGAGGCTCAGGTAGGAAGAATTTGCCTTTTTTCTGTTTTAGATCAGGGACTAGGTTACAGTATATTGTTGTCAAGATTTGTTTTGCAGATCAGGGACAAAAGGAAGTACTGTATATTTGGTCATAGATCAGGGTAACAGAATAAGGTAGGCAGTTATTCTAGATAAACTGTGAACAGGAACTGAGAACTTGATATCACGTGATAAAAAAGGGTTACGTAACATTTTCTTTGACATGGGTAATCAGTGCACTAAAACCTAACGAGATCCGCCCCTAACCGAAGACACAAAATACATGCAATTACAACGTTCTGATAACGTTAGGTATTATACGAAATGGGTTAGTAAATATGAATTTGATGGTAAACTAGATAAAACTTCACTAGTTAAACTCCTTAAACAGCTTAAATCTGATGCGGGAGGTCAGGCAAAAAAGCAACGCCAACTAGGCATTCCTCAAGCACACAGGTGGATTGAGGGAGCAAATCGTAGAGAACAGAAGCTTAAAAATTCAAAAACATTATTTTTAGACAAAGAGGATAAGAACTTGGTAATAGCAACAGCTCCTCCTCCCTTGCCCCCTTCCTTACCCTTTTCAGGATATGAAGCGAGTGGACAGGCTGGTCCGCCTCCGCGTTATCCTGAAGTTTCAGCAAGACCACAACCATTTGTTAGAGATCCTATTGAGACTAGGTCCCGAACACGTAAAACACATAGGGCCATACCAAATAGAGAGAAATCTACAGGATGAGAGTGAGGAAGAAATATGCTCACTTATAGAAGTCCCAAATCCTCAGGCAGGACAGGAAGGGCAGGACCCAACACTCTTAGTATATAGACCATGGACACCAGAGGACATCCGGAAGGCTACTGAGGGAATCCCCCATCCAAAAGTTAATTTTACGAAATTTTTAGAAGATTTACAAGGCATGAGGTTGAGTTACCACTTGAATGGGGTAGAAGTAGAAAAAGTAGTAAGACAAATTATAGGTCCAGATTGGCACATGATTTGTGGCACCTGGAATCCTCGTAATGCAGAGCTTAGACCACTCCCACATAGTGACGCAGAGTTAGACAACAGAGTGAAAGGTCTGACAGACTGAATCTCTGAAAAATGGAAACCCAGAGCAGACTGGACTTGCATTAATCAATGCATACAACAAGAAAATGAGACAATAGATGGATATTATGCTAGATTATTAGAATGTTTTAATAATCATAGCGGTATGTCGATTCCTGAGAACCAAACGAATGATTCCCCGTATGAACAACAATTAAAAAATGCATTTTTGAAAGGTTGCATTGCACCTATTAGTAGCTTCATTACGAAGCATATGATAGACCATCGAACAGGGAGGCTACAAGCCTTACTCGAATACGCTAGACATGCTGAAAGACATTTTAATAGTAAAAAGAAAAAGAAGGCGCAAGTCTTCACTGCTGAAGACGGAGCTGAAGTATTTGTATTACAGTCAGGTAAAAAGGGCGAGAAAAATACCCAGGGAAACAAACAGTCTGACAAACGATCAGAAGATTTTGAAGAGAGGAAAAAGAGAGGTGAATGCTTCAAGTGCGGGAAGAAGGGACATCTAGCAAGGGATTGTAGGCAAAACAAAAAGGTAATTACAGAAGATAAGGGAGATGAGGACTGACTATATGATAGTGCGGATACATCATGTGAAAGTCAGAAATCATCAGGAAAAGTTAATAAACAAAAAGCAAATGTAAATGTGATAGAGGGAGTTGAGGAAGTGCAAGTAGATATGGAGGATGAAGAAAGTGAAATTTTGGACTTAGCCTTATTGAGCTTAGAGTTCTACTTGGCAGATACAAAACCGGAAGTTACACTTCTGGTGGAGGGAAGGGAAGTCAAATTCCTGTGTGACTCAGGAGCGTCACGAACTTTGATATACCCCTCCAAGTTACCAGAACATTCAAAATCACCTGATTACATACTAGTAAAAGCAGCAAATGGACAGCTATACAGGGAACCGCTTTCCCATGATATAGCAATAACTGACCCTGTTTCAGGTATGACCCAGAGAAGTAAAATTGTTGTTTCTGCAAAGTGTCCAGTAAACCTATTGGGCAGGGACCTTATGCAGATATTTGGCATAGCAGTAGTTCCAACTGTACAAGGTATGGAGGCACAGAGACAAATGGATACCTTTGTAGTGCGATCGGAGGGTGAAACCTTTTACTGGTACAGCCAGGACCTAGTCACGACTGGTCCAGGGGCAGTAACTGATGAACGTAGCCATCAGTAAAGCCCCCTCCCTTGACACTGATCGACAGCATTTGTTACACTGTACTCTATACTACTGTACTACACCAGGACCTGATAGAGAGTATGAGCAAGAATTGTTTAGAAATCATGCAACTAGATTGGTTTTGCGTACTTTGTACTGGAATACTGAGGGGAACAGTGTAGTTAGCTGTTCATTACCTCAAGAATTCCTTGCATTGTATAGATCAAATCGGTTACCACATGTCAGCTTGACAAAGAACAAAAGTGCCAAATGGGCAGATTTAGGAGAAAAAGTAACAAGATGGGAGAAACAAACTGATTTAGAACTATCAGAACAAGGGATACAAAAACAAAAACTGAATTGGTTGACAGAGACACATCCAGCTGTACACTTGCAATCTAGCGAGAACAGCTGATTAGCATTTTTATTAGAAGAAGAAGAAAAGGCCTTATGTGAAATTCCAACAACTCTCTGGTCAACAGGCAAGTCAGATGTAGGACTTATTCGAACAGCAGGACCAGTTACAATTACCCCAAAGTCAGCTTTTAGACCACAGAAAAGACAATACCCTTTGAGAAAGGATGCAGAAATAGGAATTAAGCCTATAATAGCAGCATTACTCAAATGAGTAGTACTGGTAGAATCTCCTGATTCACCATGTAATACACCCCTATTTCCTGTTAAAAAAGCAAACGGGGAATGGTGGATGGTACAAGATTTACAAGCTGTAAACAATGCAGTAATACCTAGAGCACCTACAGTGCCAGACCCACATACCTTGTTAAACGATTTAGAACCACAACAGAAGTATTTCTCTGTGGTAGATATTAGCAATGCTTTCTTTTCAATACCTATACATCCTGATAGTCAATATTGGTTTGCATTTACATTTCAGGGTAAAAGGTATACGTATACTCGACTACCACAGGGATATTGTGAGAGTCCAACAATATTCGCACAAGAAATGGCTAGCAACCTGGCAGGGTTTACCCCACCAGGAGGTAGTCAAATTCTACTTTATGTAGATGACATCTTGCTAGCAGCCCCCACCCAGCAACAGTGCAGGGAGGATATTGTAGCATTATTGAAATTTTTAGCAACACAAGGACACAAAGTAAACAAAAGTAAGTTACAACTTTGGAAAAAACAAGTTAGATACCTAGGATATGTAATATTCAATGAAGGTAGAATACTAGATGAGGAAAGAAAAACAGCAATTTTGCAAGCACCCAAACCAACAACCAAGAAAGAAATTATGTCTTTCTTAGGTACAACTAATTTTTGTCGGAGCTGGATACCAAATTATGCTTTGGAATCTGCTCCACTGACTGATTTGATATATAAGACACCAATGGCAGCACAAGATATCTTACAATGGACACCCAAAGCAGAAACGGCTTTCTGCAGGTTGAAGCAGTTGGTAGCTTCTTCATTAGTTTTAGGACTTCCAAATTATCACAAACGTTTTTTTCAAACCGTAGATTGTAAGCAAGGATATATGACATCAGTATTGATGCAACAACATGGGGATAAGCAACGCCCCATAGCCTATTATTCATCACAGTTAGACCCAGTGGCGCGATCTTTGCCTCACTGTGTACAAGCAGTAGTTGCAGCTGCAATGGCAGTACAGGCTTCAGCCTCAGTGGTGTTATTCCACCCTCTCACATTGAGAGTGCCTCATGCAGTTGCAATAATTTTACTGCAAGAGAAAGTGGCATACCTTTCTCCTGCTAGACATCTTTCATGTAAGACTATACTGCTGAGCCAACCTCATATGACAATTGAACGGTGTATGACACTGAATCCATCAACATTACTTCCAACTCCTGCGGAGGGCACACCACACAGCTGCCTGCAGGAAATTGAACAGTTAGCTTTACCTAGACAAGATCTTACAGATATGCCCTTGGATAATGCCGAGGTGACATATTACGTGGACGGCTCATGCAGAAGGGGTCCTACAGGGAAGAATCTGGTGGGGTATGCAGTAGTTACAGACACTGAAATTTTAGAAGCTCAATCCTTACCACACAACTTATTGCACAAGCAGCAGAATTGATAGCTTTGACGAGGGCATGTACTTTAGCAAAAAACAAGTGTGTGAACATATATACTGATAGTCAGTATGCTTTTTCTACAGTACATGTATTTGCACAACAATGGAAAAATAGAGGAATGATAACATCTAGTGGAAAACCTATTAATCATGCGCAATTTATTTTGGAGTTATTAGAATCTATTCAGTTACCTACCAAAGTAGCTATTCGTAAATGTGTAGCTCATACAAAACAACAGGATAAGATTTCGAAAGGCAATGCACGAGCTGATGCAGCTGCAAAGCAAGCAGCCTTAGACTCAGAAACTTTACTTTTAAATGAGGAATTACAACCCTCTGAGATTTTAGATTTAGACATGTTAAATACAATGCAGACGCTTACTACAAAAGCAGAAAAACAAAAATGGGTAAAACGAGGTGCAATTCTTGAGAATGGACTGTACATTTCCAAACAAAGAAAACCGATATTGCCATTTAATTTATTTAGATATGCAGCTTTGTTGAGCCATGGGCAGTACCATGTCTCAACAGGTGGGATGGTACAGTTAGTAAACCGAATATTCCAAACATACGGATACACAAACTACACAAAAAAATTTTGTGCAGCTTGTCATACTTGTAACAAGCATCACGCACAAGGGGCATTTAAAACCAAGCAAGGAAATTTTCCTATACCACCATACCTGTTCCATACTATTTGTATGGATTTCATAGAATTGAATAAATGTGAAGGGAAAAAGTTTTGTTTAGTTATTGTAGACATGTTTTCTAAATGGGTAGAAGCTTTTCCAACTAAAAACCCGGATGCAGCAACAGTGGCAAAAGCCCTGATAAAAGAAGTAATCCCTAGATTTGGCATTCCGGAAAGGATTTATAGTGACAATGGCACACATTTTGTGAATCAGACGATTCACCAGCTTGGGAGATTTTTTGGTATCTCCTTAAAGAACCATTGTGCTTACCACCCACAGTCAGCAGGACTGGTGGAAAGGTACAATGGTACCCTAAAAAACAAACTCAGGAAGCTAGTAGAGGAGACCCAAAAGAATTGGATATACTGTCTGCCTTTAGCACTGCTGAGTATGAGAACGGTTCCAAATGTAAAGGGTTTGACTCCCTTTGAAATGGTTTTTGGGAGAGCATATTATGTGCCTCAGTGGAAAGCTCTCATGCCTGTAGAGCAAGAGGCTGACAGTTCATTAGCTAGTTATATGAGGAAACTGTTAACAAATAAATCTGTTTTACAGTTTAACTCTTTTTCAGATAAGGAACGGACCAGACCGGTAGAAGCAGTCTTGGCCCCAGGATCGTGGGTCTGGCTGAAAGTGATGAAAAGGAAGAATTGGGCGAGTCCAAAGTGGGAGGGACCGTACCAGGTTCTGTTGGCAACGCCTACTGCGGTTAGAGTGGCCGAGAGGATGTCCTGGGTTCATTTGACGCATTGTAAACCGGTAAAGAACATTCAACTTGATAAAAACTTTGTGACTGATACACAACCAGACCGAGATGGCCAAAAACAAAGCGAATAGAAGTTTAGATCAACCCCAGAGATGTTGCATAATCATTTTGTTGAGTGTACATTTACTAACTGTAATTGTGACAATTTTCCTCTTGCTGTGGTTTATTCTACACACAACCACACAAGTGAAAGTGGGAAGGCGTGATGAAATATCTATAGACTGGCATCCAAATTTTAACACATACCTAGCCATGAAACGTGTATATGCAGAGACTATGAACATTTCAAATTGCTGGGTTTGTACAGCTATACAGACAGCATATGGAGGACTGATAATGTCCGCTGTCCCTTTGGGGATAAATGAGAATTGGGAGAATTTACTTTTCGATACAGGAACTGTGAGATCACAGGACAAAATAGCTTTATTTTTACCTGTCACACAAAAAGGAATTGTATGTTTTTTCAAAAATGACACCCTCCAGGTGGGCTGGAGCAATTGTAATATAACCATATCTTACAGATGTTATATTAAGAATAGTAATGGCAATACTTTTTGCAATACTAATTATGACTCATATTTGAACTCATTGAAAACAACTATGAGTGACATTCAAAAAAATCCAGTTTTGTTTAAACAATTGTCAGTTATAGATCAGAAAATATTTCATGCAGGGCTGATGCGAATTAGTACTAAAGTAGAAAACTGTTATTTTATTTGTGGGAAAAAGGCATATAAATGGTTACCTGAGAACTGGTCTGGCAGTTGTTTTTTGGGTTACTTGGTTCCGGCAATAAGACATACTGCAGAATTACCTTTGGGTAAGATACGAAACGTAAGAGAAACAGCCCAAAAATCCGAAGGTCCAGTTAAAAAACCTGTGAATCCAGTTGGAAAGATCGAAGCTGGCTGGAAAGACCACAATTCAGTAAAAGACAAAAGCGAATTGACTCATATGGACTTGAGTGACAGTGTTATATCCTGGGCAGGAATATTTCCAGCCTATGGAGCAGTCAAATCGATCTGGGAGCTGAGGAAGATGTCGAAACTTCTCGAAGTAATGAGTAATGCAACTTTTTCCGCCCTAGAACTGGTGACTGATGAACTGAATGCAATGAGAACTGTTGTGCTACAAAATCGGATGGCTCTTGACTTCACCCTAGTGGCGAGAGGTGGTACGTGCGCGCTTATCAAAGAAGAATGCTGTGCTTATATTCCTGACAATCGTCATGAGATTAATAACCACCTAGAGGTAATTCAGCAAGTATCAGCCATGACTGAACCAGGCCCAAACTCACTGACGGACTTTTTCCAGAATCTATTTGGGGGGGGGGGGGTTCCATCCTAATGAATATTCTGATTGCCATTTGTGTGGGTATACTCCTAATAGGAGCATGTGTTTGCTGTGGAATTCCCTGCATGAAAAGATTAATCAAAGATTTTATTGATGTATCTGTTACTGAAACTTTTTACCAGGATATCGAGATTGAAAGATTGATCTCAGATGACGCTTTTTCTGAAGTATAGATTGAATGACTCACCGAGCTGAAAATCCTAAGTGGAAAAGGCTAGGAGATGAAATGACACTATGCATACTTCAAAATAGAATAAAAAGTATTAATAGGGGGGAAAATGTTAGAAAAATGTGTATTTAAATATATGAGAAATGCTAGTTTAAAAGCAAAGTAGTATATAATGCATTTTATTCTATTAATCATATAGCAGTACAGATTGATTCACGTGTAAATGTAAGTAGTTTTGAAACTGCAGTGTGGCTTGAAGCAAAGCTGATCTCTGACCCTGGCAGAATGATAGCTTAGCAAGTTTTAATGTTTATGCTTTTCACAAGTGATTATCTGCTGGGTCAGGAAATTAAATGTGTGAAATAATGAAATCTTCTGCTCTTTCCTGTTGGAATGATTTGGCCTTGTATATGTGTTACTAAGATAGCACGCAGCTGTGTGAGAAAGTGTAACAGAGAACAAAGACGTGCATTAAAAGACTGAAGCTGCTATTGTATTCGAACTGATATGAAACCTTGAACAAGTAACTTTACAGAAAGACATTATGACTGACCAGCTGGATAGCAAGGCCGTATTGTATCTAGAGGAAAAGTTTTTTTAAAATATACAGCATCAGCAGATTTGATGAATAAAGGCTTGTAAGCTAAAGTGATGTAGATGCCCTGTGACATATCACGTCAGTAAGGTGGGCATAGCTTGAATGTTAAACCTATACAAAATTGTGTGCTTCCTGTTTCATGTCAGACAAAATTCTGTACTTGTACGTTTTTTGCCTCCTGGTGTACACTAGTAAACTTTTGAATCTGAACCTCCTGTGTATTGAATTCTTAATTTTATTTAACACCGCTCAATGCTAGAAATCGAAATCTCAAAATGCACTCGCTCGAAGCACTCATTAAAATGGAGAACATCGACATTTGTGCTGTAACAGAGACCTGGTTCAAGGCAGCAGAAAGCACCCCTGCACTACCAGGCTATAACTCATTCCACACCTTTCGGCCCAAGAACTTGGACTGAAGCTCCAAAGGCAGTGGTGTTTCCATATTCATAAAGGATGCGCACACCTCCAGACTGGTAGCCCAACATAACTTATCAGAGATACTGCAGGTGCAGCTAACATTGGATAAGACAGCGATTCAGGTCTTAGCCTGCTTAGGTCCCCAACCATGACCAAAAAGACTCACACTCCATGTTCCTAAGTACCCTGGAGAATATTAGGGTCAAACCTAACCCCTCTCATACTGGTCGACTTCAACTACCCCTCCATTAACTGGAAAAACTACTCATGTACCAATACACTTGCCCAACGTTTCCTGGTATTCATTAATTCCAGTGCCCTGGACCAGCTCGTTCTTACCCTCACTAGAGGTAACAACATCCTTGACCTGGTCATTACTAACATGGGCAACCGTTGCTCTATACCAATAGTCAACTCCTCCCTAGTTAGATCAGACCAGAAACTAAATCACCTTGGAAATCCACATCCCTCCCACCCCACCACCGCAAAGGTAACCACCAAGAAACTTCTCCAAAGCTAACTTTGGGCTCCTAAAAACAGAGGTGGCTAACTTCACGGCACCCATGCAACTGGAGAACAGCTGCATGGCCACCAAATTATACACTAATGCGCTGTACGAACACGTACACAAATGCATGGATCTCGCCATACCCAACAAAACCAAGATGCTCTCCTCCAAAAAAAGGAAGCCAATCTGGTGGCCCCCTGCCATAAACAAACTCTACAACAGAAGGAGGAAACCAATGCAAAATAAGGTGAAGTCCCAAGACTGGAAAAAACCCTTATCAGCCTCAACAAAAAGTTGAGATCCCTCATCAAATCCTCTAAAGCTAGCTATGATTGCAGAAGATAGCAAAGACAACCACAAGGCCTTCTACAGTTATGTAAAGAATCTCCACTTCAATACCCAGATTTGCAGGGAGCTGTTGCACAATGGCACCTCCTATACCAAACAAGGAAACCCGTAAGTACAGCGGGGTGCATGGACTGAACCACTTTAATCCAAAACCAAAAAATGCCCAGCACCAAGATTGAAATTATAAAGAGTTTAATGTGGGAGATCCAAAATAGAAATAAAGATAACAGCAGACCGGTTTTGGCCAAAAATTAGCCTTTCTCTGTGCTATAACCATAAAAAGCACACGTGTTTAAATAGTGAACCTGATAACAAAATAGCATCTCACTGGACAATTAATTTAACTCATTCAGGCCAAGTTTAAACAGACCTCCCAACCTGATAATCCAACTGGATTCTTTTTTATTTAACATAGTATGCCAACCAAGTTTAGACATTCTGTTTCCTATAATCCTGTCAATAATGATAAATTTAAACTGGACAGTGGTGTGGGTCAATGTGTGTTTAAATAGTGAACTCGACATCCTTTTATTTCTTATGTCACTGAGGAGCTCAGAAATATGAACCCTCAGTGACCTCGACGTTTGCCCCACATAAAAAGCAGAGCAACAGCAAGTAGCCAGATATATGACCCAGTCAGTCAGTGCTACAGTTACCAAAAACATGAAATGTCGTAAACCTTGGAAGTGTTGCTGCTGGTGTATGCTTTGTTCTTGAGTACATGCGTACAGGCTGAACAGTTACCACAGGGAATGCAACCTACCAATTTGTCCCCAAATAATGTGACCTGCTGTGTGTTAGAGAACATCTTATGTTTGTAATGATTGAAATGGGAGCCCAGCGTGGGACCCCTGCGGTATGAGAAAAGACATTTCGAAGAAAGAACCTCACAAAGCTTATCATTTGACATAAGAATGTCCCAACGGTGATTGTTAATCTGCCTGAAAGTGTTGATGTGATGCCCAAAAGTGGTAACAAATGAACCGGCTCAGCTAGATTGCTATCCTTGGAAATATATTTGCATTGTAACAAGGAATGTCTAGGTTGTTGTGAAGCAAACTGACTAGTCTCATTTATGTTGTGAATATCATATCCTCTCCGAAGGAATCTGTTTTTCAAATCATGTTGATACGTCGTACAAAAACAAATGCATCTTATCCTTAGAAATTGGGATTTTGGGATGTTGTGGATGATGTGTCGAGGGTGATGACTATTGGCATGGAGTAAGGTGTTGTATTGAGGATGTTTATGAAATACCTCAGTCCTGAGTGTATGATCAACACAAAGTCTCCTCTTCATTTTTTTCCCTTGGAACTAGACAAACTTTCAACTTAAGCACTCAAGCCATTCATTTCTCAGCCCGGCACTTGCTCAAAACTCATAGCAAGCACTTATAAACCCTAGCACTAGACCCTCCTGTACTGTACAGAAGGACAGGGCTCTCTATACAACCTTACCAGCCATCCAGTAAAACAGTTCACTGTACCTATCCAGGCATGTACAAAGGGCAGTTTCAGGTGTACTCTCCAGTCCAACTGGTGAATCTGGGCATTTTGAGGCAATGTTACAACTGCCTCATGTACACAGACAACCCTCTCCACCTACCACCAAACACTAATACATGCAAGAGATGCAATTATACAGCCAAACTGGAGGTTAAGCTCTCTCAACCAAAGACTGGATCAGACAGTCAAGAAGAGAAGGGAAATACTTGCATCACACCACCAGTCTCACATAGACCCATTAAACCAGCACCAGCAAAAAACACACATAAATACACAAAAACATACTTGGAGGCTCTAAATAAAAATCTGCAAAAGCAACAGAGACCTCCAAAGCAAACATCCAAGCAGCCTCCACCCCCCAACACAAACCATGAAACACATACTTCACAAAACCAGTGTGCCATGCAATCACAGCCCTCAAGGCAAAATAACATACCCAACATACTAGTAATAGGTGACTCTATAGTCAGGCACACAGATGTCCCACTCACTAGGCTGAATAAGGAGAAGGTTACTGTTAACTGCCTGTCGGATGCCAGGATCCGCCACATAACACAAGCACTCAGGTCACTCCAGAACAAAGTACAAATATGACTTTGTCATTGTCCATGTTGATGTGAATGACCTGAGCCGTACTTCCCTGCACTACATGAAAAGAGACATGGAAGAGCTCTCTGATCACGTAGCCCAGGCCAGTATGACCCTGACCCTGAGTAGCATCTTGCTCTCACCAAGAATGATACCACGGTATAAAGAAAAAAAATCTCGATTTCAACAATTGGCTAAGTTCCTGGTGTCATTCAAAAGGGGATCCAGTGTCTGTCCACCTGTGATGACATGCTCAACAAGCCACGCTGCTTCACTAGAGACAGCTTGCACCCGTCACCCTTAGGCTTTCGAATACTGGCCAAGGCTCTTGCCACCCCCATAGTGCCTTTTTTAGGCAAGGCTCAAAAGACAAACCCACCGCTGTAAATATCACAAATAACAAAAAAACTGAGGGTAATGCTACTCAATGCCAGAAATCTAAACCTCAAAATGCACACACTCTAGGAACTCCTCAGTATGGAGAAAAATCTATATATGTGCAGTAACAGAAACCTGGTTTAGGCTCCAGAGAGCACCCCAGCACTACCAGGCTACAACTCATACCATACATTTCAGCCACAGAACCCGAACCAAAATACAAAAGGTGGGGGTGTATCCATATTCATCAAGGATACTCACACCTCCAGATTAGTGGCACAACACGATGTTTCAGAGATCATCCATGTGCAACTAACAACGGGCAAAACTGCAATTCAAATCACCCACCATGTCCCAGGACCCCTATTCCACGTTTCTGGAAACACAGGGAAACAAAGGTCCTACCAAACACCCTAATGTTACGTGATTTCTATTACCCAAACATTAACTGGGAGAACTACTCAAGTACTAACTCCCTTGCCCAACATTTCCTAGAATTTATAAACTCAAATGCCCCGGTTCAACTGGTCTACACTCCAAACCAGAGGTGACAACATATTGGACCTGGTCATCACCAACATGGGCGACCGGTGTTCCACACTGGAGGTCAACCCCTCGCTGGTTAGATCTGACCATAAACAAATCACTTTGGATATCCACATTCTGCCCCACACCTGGACAAGGAAACCACCGCAAAAAACTTTTCAAAAGCAAACTTCACGTTACTTAAGACCGAGGTGGAAAGTTTCAAAGCCCCCATGCTAAAGGATAATGCTGTGCAAGCTGCAAAATCCTTTACACTTATGCATTCTATGGGCACCTACAAGAATGCATGGAACGTGCTATCCCAAGCAAAACCAAGACTCACTCCTCCAAGGAAAGGAAACCAGTATGGCGAACACCTGCCATAAACAAGCTATACAACAGAAGGAGGAAACTAGTACAGAAAAGAGTAAAATCCCAAAAAGGGAAGACATCCCTGATCAGTATCAGCAAGAAACTACGATCCCTGATAAAATCAACCAATGCGAGCTGCGAAAGAAAAATTGCCAAGGACTCCGAAGATCACCACAAGGCATTCTTTAACGATGTCAAGAATCTAAGTGGCAATGCTCAGATCTGCTCGGAGTTAGTGCAGAATGACACAAAATACACTGAACCGACCAATAATCGCCAACATCCTGGCAGACAGGTTCAGCGCAAACTTCACCCCCAAAAGGGCCCATAACCATACCAGAAGAATGTAGAGAACCTGAAATCACAGACACTCAGGTTACAACAGCCCTCTCAAAAGCCAAAAACACAGCATCAATTGGACCGGACGGTGTCCCAGGCTGCGCCCTACAAGAGCTCAAAGACGAACTAACCCCTCACCTAAACACACTGTTCAAACTCAGCCTCTCCACAGGCTACCTACCCATAGAGTGGCGCACAGCAACGGTTATTCCACTCCACAAAAGGTGGAGCCACAACAGACCCCGGGAACTATTGCCCTATAAGCCTGAGTAGCTTGGTCTGCAAGGCTATGGAGTGCATCAATATGGAACTCATTAACAGAGACATTGGGAGCCTCCAAACACTGGGCCCTACCCAGTTCAGCTTTGTTAAGGGCAGATCATGCCTCCTAAACCTGGTGGACTTTTTTGAGACAGTTACCAAGGCTATAGACAAGGGAAAGATGGTACACACTGCCTACCTAGACCTTGTAAAGGCCTTTGACAACATTCCCCATTCTGGTATTATAGACAAGCTCACCAGCCTGAACATAAACCCCTACGTCACAAGATGGGTTGCCAACTGGCTCACGGACAGAACCCACAAGGTGAGAGTTGCGGGAGCTAGGTCCAACTCTTAAACCGGTTACAAGTGGCGTTCTCCAGGGCTCAGTCCTAGGACCCCTCCTGTTCGGCATATACTTCTCAGAGGTGCAAGCAAGCACAGGAGGACTATGGCCGACCAAGTTCGCAGACGACTGCAAACTAGGGGCTATAATTGACTCTCCTGCTGACACAGACATCCTCCAAAAGGGTCTCACTGAGACGGATACCTGGTGTCAAAATCATGGCCTCAAGCTAAATGCCAAAAAGTGCATAGTCATCCCCTTTGGAAAAAACAAAAGTACCCACAAACTACCACATAGGTGGTCATCTCCTAAATACGGAAGACGTAATAATGGATCTGGGGACCCAAGTAGATGGTAATCTCACCTTTGAAAATCACATTGCCAAAGTGGTTAAAAAATCCTTTTACTTGGCCCACCTAATCACAAAAGGGTTTGCATCCAGATCAAAAAAGGTCATTGTGCCACTCTACTCATCACTCATCAGACCCATCATAGAGTACAATGCCCCATTTGGGATGTACCTTACAAGACACCTGCAGCAGCTGGAAAGACCACAGAAGTACCTCACCAAGAGGATCACTGGCCTCAAACAGATGCCCTATGCAGCTCGACTGAAGAAACTCCAGCTGTACTCGGTTGCATACCGCCTACTCGGAGGTGATCTCTGCCTGACATACAAGGCCATGTCCAGCCCAGAATTGATGGACATGCTCCACCAAAAGAAAACCTTATCCCCTCGAGCCACACTATCTAGGGATCTAAACCTCACCATAACAATAAAATAGGATGTGCTGGAGGGATATATTCCTGTCCCAGAGACTTCCCATACTTTGGAACAAGATTCCAATCTACATTAGGCAGAGCTCCTCAGTAGCACTCTTCAAAAAAACCTTGACGAGTGGATGGGAAACAGAACATTTATCCCGGGGATCACTTCAGTGGCTCTGCTAGACAGAGGCACAGGGAACTAATCTAAGGCGGTGGCGAAAGCAAACACATTCTGGCTAGGCTTATAAATGCCTTCAGGCAGATAGCCTAGTACCTACCTATGAACCTCTCTAGTGATGGTGACGTCCAAAAATGTAATTTGGTTGATGTCAAAATTTAATGTAAATTGGATGCGCCACTTATTCTCATTGAGGTACTATACAAATTCCTTTACGTATATGTCATCCCTTCCATGCCATACAACAATAATGCAGATATCGCCACCAAATATCAATTTCATCAAGGTATAAGTTATGGCCGACATCATAGACAAGTTGCCAGGCCCTATAGGGGAAGTAGAAGACTTTATATCTTACTTGGATAAGACTACTGATTTTTTAAGATTCACATTTACAGTAAATAATGATAGTAGTCATTATCTAGACGTCCTTATAAGCAATGACCATGAAAGGGGTTTGTATACAAGTAACATATATAGAAAACTTTTAGTTATGTACTCACCATAACTTCAGATGTTTGGGATCCATCTCGCCTACATTCTGAATGATGGGTTCGGAGCCGATCCCTCGGCTCCGACTCGGCACGCTTATGCCAAAGAGCGAAGTCTCTTATTGGCTGAGCTTACTATATCCCAGGATGCACCACTACCAGTCCCCCAGATCTAGTTTGTCCGCATACATGCACACGTGCATACCCTGCTTATATAACATCGTCAGATGAAACAAGATAAAACAGTAGAGCTCAAAACCGTTCAATCTCTTCTGATCTGCAAGGCAGGGGGAAGGAGGGTGGGTATCAGGAATGTAGGCGAGATGGATCCCAAACATCTGAAGTTATGGTGAGTACATAACTAAAAGATGTTATGTGATCCTATCTCGCCTACATTCTGAATGATGGGACAGCGTCCCTAGCACCTGAATCCTGGGTGGCTCACTGGAAAACACTCCTGAGTACCGTGGAACCAAATGATGCTCGTCCTTTAGATGCCACATCCAATTTGTAGTGGGAAATGAAAGTGTGCGGGTTGGACCAAGTAGCCGCAGCACAAATTTCCGATATAGCGAGCTTGGAATGAAAGGCTATAGAAGTAGCCATAGCTCTGGTAGAATGAGCTTTGATAGATGATGTAAGTTGTTTATTCAAGCAGCATAGGCCTGAGTTATGCAATCTCTGATCCATTTTGAGATTGTAGCTTTTGTGATGGTTTGGCCCAATTTATTATCTGAGAAGGACACAAACAACTGGTCTGACTTACGAAGTTGCTGAGTCCTGTCTAAATAGAAGCGTAATTGCCTGTGTACATCCAATTTATGGAGAGTGTATTCTGCTTCATTAGAGAATTTTGGAAAGAAAACTGGTAGCTCTAGAGATTGTTGAAGACAGAAACTAGAACAGACTTTTGGGACAAAGGATGGATTAGGCCTAAGTGATACTCTATCCTTGTGGAAAATCAAGTACGGTGGTTTAATAGACAGGGCTTGAAGCTCTGAGACTCTTCTTGCAGAGGTAATAGCCACTAAGAATGCCGTTTTCCAAGACAGATATTTTAATTCGCATGTAGCAGCCGGTTCAAAAGGGGGAGATGTTAATGCGCGAAGCACCAAATCAAGATCCCACGGAGGTGCAGGATGAAAAACTGGTGGTCTTAACAGACTGGCACCTTTAATGAACGTTTTGCATAGTCTGCTGCTCATCAAAGGAGGATCCGTGGATTCATGGAATTTAGAGATAGCAGCTAGTTGGACTTTAATAGTTGAGACAGAAGATCCCTGATTAAACAGGGAAGTTAAGAATTTCAAAACCTCTGGGACAGGAGCAGTGATAGGGTCTAAGCCCTTGAGTTGAGCCCAGATAGCAAACCTCTTCCACTTACTGAGGTACAATTTGTTAGTGGTGGGTTTGTGGGCCGAAGATAAAATGTGAACAACTTCCGGGTCTAGTGTGTGCCTTCTAACTAAGGTTGGAAGTGGAGGAGCCAAGCTGTCAATTTTAGAGATTGAAGGGACTGATGCCAATGTCCCGACTGATGGATTAGCAAATCCGGGATCAGGTCTAAGGTCCATGGATCGTCCACTGCATGCTTTTTCAGGTAAGGAAACCATATCTGACGAGGCCAGTATGGGGCAATCAGAATCATTGAAGACCCCAGTTGAGAAGCTTTTTGAATAACCTTGGGAAGGAGTGGAATTGGAGGAAAGGCATAAAGTAGCCCTGTTGGCCAAGGTTGTGCTAGAGCATCCATGGCTGGTACTTCCTGATGTGGAATCAAGGAGAAGAACCTCTGGCACTTGGTGTTTTGTGGAGTTGCAAATAGGTCGCAGCATGGCGTCCCCCATCTCTTGAAAACCTGGGCTGCTACTGTGCGGTTTAGAGACCATTCGTGAGGAGAGAGAATTGTCCTGCTTAATTTGTCCGCCAAAACATTTGACTTTCCCGGGATGTGGGTCGCTACCAAGAATCGGTTGGTAGCTACAGCCCATTCCCACACTCTCATGGCCTCTCTGCAAAGGGGATACGATCTGGTCCCTCCTTGTTTGTTCAGATACCAAACCACCGACATGTTGTCTGTGTGGATGGCGATGATGCCCTGAGGAAGAAACTTGTGTAAGGCCTGTAGGGATAGAAGTACAGCCCTCATCTCCAACACGTTGATGTGGAGAAGAGCTTCGTCCGGACGCCAGGAGCCCTGAACTAGCCTGCCCAGACAATGCCCCCACCTCCCTATCTGGGAGGCATCTGTCGTCAGGGTAACCACTGGAGGGGAGAACAAAGGGTTTTCCCTGATCCAAGTTGGATGTCTGAAGCCACCAGCGAAGGTCCCTTTTGCATATTTCCGTAATCATGATGTGATGATTGAGGGAAGATCCTGAAAGGACCATTGAGTTGACAAGAGCCACTGAAGAATCCTCATGTGTAATCTTGCTAGAGGAACTAAAAGAACCGTGGCAGACATTGAGCCTAAAACCTGTAGGACCATCCTGGCTGGGGCTTTGGATCTCGAGATTAGAGCTTGAACTTGGCCCTGTAAAGTTCGGATCCTTTCGGCAGGAAGAAAGACGCCAGCATCAATCTTGAGTCTATCTCTGCTCCTATAAACTTTATGCGTTGAGAGGGCAGCAAGACAGACTTTGACCAATTGAATGTAATCCCTAGGGAAACACCCAGGAGATGGTGGCTTTGAGGATGTCCATTAGTAGATGCCTGGTGGTGGCAGTCAGGAGCCAGTCGTCGAGATAGGGAAACACTTGGAATCCAAGACTTCTCAGGTGAGCCGTCACTACTGCCAAACACTTGGTGAACACCCTGGGGCTGTGGTGAGACCAAAGGGCAGAGCACAAAATTGGTAATGACTGACTCCCAGGCTGAAGCGCAGATACCTTCTGGACGCCTGATGTATCGGTATGTGATAATAGGCGTCCTTGAGGTCTATGGAGCACATCCAAACATCCTTCTCCAACAACGGGAGAATGGATTGTAACGTGACCATTCGAATTTGGATTTCGTGACGGATTGGTTCAGTCTGCTGAGATCCAATATTGGTCTCAGGTCCCCTGTCTTTTGGCACTAAAAGAACCTGGAGTAATTTCCTGATCCGATCTGGTCTGTGGGGACCGGTTGGATGACTCCTTTTTCTAGCAGCTTTAAAGCTTCTGCGGCTGCTATTTCCCTTTGACTGGGTGGTGGGTCCGGGATTCTCTTGGACGGTGGGGGTGAGTATTTGAATGGGATGGTGTAACCTCCGGCAATGATCCGAAGCACCCATCTGTCCTGAGTGATTGACTCCCAGGCATTTAGGTGCTTGGCAAAACGACACCCGACTGGCTCTGGAGCAGCACAGCCGGGCAATCCCTCATGACATGTGGGAGGCTGAAGAGCCACGAAAGGACTCGCGGTCTCCAGAATTGCGGGGCCCTCTGCTGCCTCTGGGACGGCGTCTCCCTGAAAAATTCCCCCGCCCTCTGCCTCTGGACGGGGAATCTTCCTGCTGTTGGGAGAAAAACTTGCGAGATTTTCGGAACCACATTTTCCCGCCTCCTTTAGCCTTGGGGTAAGGCCGACAGGGAGTGGAATAACGGGCACCTCTGGCAGATAACGTTTTCCCTCTTGCTCACAGTCGGTAAGGGTGTCTTTCACCTTGGGTCCAAACAATGAGGACCCATCAAAGGGAGCGTCGGCGAAGGAAGACTTGAAGGCCTCCGCAAACTGACACAAGCGGAGCCAGGCTTGTCTACGTAGAGCCACGCCTGTGCCTGCCGCTCTACCCGCCCCTTCGGCCGCATAGGAAATGAGCCTCATGGACGAGTTAGAAATTGACGTAAGGATAGCCAACTGAGAGCTAACCGACTGGGCTAGCTGCTCAGGTAGGTTACCCGAGAGGGAATCTGACAACTCCTTGACCAGATCCCTCTGAAGCCTGGTAAAATGTGCCAAATAATTCAGAGACCTTAAGGTAAAGGCTGCTGAAGTCAGGGTGCGCTTCCCGTACCTATCCATACTCCTAGACTCCTTATTAGGAGGATGGATGGACGTTGAAGCCTCTGCCACGTCCTGTTGTGTAGCAGATGCCACCACCATGGCATCTACAGCCACGCCTTTAGTAAGGAACTCCTTCTCGGGGGGAGCAGATAAAAATTTATTTGGACGAGAAGGGACTGGTTCCACGGTATCTGGATGTTCCCACCCCCTTCGACAAACTAAATCCAGAAGCTCGTCGAATGGCGGAGACACCCAGGAGGCGGAGGGCTGAGCCCCAAAGGCCTTGAGGAGCACTGATTCGTCAGCAGAGGGGGGTTTGGATATCCAGCCGCCTCGTTGTTTAAGGATCTCTAAGATGTCTGCAAATGAGACATCATCGGAGGACGACTGGGACCCCTCCGCATCATCCATATCAGTGTCCGATGTAATAGACTCGGGAGTCCACGTGCTTCCTCTTGCACGATCTCTTCCTTGGGGTTCCTCTGAAGACAACTCCGAAGAACCCTCAGGAGGAGGGGAACCCCACTGGGGTAACCTCAGGCCTCGGGGCTCCGCTGGCTACGGACAGGGGAACTGCCAAAGACCCAGTCTCCACGCCCAGGGAAGGTGCTGGTAAAACCGGAGAGATGGCCGAAGAGGACTTGGCCAAGGCACTCCTCATGGCCCTGAAAGCCGGACCCCAGAATCCTGGGAGTGTCCGGACTCCGGAGCCGTGATAGCCGACTGAAGTCCCGCAGCCGAAGCACCAAGGGGGAGGCTCGGAACCGAAAGCATAGGTCCCGAAACATCACCCCCGGGTCCAGCCGAAGAAGTCCGCGTACTAAACTCGGACCCGAAGGCCCGGGTTGGAGTAAGGGTCGGAGCCGACCCTGAGATCTCCACCGGCTCCAACAGCACCTGCTCCGACGGAGCCGAAGCGGTCGGAGGAGGAATGGCAATGGGGTGGGCCAAGGTCATCGGCTCCGAAACCAGCTGGGTCGGAACCGAAACAAATTTTTGGAAGACTGGGGACTGGAACAGTCTTTGGAGCACCCTGTCTATATCAGAATCCGACATCCTCGAAGACCGAGAGGAAACAGAACGGGTTCGAGAAGGCCTCTCCATCGGCCCCAAAGGGCTAGGGGACCGGCTCTGAGGCGACTCGATGAGTATCGGCGCCGAGGGAATACTCACAGCAGATTCCATCGGTGCCGAGGTAGACTTCGGTGCCGAGGAGGAAGTGTCTGAGCGGGCGACCCTTGTCGGCTCCGAGAGCGGAGCCGACGAAGGTGACCCGCCTCTCGATGCCCCAGCCATCGGCTCCGAAGCCAGAGGAGTCGATACTGGTGGCATCGAGGCAGACCGTTCCAACCTCGGCTCCGAAGTCTTTGGAGCCGAAGGAGAGGCCTGCCTAAGTTTCTTGGCAGTCGGATCCGACGGACTGGTCGGAACCGAAGCCCTTTTCTTTTTGGTTGGAGCAGGAGAGGATGCCAAGGCTTCTTCAAAGGAAGGTTTAACTAACCCCTTAAGAATCAATTTATTTTTCCTCTCCTGTAGAACCCTTGAGGAAAAAGCGTGACATACACTGCATGACTCCTGCAAGTGCTTTGCCCCGAGACAATATACACAGAGCGAATGATCGTCTGTGATAGACATTTTAAACCCGCATTTCGAACATTTTTTAAAGCCCGAAGGCCTAGGGGTTTGAGACATGATGATACACAATTCTAGTCACTTTGACAGGAAAGTACACTAAATTTTTACTGCTAATAATCTAAGCTTACAGTAAAGGCTAATGCAAACACTTCCTGTAAAAAAGAACAGGGAACTCTAACCAAGTATAGAATTACCAGAGACCCTGTAAAGTATTAAGGTTGACAGTCCGGGAAGGCCCTGGATGGAGGGGGGCCGAAAACCAACTCAACCCAATCACACACAACAATTCAACAATCCAAATCGTACACAAAGTTAGCGATAGCCGTTAAAACAGCTTTTGTGAGCAAAAACAGCAAAAAACTGACAGAAAAGTTAGTTAATAAAAACTACTCAGCCCAGCCAGCTCGAGACCACGTCTTCGCAGGGAAGCGGCAAACGAGATCTGGGGGACTGGTAGTGGTGCATCCTGGGATATAGTAAGCTCAGCCAATAAGAGACTTCGCTCTTTGGCATAAGCGTGCCGAGTCGGAGCCGAGGGATCGGCTCCGAACCCATCATTCAGAATGTAGGCGAGATAGGATCACATAACATCCCACATATTCTAATGGTTTATTACATTTTTCTAGTAATCACCCCTTTCACCAAAAGAAGGGGGTGATAAAGGGACAGTTCGTTAGATTATCACAAATGATTTTCATGGATGAAACTTTTGAAACAGAATGTGATATACTGGCTCATATGTTTAATAGGAGGGCATACCCTAATGATATGGTGCTAGAAGTTGCTTCTGAAGTTAGGAGGAAAAGCCTATTAGGTATTTTGCACCACTGTTGCATGATAGGTTTATTAGTAGAGAAGATAAAAATATGGAAAGAGATACGGACAGATTGAGTAGGGCTTTTATTACAACCTACTCAGATGAAAGGAATTGTATTAGTAAGGTTTTGCATAAAAATTGGAATATAATAGAGCAGGACAGGGAATTGATGAATGAGGTAGGAGCTAGACCAAATACAGTCTTTCATAGGGGTCTGTCCTTTAAAGATATTTTTGATGGTATGAATAAAAACCCTATTACAACACATAGAAGTTTAGGGATGTATAAATGTGGACACTGTAGACAATGTGTTCATGTATTAGAGGGAGATAAATATAAGATTAATGGTTTTAAAATATATCCTAAAGAATATTATAATGTCAAGTGGAAGGGGTTATATATGCAGCCCAATGTCAAAAATGTTGTGATTTTTATATTGGTAAAACTATTAGATATTTCATGGAAAGAATACATTAACATAATTATGACAACAAAAATAGAACTTGGGTGGAGTTAGTGGAGGCACGTGAATTATGGTGGCAATTACAATCTAAAGCTACAGTATTCCCGGGTACTAATGATCATGTCTCCATTAGTAGTATTTTAAAGATTAAGGCCCTTTATGTTAATAGATGAAGTGTTTTAGCATATTAATTTTTATTAATATATGTTTAATAACATATGCTTAATGTATGGGGATGTTGAGTGAATTTGAATATTAATGTATATTTTTTGGTTGGGGAACGTGACGGGTGTGACTAAATATTTAAACTTGTTTGTGGAAGAGCTTCTTGTACTCTGATGCAGTCTATCATTGCATATTGACGAAGGCACTTAGTTGAGTTGTTTGTGAAGCTATTTGTGAAGCTGTGGAATAAATAATTATTCGTACATCATCTTCCTGCATCCGTGGTTCTTGGGAGCACTATTGACAGCTTTGGTCACTTTTTGTGTTTGACCTAATAAACAAGGATATAGGGAATCTCTAAACTCCTGATCCCACACAGTTTGGTTTTGTGAAGGGTAGATCATGCCTGCTCAACCTGGTCGACTTCTTGGAGTCAGTCAAAGCTGTGGATGAAGGCAAGGTGGTTCATATAGACTACCTATATCATTAGGTTCATAGGTTGGTACCAGACTATCGGCCCTAGGGCCTATACATGCCTAGCCATAACAATTCCCTGGCTATTTCTTCCCACACTTTTTACTTCCTGGACCCCTGTCTAGCAGGGCGACTGACGAGATCCCCGGGGTGAATTTCCTTTCTCCCATCCAATCGTCAAGGCTCCTTCTGAAGACGGCCAAAGAAGTACTCTGCTTGACATGTATGGGCAGTCTATTCCAGAGTATGGGGAGTCTCTGGGTCAGGAACCTATCCCTCCAGCATGTTTTGTTTATTGTGATGACAAGGTTTAGATCCCTGGAGCGTGTGGCTCTGAGGGATTGGGATTTCAAGTATAGCATGTCCAACTGCTCTGGGTTTGACACAGCCTTGTATGTTAAGCAGAGATCACCTCTGAGTAGACGATATGTGACAGAGTATAGCTGGAGTCTTTTTAAAGCGGTCAGCATAGGCCATCTGCTTTAGGCCTGTGATTTTTTTAGTGAGGTATTTCTGCGGCCTTTCCAGTTGTTGCAGGAGTCTTGAGAGGTACATTCTATAATGGGTCTAATGAGGGATGAGTACAGTGGGACAATGACCTCCTTTTTTCTGGATGAAAAGCCCTTAGTGATGAGGTGTGCCACATAGAAGGATTTCCTAACTGTTGTGGCAATGTGGTTATCAAAGGTGAGACCACTATCCACCTGTGTCCCCAAGTCTCATCACACCTTCGGTGTTTAGGGTACTGCCACCTATGTGGTAATTTACGGGTACATGTTTTTTCCCAAAGGGGATAACTATACATTTCTTGGCATTGAGCTTGAGCCCATGGCTCTGGCACCAAGCATCTGTTTCTGTAAAGCCCTTTTGTAGCGTAGCCACATCATTTGGAGATTCAATAATGGCTCCCAGTTTGCAGTCATCTGTGAACTTTGTTAGCCATAGTCCCTTAGTACTGGCCTGTACTTCAGAGAAGTAGATGCCAAACAAGAGTGGTCCCAGGACTGAACCCTGAGGTACTCCACTTGTCACTTGACTGGAGCTGGATTTGGAGTCAACTACTTTTACAGTGTGGGTTCTGTCAGTAAGCCAGTTGGTAACCCATCAAGTGACGTAGGGATTAATGCCCATCTTAGTACGTTTATCTGTGATTCCAGAATGGGGGGGGGGGGTCAAAGACCGTGGAGAGGTCCAGATAGGCTGTGTGGACCACCTTACCCTCGTCCACGGCTCTGGTGACTGATTCGAAGAAGTCAATCAGGTTCAGGAGACAAGATCGGCCCTTCACGAACCCTAACTGGGTAGTGTCCAGTGTTTGAAGGTTGCCAATGTCTTTGTTTATAAGTTCCATGATAATACGTTCCATGGCCTTGCAAATCAGGCTCGTCAGACTGATGGGGCGATAGTTCCCGGGATCCAAGGTGGATCCTCCCTTGTGGAATGGGATAACTATCTGTGCGCCACTCAGTGGGCACGAAGCCTGAGGTGAGGCTATGATTAAACATGACACTTAAGTGAGGTGCCAGTTCATTTTGTACTTAATTTAGTACACAGCCCGGAATGTCTTCTGGTCCCATGTATGCTGTATTCTTAGCTTTGGAGAGTGTGTTTTTACCTGTGTGGCCATTATTACCGGAATTTGGCAATCTTCCGGTATTGAGATGGGCCATTTAGGGGGTGAGAGAGGGGTGCACTGAATCAATCTGCTGGGATATTGGCAATATCCTTTTGATCAGTATATTTAATGCCATTCTGCTGTAGCTCAGAGCAGATCTGAGCATTGCCATTTAGATTCTTGACATAATTATAGAATGCCTTGTGGTCGTCTTGGGAATCTTTGGCAATTTTATTTTTGTAACTAGCTTTGGAGGATTTTATGAGGGATCTCAGCTTCTTACTGAGGCTGGTAAGGGAGTTCTTTGTATCCTGGGATTTTCCTCTTTTCTGCAACAGTTTCTTACTTTTGTTGTAAAGTTTGTTTATGGTAGGGGACCACCAAATCGGCTTCATTTTTTTTGGAGGAGAGCATCCTGGTTCTATTTGGGATGGCACGATTCATGCATGAGTCGATGTGCTTGTACAGTGCCTTAGTGTAGGACTCAGCAGTTGAACTTTCAGTTCCTGTCTGCATGGGTGTCATGAAGTTAGTCACTTCTGACTTGAGTAGCATGAAGTTGGCTTTGGAGAAGTTTTTATGGAGGTTTTCTTACTGGAGGGTGGGGGTGGGATGTGGATGTTAAGGGTGATTAGCTTATGGTCTGACCTGACCAACGAGGGGGTGACCACAGGTGTAGAGCATAGATTTTCCATGTTGGTAATGACCAGGTCTAGGATCTTGGAGACCCTGGTGGGACAATGGATTAGTTGATCCAGGGCACTGGAATGTATGAATTCCAAGAACCGTTGGGCAAAGGTGTTGGTACACGAGTAGTTTTCCCAGTTAATGGCAGGGTAGTTGAAGTCACCCAGTATTAGGATGTTTGGTTGTATCTTAATATTTTTCAGTATGTTTAGAAAGGTGTAGTGAGAATCTTGGGGCATGGTGGGGGATCTGTAGCAAGCTACAATTTGGATTGCAGTCTTACCTAGTGTTAGTTGCACATGGAGAATGTCAGACCCATTGTGTTGGGCAACTAGCCTGGTGGTGTGAATATCCCTGGTGAAAATATGGACACTCCTCCACCTTTAGTGTTTCGATCCTGGTTTGGTGGCCGAAAAGTGTGGTAAGAGTTGTAGCTTGGTATTGCAGGGGTGCTCTTTGGAGCCTTGAACCAGGTCTCAGTTACTGCATAGATATCGATGTTCTCCATTTTTAGGAGTGCCTCCAGAGAGTGCATTTTGAGGTTTAGACTTCTAGCATTGAGTAGCATTACCTTCAGATTTTGCATGCTTGCACCTGTTATGGTGGTGGTTTTGTCCTTTGAACTTTGCCTAAAAAAGGCACTATAGGTGGATTGCAAACTGGCTCACAGATAGACCCCACAGTGTGAAAGTAGCAGACTTCAAGTCAGACTGCCGACCAGTCACGAATGGAGTCCCACAGGGTTCCATCCTGGGTCCTCTCCTGTTTGGTATCTAGAACTCCAGGCTAACACAAATGGACTCTGGCTGACAAAGTTCACAGACGACTGCAAGTTGGGAGCCATAATTAACTCCCCAAGTGATGTTGACATCCTACAGAAAGGCCTCACTGTGACCAAAGACTGGTGTCGGAACCATGGCCTTAAGCTCAATGCCAAAAAATGTGTCATCCCCTTTGGGAAAAACCTGGTTCCCATGAATTACCACATCGATGGTAGTCCACTGAACACAGAAGACGTTATAAAAGAGATCTGGGAACACAGGTTGACAGCAACCTCTCTTTTGAGCACCACATTGTCACTGTGGTCAGAAAGTCCTATGTGGCACATCTCATTACTATGGGTTTTGCATCCAGGAAGAAAGAGGTCATTGTCTCCCTCAACTCTTCCCTCATTAGGCCAATCAGAGTACAATGCCCCATTTGGCATGTACCTCACTAGACACCTGCAACAACTGCAGAGGCCGCAAAAGTACCTCACAAATAGGATCCTAGGCCTTTAACACTAGTCCTATATGGACAGACTCAAAAAACTCCAACTATTCACAGTCTCATATCGGCTACTTAAGGGCCATCTCTGCTTGACTTACAAATCCATGTCTGACCCAGCTCTGTTAGAAATGCTACATCTAAAGAAATCCAAATCCCTCTACACTACTCACTACAAAGACCTCAACCTCATTACCACAATCAACAGAACAAGCTGGAGGGACAGGTTCATAACTCAGAAACTGCCTATGCTATGGAATAGACTTCCCATACATGTCAAGCGGAGCACCTCACTGGCCCTCTTCAAGAGAAATCTTGACGAGTGGATGGGAAATAGAAAATTCACCACGGAAATCACTCCAGTGACTCTAATCGACAGAGGAACTGGGAACTAAGATCAGGTGGCATGATGCCAGGGTAATCCTATGAGCTAGGCTTGTAATGGCCCCAGGGCCATTAGCCTAGTATAAACCTATGAACCTATAAAAATGCAGATTTTTTTTCATGCTTAGTAGGCAGTTTTACACAGGAAACTTCATCTTCCTTTCAGGCTACTTTGAAGAAATGGCTGCAATAAAGACTCTGAAACAAGGTATCAAACTGTTCAAGTTATGGAATGAATCAATATATCAAATATAAATCCACATAATAAGGATGCCAATGAGAAATTAATTACACTTTACAAACTCCAGATGAGTGCTGCAACTGATTCTTAAGTAACCTTATTTATTACACCTGCTTTGTCCTTTCTTTCCTCTCTTTCATGCATCTTAAGCTCCCCAAATCCTTCAGCCGATTTTCACTGTACGACTACTTTAAGCAATATGTCCACGCTTTCTTGGAAGTATCATTTCCTTAAGTCCAAGCTGAATAACACAGGTGGCAGCTGCAATGGGGCCACTGCTTCCCCATCATTCCTTCTGCTCCACTCTACCGCTTGCCTCTGACAATGCAGCCTGCCCAAGTAGTATCATAGTGCTCCTCTCTCCTGTTGCATACGTGTCAAGAGGTCAAAAATTTCCCAGACTGGATTTAACTTCCCTGCACGCACCACTCCATGCTCCCTTCCTTTATGTGATCACCACATCTTAACACAATGTGGCCATACCAAATGTTCTAAACAATGAAAGAACAATCCTTGTATATATGGAATCCACTTCAACTATGCACGCCATTAGTTTGTAGCTCTTTCCTAATGGAATTTCTGAATTCACTGTATTATTTAGCATGAGACCGAGGACAACCAACTCCAAATTATTTTCTTCCTCTGTCCTTCCTCAAGTATCTCTCCAAGCATGTATGTTTTCTTGGATTGACTTGCCCCAACAATGAGTATAACCTTATTTTTTTTTTTGCATTACATACCAGATATTACATGTCCTCCCACTCTGTGTACCCTGAGGATTGTCTGTCTTTGCATCACTCTCCCACTCACTAAAAAAAAAAAAAAAGTGCAACACATTAATTCTCAAGTCCTGCTGATGCATTTTAACTGCAGTGTGACAAATACATGTTAAAAGGGACCAAATGTTGCACTGTATTCTGCAGTACTCCACTGCATAAATGCCTTTCTCCTGACACTTCTCTTCCCTCAAAAAGTTCTACTTCTAGTCAACCTGCAAGTTTTATGTACCACTTTACCTTTTTGGCCTCAATGCTTTAACAATCCCTAACATGCATCCCAAATCCCAACAGCAATCAAGAAAACAGCTTTACTGAAATTACATCTCCCAGAGTCCCCTTATCTAACCAACCAGTGACCCAACAACATAACTACATTATGCTGGACAACAGGAACTCTTCTGCTGGACAACAGGAACTGTTCTGCAAAGTCATGCAGTTAGTCAGCCAAAAATTAGACTTTGGAACTTCAACAGATTGCTCAATACCTAAATATTTCCTTTGACAGGAGTGAAACAGAGAGATGTAACTATCCAACACTTTCCTAGAACATCCACTGTCATCAATATATCTCATTCTGTGGTGCCATTCTAGTTTCAGAAGACAGACTAAAGTTTAGTCAGTGGTTCACATACAATACTGCAAACTTATTTAGCAAATATTAAGGCAGTTACCTCCACCTTAAACTCCTGAACTTCAAAGTGAGCCACCACCCCCTCCCAACTTCCTCCCTTGTCACTTTTCATAATCTGTCTCTCTTCACAACTGTTTGTGTGCTATACTGGCACCTTTGCCTCATCATTCCTGTATAGGTGCAAATATGAAGTTGCCTAAAGTATTCCTATATTATCTAAATACTTTCAAAATTCCAACTTTCCACTGCTCCTGCATTAATCGTTTAATGAAAAACTTCTTGTTCAGCCCCATCATGATCTGCCAGGTGAGCTCACTTGTTTTTTGTGGCATCCTCATATACTTTCCATCATCTTCACCTTCACTTATCATCTTCATATATACTTTCTTCTGTTTCCTGATCATCCCTCCAACTTACATCACTTTAGCTAGGTTGGCCACCATATTTTTCCATACTTTCTCATTCTTTTGATACAGGATTTCAGTGCTTAAATCACTGCTTCACAGTACCTCCTACAAGTATTTTATTATTCATAGGTCATGCCACCTTTCCATACTTCTGACTACACGTAAACCTATCCTTTTGCATTCACAGATCTCTGTCCCTCTGGTATAAACTGGCAATATTTCAGGGACTGCAAACTAAACATTGTAATCATTGCTTTTCTTGCCTCTTCTTTGCCACTCAATCTTCAGTGGTTAAAAGCAGGGTTAGGTTGAGGTCCTTAATTCTGCACTTTATGATTGCTTCTACTGACTCCACTTCCTCTTCATATCCTACATGTGCACATCCTAGATGTGCACAAACCTCACAAAAACACTCACGTGACAACTGTTAATACCTTCCACCTGGTTCTCAGTATATTCCACATAATAACCCACCTCACATTCTAGTAATTACAAATCAAATTCCAAAACACAATGAAGAGAAGTCTTGACAAATAAACAAGGACTCTTCCTCTGGGAGAAAATAGTGCAGCAACATCCCAGCCCATGAGGAACAATCTAGCAGATGACAACATTTTGAGCAAAATGTTGAAGAAAAAAAAAACACGTGTAAGGATGTAATAAGAAAGAAAATGCAAAGGGGAAAGATAGAGAAGACTCTCTGCAATTATTTTACAACATATTTTAGAAAAAAAAGGTGCGCTTGTAGCAAGTTTAATGTAACTAGTGTTTCAGTGTAGGCATGGATGATCCAAGTACCCCTGCCAGGCCGCTTATACTTTTCAAATTATTGAGTAGAGAGACAAATCAGAAGAGAAAGGTATGAGGCTTCACTTCATACAAGTTCTGCAGTGACCTGCCCCAGACATGATATCCAGAGCCTACAGACAGTGACAAACTGCAATTAAGTTGTCAAAAATTAACTAAAACGTGGCATCTTATATCACCAAGTTTTGTTACATGACAGTACCACCAAAGCTAGTCCTGCTGTGATTTACATTTCTTTGTATATTACTTTTGGCTTTTCTCATGTACATCTCTGAATGCTAATGAACTAGGTACGAGAGGTGTGTCAAGTTTGAATACACATCTCCGTGACGTTAGACCACATCCTTGGTACCAATGTGTTGTTTATTATTCACTAACACTATACAGTGTCAGAGTAGACAACACATTGCCAGAACTGGAGCAATATATATGTAGAACTGAAGAAATATTTACTTTCAAAGGATTACGTGTATAGAAGCAAGGATGTATAATTCACAGAAAAATGGACCAGCTGCACCACAAATCATCTTCCTTCATGTAAACTTAACAGAAACTGGAAGCTCAGCTTCCAGAAATTCAATATATTCGTCATTGCAAAAGGATCACATGACAACCCTGAAAAGGTATAGTAAGTTATATTCCTGCATACTTCTGGAGAAGAAGCCTTATAATTTAACTTTTACCTTCCTTGAAGAAGACAAAGGTAATGTAGCAACACTCAGAAATTTAGAAATTATTGTGAATCTGTAAAGAATTTGCCATTTACTTGCCAACTGATTTTTTTTTTTTTTAAACAAAAGCACAAGACCCTACAGTGCTCATAACAGATTATGCGTGGGGGCTGGTTCTTTTGTGCTTTAAAAAAAAAAAAAAAAAGTTGTCTAAGGTTGTATCTTCTGGTATTTAAGCCCTAACTTTGAGAGGATTTCGGTCTATACACACTGAGCAGAGTGGAGGAGGGGTGTTGACTACAACTCTGATCTGAGATATACAAGTATCCATTTTTTTTTGGCTTATTTATACTGATTATTGTTTCTAGCAATTTATATAAAGCACTTTTAATTGCCTGCTGCATAGTTTTTACTGCATTTTTTTGCTATTAACTAATCTGCACGGATAACTGATTTGTTTGCAGTTAAAAGCATTCTGTAGAGTCTCTTTGCTCCTTTATCTGTTTAAAAACTTTCATTTTGTGGCTTTCTGTAGTGTTTACTGTCTAAAGAATGTAGGCTAATAGCTTTAGTATTGGTCTCCACCCTTCCACCCTGTTAGTGTCTTGTTGTTATACTTGGTGGCTTTGCAGTTGCCTGCCCCTACTGTAAATTTGATCTGGAACACTCCTCCCAGTCTAGTGTCATTAGCTCATTCTACCCAATACAGAGAGAACATCTGAGAAGGCCTTCTGTTCCTCCTTTCTCCCTTTCAAAAAAAAAAAAAAAATTGCCTGAATCTCCTTGTGTTCTGACTGTGTTTCTCAAACATTTTGGAAATATAGAGCATATTTTAGAGCATTTATTATAACTGTATTTGCCTTAATATTGCTACAACTCAAGTGCTCTAGGTTGCACTGCATCTGAATTGTGTGTTTTAGCTGCTTTTCTGTATATATAGACTTCTCTGTATCTGTAGATAAGCTACTTATCCTGCTGTATTACTGCCTCTTAAATCGTTTTTCAGTTGTGCACTTGCCTTGCTTCATTTAAAAAGTTTTAAATTGCTAATTTGGTAGAGTTTTAATTGCATTTACTGTTTAGGACTACACACTCAAGTGTGTTAGCCTTTTCTGTGTTTATTTACTGTATTATTGCATTGTTTAGCCTGTTCTGTGTTTATTTACTGTATTATTGCATTGTTTAGCCTGTTTTAACAAAAAAAAATATTATCTTGTTTGCTCGTTTCCCACCTTTCCCAGCCAGTCCAGATCCCAGGCTTTGCTTGTCTCAGGACTTTATTTTCTGTGTTCAGAGCTATCCAGACCTTGCTATGGTAGAGGGAAGTCCTACTGCTTACCAGTGGGAGTGGTGAGCATTGTACTGCCTATCTAACACTAGAGGAGTGATTTCGAGCTCTGAAATTGTACTTTTATTAGCCTTTTTGGGCTGATTTCTACCCCTTTCAACTTTCTGGCTTAAAAACGCGTGTGTTTGCACATTTTTCGCATTGTGCAGCACCGCAAGGCTACAGTTAAACTATTCCAGGTGCCAGAAAGTCTGCTCTTCAAATTTTTCCTTAGAACTAGCTGGTTTCTCAGTAGTAGCACTAAAATATGAACCCCTGTGACTAGCACTTGCTCAAGAACCTGCTGGAAAGCACTAGGAAGCCTGAAACTGATACAAGCACTCACCTCTCCTTGTCAATAAGGAGAAATTAATCGTAGGCACTAAACAGCATATAATTGCAAGTACCTTGCAAAGGTAAGGGGAAAACAGCTCTTATACTTTACAAAAAAGCACCTAAACAGGCATGTGCAAGGGTCAGCTTCTGGTGATTTCTCCTGTCCACCTGGTGAATCTGGGCATACTGGGGCAATGCGGCAACTGCCTCATGTACACAGACAACCCTCTCCTCCTACCAACCAACACTACAACCTGCAAGAGATGCACTTACATAGCCAAACTGGAAGCAAAGCTCTCTCCAGCCAAGATTCTGCTAGACAGTCAAGAGGAGAAGGTTAACACCTGCACTACACCTCATGCAACTCATAACCCTTCAAAACCCACACCACCAACACCCACACATAGCAACACTAAACCCACATATGCGGAGGCCCTTAACATTAACCTGCCCAAGCAACAAGGACCTCCGAAGCTGGAATGCAAACAAACACCAGTCACAAACAAAGTGACACTTGACTCACAACACCAGTGTGCCACCCAACAACAGCCCCCAAGGCAAGACAATGTACCAAACATTTCAGTCATAGGTGACTCTATAGTCAGGCACACTGATGTCCCACTCACCAGGCTGAACAAGGAGAAAATTACAGTCAGCTGCCTGTTGGGTGCCAGGATCCGCCACATAATGCATGCACTCAAGTCACTCCACAACAAGTACAGATACGAGTCTGTCATTGTCCATGCTGGAGTGAATGACTTGAGACGTACCTCCCTGGACTACATGAAAAGACATGGAAGAGCTCACAGATCATGTGGCCCAGGCAGGTATGACTCTAGCCCTGAGTAGCATCCTTCCTTCGCCCAGAATGATACCACAGTACAAGGACAAAATGATTGACTTCAACAATTGGCTAAGCGTCTGGTGTCATTCAAAGGGGATGCAGTATCTGTCTGCCTGGGAAGACATTATCGACAAACCACGATGCTTTGCCAGAGATGGTCTGCACCTGTCACCCCTGGGATTCAGGTTACTGGCTAAAGCTATTGCCACTGCTATAGTGCCTTTGTTAGGCAAGGTTCAACGGACAAAACCACCACCGTAACAGATACAAGCATGCAAAATCTGAAGGTAATGCTACTCAATGCTAGAAGTCTAAACCTCAAAATGCACTCTCTCGAGGCACTCCTAAAAATGGAGAACATCAATATCTGTGCAGTAACTGAGACTTGGTTCAAGGCTCCAGAGAGCACCCCTGCAATACCAGGCTACAACTCTTACCACACTTTTCGGCCACAAAACCAAGACTGAAACACAAAAGGTGGAGGAGTGTCCATGTTCACCAAAGATATTCACACATCCAGGCTAGTTGCCCAACACAATGCATCTGAAATTCTCCAGGTGTAACTAACACTAGGTAAGACTGCAATCCAAACTGTAGCTTGCTACAGATCACCCACCATGCCCCAAGATTCTCACTACACCTTTCTAAACATACAGGAAAATATTAAGATACAACCAAACACCCTAATACTGGGTGATTTCAACTACCCTGCCATTAACTGGGAAAACTACTCAGGTACCAACTCCTTTTCCCAACGGTTCCAACGCCCAGGATCAACTAATCCATTGTCCCACCAGGGGCTCCAATATCCTAGACCTGGTCATTACCAACATGGGAGATAGATGCTCCACACCAGTGGTCACCCCCTCATTGGGCAGGTATGGCCATAAGCAAATCACCCATGACATCCACATCCCACCCCCACCCCTGCAGTAAGGAAATCTCCTTAAAAAAACTTCTCCAAAGCCAACTTCATGCTACTGAAGTCAGAAGTGACAAACTTCATGACATCCATGCAGACGGGTTCTGAAAGTTCGACTGCAGAATCCTACACTAAAAGGCAGTGTATGAGCACATCCACTCGTGCATGAATCGTGCCATCCCAAATAGAACCAAGATACTCTTCTCCAAAAAAAGGAAGCCAATCTGGTGGTCCCCTGCTATAAACAAACTAATCAACAGATGGAAGAAACTGTTGCAGAAAAGAGGAAAATCCCAGGATGCAAAAAACTCCCTCACCAGCCTCAGTAAGAAGCTGAGATCCCTCATAAAATCCTCAAAAGCTAGTTACGAAAACAAAATTGCCAAAGATTCCAAAGACAACCACAAGGCATTCTACAGTTACGTCAATAATCTAAATGGCAATGCTCAGATCTGCTCTGAGCTTCAACAGAATGGCATTAAATATACTGATCCCAAGGATATTGCCAATATCCTGGCAGATCGATTTAGTGCCAACTTCACCCCCCTCTCACCCCCTAAAGGGCCCATCTCAATACCAAAAGATTGCCAAATGCCGGTAATCATGGCCCCACAGGTAGAAACCGCACTCTCCAAAGCTAAGAATACAGCATCCATGGGACCAGATGGCATCCCAGGCTGTGTACTACCATGAACTACAAAATGAACTGGCACCTCACCTAAGTGTCATGTTTAATCATAGCCTCACCTCAGGCTTCGTGCCCACTGAGTGGCGCACAGCTACAGTTATCCCACTCCACAAAGGGGGATCCACCATTGATCCCGGGAACTACCATCCCAACAGTCTGACAAGCCTGATCTGCAAGGGCATGGAACGCATTATCATGGAACTTATAAACAAAGACATTGGGTTTGTGAAGGCCGATCTTGTCTCCTGAACCCGACTGATTTCTTCGAATCAGTCTCCACAGCTGTGGACGAGGGCAAGGCGGTCCACACAGCCTATCTGGACCTCGCCAAGGCCTTGACACCATCCCCCACTCTGGAATCAGTCTCCAGAGCTGTGGACGAGGGTAAGGCGGTCCACACAGCCTATCTGGACCTCGCCAAGGCCTTCGACACCATCCCCCACTCTGGAATCATAGATAAACTTACTAAGCTGGGCATAAATCCCTATGTCACTCGATGGGTTGCCAACTGGCTTACTGACAGAACCCAGACTATAAAAGTAGCCAGCTCCAGACTAGTGACACGTGGAGTACCTCAGGGTTCAGTCCTGGGACCACTCTTGTTTGGCATCTACTTCTCTGAAGTACCGGCCAACACTAAGGGACTCTGGCTAACAAAGTTTGCAGATGACTGCAAACTGAGAGCCATTATTGAATCCCCAAATTATGTGGATATTCTACAAAAGGGCCTTACAGAAGCAGATGCTTGGTGCCAGAGCCATGGGCTCAAGCTTAATGCCAAGAAATGTATAGTTATCCCTACTGGAAAAAAACATGTACCCATGAATTACCTCATAGGTGGCAGTACACTAAACATCGAAAGTGTGATGAGAGACTTAGGGACACAGGTGGACCAGTGGTCTCACTTTTGATAACCACATCGCCACAACAGTCAGGAAATCCTACTATGTGGCACATCTCATCACTAAGGGCTTTTCATCCAGAAAAAAGGAGGTCATTGTCCCACTGTACTCATCCCTCATTAGACCCATTATAGAGTATAATTCCCCATTTGGTATGTACCTCACAAGACATCTGCAACAGCTGGAAAGGCCACAGAAATACCTCACTAAAAGAATCACAGGCCTAAAGCAAATGCCATATGCTGACCGTATTTTTTAAACTCCAGCTATACTCTGTGGCATATCGTCTACTCAAAGGCGATCTCTGCTTAACATACAAGGCCATGTCAAACCCTGAGCTGTTGGACATGCTCCACTTAAAGAAATCCCAATCCCTCAGAGCCACACGCTCCAGGGATCTAAATCTTGTCATCACAATGAACAAAACATGCTGGAGGGATAGGTTCCTGACCCAGAGACTCCCCATACACTGGAATAGACTGCCCATACATGTCAAGCAGAGCGCCTCCTTGGCCCTCTTCAAAAGGAACCTTGATGATTGGATGGGAGATAGGAAATTCACCCCGGGGATCATGTTAGTCGCCCTGCTAGACAGGGGTCCAGAGAAGTAAATATTGTGGGAAGAAATATCCAGGGAATTGTTATGGCTAGGCTTGTATAGGCCCTGGGGCCGATAGCCGAGTACCACCCTATGAACCTATGCCACTGAGCTGAACAACATCACCGACGCCCATGAATAAGAAACAAATGGAACAAGGACAAGTTTTTAGGTAAAACAGACCTGATCTCATCAAAGTCTGAAAATGTATGCACAGCAAGTGAAATATTTTTTCTAATGCATTTTAGTTAACGGAGAAAATGGATATCAGTATAGAAAAATCAGAGTCCAATAAAAGTAAACAAATTAGAAATAAAGCAAGTTTTAGAGGTTCAAATTAATATTTTGAGGAGCAGCACAGGAAAATTTCTATAGTTTTTGCTTGTATACTGCTACAAAATGCAAAGTTATGTTGAAAATGACAATTTCCTACACCGAATTACATCAAGGTTCAGCTATGAGCCCTTTCTTATTTGCAGTGGTGATGGACAGGTTGACAGACGAGATCAGACAGGAGTCCCCGTGGACTATGATGTTTGCAGATGACATTGTGATCTGTAGTGAGAGTAGGGAACAGGTGGAGGAGACCCTGGAGAGATGGAGATATGCTCTAGAGAGAAGAGAAATAAAGGTCAGCAGGACTAAGACAGAATATGTGTGTGTGTGTGTGTGTGTGTGTGTGTGTGTGTGTGTGTGTGTGTGTGTGTGTGTGTGTGTGTGTGTGTGTGTGTATGAGAGAGAGGATAGAGGAATGGTGAGGATCCAGGGAGTAGAGGTGGCGAAGGTGGATGAATTTAAATACTTGGGATCAACAGTTCAGAGTAATGGTGAGTGTGGAAGAGAGGTGAAGAAGAGAGTACAGGCAGGATGGAGTGGGTGGAGAAGAGTGTCAGGAGTGATTTGTGACAGACTAGTACCAGTAAGAGTGAAAGGGAAGGTCTATAAGAGGGTAGTGAGACCAGCTATGTTATATGGGTTGGAGACAGTGGCAGTGACAAAAAGGCAGGAGTCCGAGCTTGACGTGGCAGAGTTGAAGATGTTAAGATTTGCACTGGGTGTGATGAGGATGGACAGGATTAGGAATAAGTATATTAGAGGGTCAGCCCAAGCTGGAAGGTTTGGAGACAAAGCCAGAGAGGAAAGGTTACATTGGTTTGGACATGTGCTAAGGAGGGATGCAGAGTATATTGGGAAAAAGATGCTAAGGATGAAGCTGCCAGGTAACAGGAAAAGAGGAAGGCCTAAAATAAGGTTTATGGATGTGGTGAGAGAGAACATGCAGGTGGTTGGTGTGACAGAGCAAGATGCAGAGAACAGGAAGAAATGGAAACAGTTGATCTGCTGTGGCGACCCCTAACGGGAGCAGCCGAAAGCAGAAGAAATGCTTGCTATTGTGAAGCACTGGTGGCACAGTGAGAAGCATTGTCACCTCACTGCCAAAGGTCCTTCAGTTCAGCACTCTGATGGGGTATCTTCTGTGGCGTCTGCATGTCCAACCTGTGTTCAAGTGGGTTTTTGCCAAGTACTCCATTTCCTTGCACTTCTCAAAGAAATGCAATAGTAGATTTCAAGATGGTGGAGGTAATGGAAGAGCTAAAAATAGAGCACTGGGTAGAGAACATTTTAAAGCAACCTACTGTAAATTGTGAACAGAAATTGGTAACTGAAGTGTCTATGATGTCCAGATCATCAACAAAGAACAGAAAAACTACAGTAAAAAGGAAAGCGACTCAACTCAGAAGACTGTGAAGAAGATTTGGGAAAGACAGATGATGATAATGACAGCTGAAGAAGGAAATTTCAGTTGCCCCAGAAAGGAATGTTGACCAAATGCACTGAGAATTTCAAGACAAGTGTTTCTCTGTTGGAATATATACTGGCAAGTAACATAAGACTGCAGGAAATGTTTTAACAATGCATTCAGAGGATGCTGCGGGTATGTAACTGCTGAGGAGGAGATGTTGAAATGAATATACATAATGAAAAGAATGCATCTTGCCTGGCTATCCAACAACACACAGAGGGAAAGCTTCAGAAATAAAATGTTGCAGATAAGTGAATAAATAGACCACAGACTTACAATAGCTGTTCTCCAGTTCATATACAGTTAACAGGCTGTTATTTCTTAGGTAAGGAGGAACTGTGTGTTCTTATAAAAGATCAGGTTCATACAGGACAACATTACATTAAAAAGTTTATAAAGAAACAAAACAAAAGATAGAAACAGGGCTCTCCATTGAAATGTCAACACTCAAAATGCCAAATGTCGACAGGCTGAAAAAAAAACAAAAAAAAAAAAAAACTGAAAAAACAGGAGAACAAATCTCAGAAATCACTCCTCTCCGACCCTCCCTGCAGCCCTAACATTATATATATATATATATATATATATATATATATATATATATATATATATATATACCAACTCTGATTCATAGGTTCATACTAGGCTATCTGCCCTAGGGCATTTATAAGCCTAGCCAGAGTATGTTTGGCTTTCGCCACCCATTTTAAATTAATTTTGCTATGCCCTTTTTCGAGGTTAGTATACTGTGCCTCTGTCTAACAGTGACACAGAAGTGATACCCGGGGTAAACCTACGATCTCCCATCCACTCATCAAGATTCCTCTTGAAGAGAGTCAATGAGGGACCCTGCCTAACCTGGACTGGGATTTTATTCCAGAGTGAAGGGAGCCTCTGGGTTATGAATCTGTCCCTCCAGCATGTCCTACTTATTTCAGTGCTGAGGTTCAAGTCTCTTGAGCGTGTAGCTCGATGGGATTTGGATATTTTGAGGTGCAGCATGTCCCTTAATTCCGGGTTGGACATGGCTTTATACGTCAGGCACAGGTCGCCTCTGAGCAGGCGGTATGCCACTGAGTAGAGCTGGAGTTTCTTTAACCGGGCAGCATATGGCATCTGTTTGAGCCCTTTGATCCTCTTGGTGAGGTACTTTTGGGGTCTTTCCAGTTGCTGCAGGTGTTTGGTAAGGTACATCCCAAAAGGGGCATTGTACTCTATTATGGGCCTGATGAGGGATGAGTAAAGAGGCACGATGACCTCCCCTAATCTAGATGTGAATCCCTTCATGATTAGGTGGGCTATATAAAATGTTTTTCTAACCACTTTGGCCACGTGGTTGTCAAATGAGAGATTGCTATTAACTTGGGTCCCAGGTCACTAATTACTTCTTCTGTACTTAATGGATTACCACCTATGTGGTAATTTGTGGGCACTTTGTTTTTGCCAAAGGGGATGACTATACACTTTTTGGCGTTTAGCTTGAGGCCATGGCTCTGGCACCCGTTGAGGCCATGGCTCTGGCACCAGTTGTCTGTTTCTATGAGGCCCTTTTGGAGGATGCTTGTGTCGGCTGGAGAGTTGATTATGGCGCCCAGTTTGCAGTCATCTGCGAACTTGGTCAGCCACAGTCCTTCTGTGTTGGCCTGTACCTCCGAGAAATATATACCGAACAAGAGAGGTCCCAGGACTGAGCCTTGTGGGATGCCACTTGTAACTGGTTTGGAGTCTGACATGGCTCCAGCAATTCTAACCATGTGGGTTCTGTCCTTGAGCCAGTTTGCAACCTATCTAGTGACATAGGGGGTTATATTTAAGCTGGTGAGCTTATCTATAATGCCCGAGTGGGGTATTGTATCGAAGGCTTTTGCGAGGCCCAGGTAGGCTGTGTGGACCACCTTCCCTTCGTCAATGGCCTTGGTGACTGTTTCAAAGACGTCGACCAGGTTTAAGAGGCAGGATCTGCCCTTAACAAAGCCGAACTGGGTAGGATCCAGTGTCTGTAGGTCCTCAATATCTTTATTTATGAGGTCCATGATGATCCTTTCCATAGCTTTGCAGACCAAGCTAGTCAGGCTTATGGGGCGATAGTTTCCAGGGTCCATTGAGGCACTACCTTTGTGGAGAGGGACCACTGTTGCTGTATGCCACTCTTTGGGTACATATCCTGTAGTAAGGCTGAGATTGAACAGTAGTTTTATGTTTGGGTTTAGCTCTTCTTGGTGTTCATGTAGGACGCAGCCCGGGACACCGTCTGGTCCCATTGATGCTGTGTTTTTTGCTTTGGAGAGGGCGGCTCTTACCTGAGCATCTGAGATGTCAGGGGGGCAGCACTCTGCTGGGATAGATATTTGCCCTTTTGGTGGGGAGGAGGGAGAGAAGTTTGCACTGAAACCGTCAGCTAGGATGTTGGCAATGTCTGTGGGTTTGGTGTATTTTTTGTCATTTTGGACTAATTCTGAGCATATCTGGGAATTCCCACCCAGGTTCCTAACATAACTAAAGAAAGCCTTGCGATTATCCTTAGTGTCCTGTGCAATTTTTCTCTCGAAGCTGGCCTTAGATGATTTTATGAGTGCCCTTAGTTTTTTGCTAATACTGATCAGAAATGCCTTCCCTTTTTGGGATTTTGCTCTATCATGTAGTAGCTTCCTCCTTCTATTGTATAGTTTGTTTATGGCTGGGGTCCACCAGACAGGACATCTGCCATTGGAGGATTGGGTCTTGGTTTTATTTGGGATTGCATGATCCATGCATTCCTGAAGGTGTTCATAGAATGCATTTATAAAGGATTCTGCGGTCTGGTCCGTATTTTCCACAGGCCCGGGGGCTTTGAAGGATTCCACCTCGGTTTTGAGGAGTGTGAAATTTGCTTTAGAAAAGTTTTTCACTGTGGTTTTCTGGGCAGGGGGTGGGGTTGGGATGTGAATATCCAGTGAGATCAGTTTATGGTCTGATCTTACCAGTGAGGGATACACTTCTGGTCTGGAGCATAGAGTCCCCATGTTGGTGATGATCAGGTCCAGTATGTTTTCTCCTCTTGTGGGAGTGGTAACAAGTTGTTCCATAGCATTTGAGTTTATGAATTCTAGGAACCTTTGGGCTAGGGTGTTGGAGCTAGAGTAATGCTCCCAGTCTATGTTTGGGTAGTTGAAGTCGCCCAATATAATGGTGTTTGGAGAGACCTTCATATTTTCCAGTGTTCTCAGGAAGGCCGAGTGGGGTTCCTGGGTTTGGGAGGGTGGTCTGTAGCAGGCTATAAACTGGAAGGCAGTTTTACCCACTGTTAGTTGCACATGGATAGTCTCTGATGCTTCGTGCTTTGCCACCAACCTGGAGGTGTGGGTATCTTTGATGAATATCGATACTCCCCCTCCTTTTGTGGTTCGGTCCAAGTTTTGGGGCCGAAAAACATGGTATGAGGTATAACCTGGTAGTGCTGGGGTGCTCTCGGGAGCCCTCAACCAGGTTTCAGAGTTTATATGGTGATGATATCACCATAACTCACAGAAAAGGGAAATTATGAGAAATGGCATCTCGGACTTGGTACATGCAAGTCCGTTCTTTCAGACATTCAGTCTCCATGCTTTAGGACTCACTCTAGCAGGTCCCGACATTTCAAATGGTTACATGGAAACAAATTAAAAAATGCATAACTAAGAGAAAGAATATAAAGTTAAGAGGAAAAAAATAAAAGCTTTATCTGCAGGTTTGGAATGTTAATGGGCTGGTTGACAGGATCAAACAGGACAAGATACTGACATTTACAACAATAATGCATAGATAATAAAGGTTACAGGAAACATACCTGAAGTATAAAGAAAATGAGGGTTGGGAGGGCCTAATGGTTAAGGTGTTTGCCTTGCAAGCACAAGGTACAGGGTTTGAGTCTCACAAGGGATAACTGGCTAGGCTTAAAATGGCTCACAAGGGCAGTTAGCTTAGTACTAATCTATGAACATATGAATGTTTTATAAAAAGCGGGAAGTAGAGTTTCTTTGCTAGAACAGAAGGAGAGCAAAATATAAGGGGTCTTAACATTAATTAAATAGCACATATAAATTAAAGACTGAGGAACAAATGAAGGTTGTTTGTAGGGCATAAGACCTACAATGGCTGCTCTATATATTCCATCAAAAGCAGTGAGGCTAGCTATAAAGACTATTATGGGAGAAGTTGTAGCCTTCCATCAAGGATGTGTGGTTGCAGCAAGAGTTTGGAATGCTATAAGAAATATCAATGAGGATTCTGGACAGCCAAGATATAATCATAGAATACCAGTTGACAGCATATTTAATGTAATGAAAATATGACAGAATAATGTGGAATATACGCATTGTACAGTGAAATGCGTTTCATCAGCAAAATCAGATATATGTTGCACATCAAAAAGACTACTGTAATATCATCCAAACAATGAAAACACATCTAGATGATAGAGTCAGACTAAGCACCTGCACAAGTTTTGTAAGCAAGTAATTTTGCTGTAATGAAAACACTGTCATTTTCTGGTAATTATTCTGAAAAAAAAAGAGATTTAATGACTTGGTAAATCAAACTAACTGAAATGTTACTAGATTTAAACCAAAGTAGTAATGAACTTGCAAATAATTTGGCTACATACATACAAATGTTTCAAGCACGGGCATTAATGCCCTTCTAGTTTGCCAATATACCAAAACACTTGTTCCCATAATAAATGTCCAGGCTGTTCTTAAAAATATCTAAACTAGTACTTGCTTTAATGTAATTTGGTAGTCTGTTCCAAGCATCAGCTACTCTGTCACAGAACCAATTAGCAAACTTCTCATTCCTATAGAATCTTCTTCATAGGTTATCTGATGATTCTCTAGTACTTTTTGATAACCCCAAACATTCCCAGAGGTAATTGTCCCTAAATGCCCTATATACCTGAATAAGATCTCTTAAATATCTGTAAGAGAGACACTGTACAAGTTCAGATATTTTTAGTCTTTCATAATAACTTAGATTTTCACATCCATGGATGTCCTTGGTATATTTCCACTGTACTCTTTCCAGTTTATTCATGCTTGTTTTCCTCTAGAGTTTCCATATTGTTATTCCATACTCAAGTTTGGGTCTAATGTAACTAACAAACAATGACTTCATTACGTTTGATTTGCTAGACTTTATAAATCTTTTTATATAACCTATAGTTCTATAATTATCATTAGCCAATTGGCTGATATGATTAGAAAAACTCCTAGCTGAATCTACTCATATACTCAGGTCCCTAAATGAGGCTACAGTTTCAATCACTGTGTGGTGCATTAAAATATTCACCTTTCAGTTTATGTCTCCCAAATCTCATATGTTTAGTTTTTGATGTATTTATCAACATAGTATTCTCCTGTGCCCAAATGGTCAATTTAGTCCAATTATTTTGCAGACATGCCTTATCTGTAACACTTGTAATCAGTTTACCCAATTTCAGGTCGTCAGCATATAGACTTTAGAACACCTCAGATGAAAAAGTAAGGTTGAAAGATGCAATCTAAACAAGTAAGGGCCTAGGACAGAGCCCTGTCGGACACCTTCACTGTAACCAAGGATTTCACCTGTACAGTTAGTGTGTGATACTTGCCATGTCCTATTTGTAAGCCATGCAGCTATCCATCTTATCAACTGTACATCAATACCTAGTTGCACTAATTTATTGATCAGTGTTTTGTGGTATGACCCTGTCAACTGCTGAAGTTAAATCTATATAAATCACACCAAAGCACAATTTTTCATTTACAGCTGTTATTATATTGTTATAGAACATCATGTTACAGGTTGTAATAGATCTATTTTCAACATATGCATGCTGATATATGGTTTCAAGTCCCAACCTATCAAGTTCTGACAATAACTTATCCAGTATTAACTTCTCCATTAATTTTTCTACAACATGAAAGTAGACTTAAGGGTCTATATGATTCTGGGTTTGTCCTACTCCCCTTTCCCTTAAAGACAGGTTTAATAAGTGCAGGTCTCCAATCTTGAGGAATCTCCTCATATTCACATGACCTAGTGAATAATAGATATAATGGTAGTGTAAGTTCTTGCTGATAAATAAGATTATGAGACAGGGCAGACATACCCTTTACCTACAAAGCAGAAATACTGCAAATAATATACAACAAGGGGTTGTTGATGATGAAATAAATGTGTTTGAAAGGGAAGAAAGGGACACAATTGTTGAATGTTATGATGACAATGATAATCAGGAAAATATCCCTTTAGGGACCCCCCCCCCAGACATTCAGAGAGAATTCGGCAAGAGAATTACAACAGGCCACAAACCGAGACTTACTGGAATGGACACAATCAGGGGAGGGGTTCCCATGGGAGGGGGTAAATGATGAATAGGTAAATTATGATGTACTACAAGCATTTTTGGTTACAGATGAAACCACTGATAGCACAAAAATGTATAATGATCACAATGACTTTAAAATTTCCAATTTAAGTAGTCATCAGGTCACAAAAGAATGGGCGAATTTGTTCCAGAAGGGGCTGAATTTTGCGCCCACTAGGAACGCAAGTATGGATAAAATTTTACTAGATGTAAAGTTATATACAAGGAAGCTCAATTTAAGTGTTACTATTAATACGGATTCTAATTTGAGACTTAATACAATGTGCAAAAAGGCCAGTGTATTTAAACCCCCCTATACCCTACACTACAACTCTTTGAAACTATGTGTATGAATGATATTAGGACTCTATGTAAAAATAACATTTGCCCAAGCAGAGATATAACTTAACAGAGGATGAAATTAATTTGTTGTCTAGTATTTCCAACAACAAATTAATTAAGAGTCATGAAACCAGATAAAGGGGGGGCTGGTGGTGATGGACCAACAAAGATATGTGGACAGCATGCTTGGTTATTTGTTTAAGGATGGATATGAACAAGTATCCCTCAATGAACTGAACACAGCATACAGGAATATAGATGTCATGTTATATGACTTGTTATTAAATGAAGAGATAATGAAAGCAGAGTATGATTTACTGTTACAGAATAGTCCTAGGATCCCAACAATATTTGGGATCCCAAAAATTCATAAAGACACTACCAACGGTGCCACCCCTTAGGCCTATAGTTGATGCTAAGGCATCAAAAACATTGACTATTGCCAAGTTTCTTGACTCTCAATTAAAAAATTGTTTAAAGAAATTTCCAAATATCATCCAAGATTCTTGGGACTGTTTAAGAAAAATCAGACAAGAATTATACAGTGACAAAATTATCTTAGTAACAGTTGATGTGAATGACCTATTCAATGTCATACCCCATCATGAGGGCATAGAATTATTTTATGACTTTCTTTGTAGGCACACCCAATATGTGCATTCTGGAATTCTAACTTTTAGAACTTTGATGGAAATAGTTCTGGAAATTAATTATATAATATTTGAAGGACAACTATTTAGACAGACATCAGGTGTTGCCATGGGGGCTGCATACACCCCCTATGTTCTCTAACATTGTCCTTACACAATGGGAGTTGTCTAAGGTGTTTCTTTCAGAAGGTTTCAAGTACTGTAAATTTATGGGAGATACTTGGATGACATCCTGTTTTTTTGGGATGGGAATTCAGACCAGCTAAGTGAATTTCTACTTTTTCTTAATTCAAATACTTCTACGATTCACAATGGATACCAATCTAGATAGTATTAACTATTTGGATATTCAGATTAGTAAAGACAGGGTGAACAAAAACTTTGTTTCGACCATTTACAGGAAACAACATACTCAAACACCCTTTTACACTTTGAAAGTGGACATCCCTTGCACCAAAAAAGATCACTTGTAAAGGGACAAGGTGTGAGGTTAGCCAGAATGGTTAGTGAAACTGAGATGTTTTACAAAGAAAGGGAGGTTTTATTGGGTATGTTTGTTGAGAAGAGGGTACCCTGAAAAATTTGTGAGGCAGATATTAGAAGAAGTAACTAAGAAAAGAATAACAGGTCATTTTTTTCCATTGTTGGGTTTAAATATTGACGAAGGAGTACATGTGTCAAGGTCCAGTAGTAACAATACTGGTAGTATGAGTAACAACATTACATACAAAAATGCATTGACAGTGACCTACAACCCACAACTTTCTTTGATTAGAGATATCCTAGTAAAAAATTGGTTCATCCTTAAAAACGATGAACAAGTGGGAAGTAAAATAGGTGATGAACCATTAGTGGTATATAAAAAGGACATATGTTTTAAGAACATATTAGAACAGAAAAAAGAAGGTGTAAAACATAGAAAGAATGGAAGATGAACAAATGTGGACACTGTTCACAATGTAAGTTTATTTTGGAAGAGGACAGTGTTGAAATTAAAAAATATGGTGTGATAAGATACTACCATAAAAGTAAGTGTGGAACCAGAAATGTGGTATATGTCGCTGTGTGCCGGGTTTGTTACAGATATTACATAGGGAAGACAAAAAATACTTTCAGGACACGTATATACCAGCATATGTATGATATTAATAGGGGTAATACAAATAATGCACTTGCCAAGCATTTAAACAACTTTTCCAACCACAGTTTTAAATTTGCTGTACTTGAGCATATGGAGCTGGATGAAAGAGGGGGACCTGTTGATTTATTTCTTGAGTATAAAGAGTTAATGTGGCAACTTAGGGTGAATGCCACTAGTCCCCCTGGGCTAAATGAAGTAGTATCCCTTACTAGTTATCTAAAACTTAAAGCGGATTTTTATCCGTGATGTCACTATATTAATATAATATATAACATATTTTATTTTTATGAGTGTATTTAATTTAGTACTTACATTTATTGATGTTTTAGTGTGTCAAAATCATGTGACCAGACATAAAAATAGTAGGTTTTAAAAATCTGGAGTCTGCAGCTTTAAATAGGAGGTCTTAATGCTTTATTGAGTGCTATTAAGTATGTAAATGTATTTTCTGATGACTAATGTGTTTTGGTGGAAGATTCATTTATTCTGAAGAAGTCATAACTTATTGTTGACAAACGCGCTAAATAAAAACTTTCTCGGCTTTTACTACATCTTCGTATTTTTTTTTTTTTTTTTTATTTGGTTTGCTTTTCAAGTGTTTGTCATTGGATAATTGTAAACTGAAGAAATATGGTCACAATGCAAACTAATGAGATACAGAACAAGAGTCACAGTGGGTATATAGAAGGCCTGCAAAGTAAAGGATTTATAGAAGTGAAAAAGAATAAGTAGTAACACTACAGGTTGAAAAGCAACTGAAATAAGTTAAAATGTCCATGCAAGACTACTTTACTGTGGTCATTCACATTTTCAAAACGGTTTTAAAACGACGTAACTTTTGAAAATAACCCTAGAGCAACCAAACTGCTGGTCCAATGTTTGAAGCAACAAAAGGTTGAAAGGATGACAAATAAAATCAGGAATTATGAGAATTAGTGGGCAGAAGAAGAACTAGAAAAAATGATGACTGCAATGTTATAGTATACTGTATAGACAAGATGTAAAGATGAGAGCAACACATAGGAAATAACATATGTCTTCAATTAACAGTAGTAAAAGAGGTGCATTAACATAAAAAATAAATGAAACAAATTAAAGCAGCAATGAGAAGCCACAGTAAAAGAAAAACCATCGGTAGCAATGAAATTCTAATAGAAGTGAGGAAACGTCATGCTGCTAAACACTAGGAGTCTAAACATGAAACTGCATTCACTGCAAGCATCCTTAACCTTGGAAAATTATGACATCTGTGCAATCACAGAAACCTAGTTCAAAGCTGCAGAAAGCATCCCAGCCTTACCTGGTCAGTCATCCCATCATACATTCAGACCCCAAACTGTGGGCAGTAAAGGCAAAGGAGGTGGAGTTTCAATATATATATATTAAAGACATACACACCTCTAGGCTGGTCAAACAGTATGACGCATAGGAGACACTCCAGGTGCAGGTAACGATTGACAAGATCCCTATACAACAAATCATAGCTACATACTGGCTACCAAATCTGACTCAAGATGCCCACTCTGCCTAGCTGGACCTCTTCGAATGTATCAAGATTCAACCCTTTACCCTGATCCTGGAACTAACTACCCAAACAGACTGGAAGAACTACTCATACCAGAACACAAATCCCAGAGATTCCTTGATTTTGTCAATGCATATGCTTTCGAACAGCTAGTCAATACCCCCCATAAGAGGTGATGATGTGTTGTACTTGGTATTAACAAACATGAATAACCACTGCAGCATCCCTGCAGTATCATCCTCCTTGGTAAGATCTGACCATAAAGCGAACACAAATCCCAGAGATTCCTTGATTTTGTCAATGCATATGCTTTCGAACAGCTAGTCGATACCCCCCATAAGAGGTGATGATGTGTTGTACTTGGTATTAACCAACATGAATAACCACTGCAGCATCCCTGCAGTATCATCCTCCTTGGTAAGATCTGACCATAAAGCGAACACAAATCCCAGAGATTCCTTGATTTTGTCAATGCATATGCTTTCGAACAGCTAGTCGATACCCCCCATAAGAGGTGATGATGTGTTGTACTTGGTATTAACCAACATGAATAACCACTGCAGCATCCCTGCAGTATCATCCTCCTTGGTAAGATCTGACCATAAAGCGGTCACTTTTGAAGTCACCATCTTCCCTAACTACCTCTAGCTAGGGTCAAAGAAAAGAAAAAAACACTTCTCCAAAGCTGATTACAGCCTCCTGCGAGATGGTATAAACAGCTTCACAGCCCCCTCCCCCCTCTCTAGAACTAGCACTAGTATCCAAAACTATACAAGCATTTATATAGATGCATGGATTCAAGAATACCCAACAGGACTAAATCATCCTCTGCAAGGAAGAGTAAAACCTGTCCGGTAGACATCTGCAATAAATAAACTCTTAACAAAAGGAAAACAATTACTGTGTAGGACCAAGGAGGAGCAGGTACCCAGTTGGAAGCAATCTCTCCTTAGCCTGAACAAACAAATAAAAGCACTAGTGAAATCCTCCAAAGTAAACGGAGTCCAAATTGGCCAAATCTACTACAGACAATCATAATGCCTTCTTCACACGTGTCTGCCATCTCAAAGGAAGCACCCAGATCTGTTCAGAACTGGTGGTCAAGGACACCAAATATACAAATGCCGTAGATATAGCAAACTTGCTGGCTGACATATTCAGCGAAAACTTCACCCCTCTGTCCCCCCATCAGTAAATCAGGACATTCCTAGTACTTTCCCCCTTCCCCTTATATCTAGGGAACAGGTCATCACCGCTCTCTCAAAGGCAAAAAATACAGCCTTCATGGGACCCGATAACATCCCAGGCAGCATCCTACATGAACTCAGGCAGGAACTTGCAGCACCATCAGGTGCCCTATTAAACCAAAGCCCAAGTACCAGCTTTGTCCCAGCCGAGTGGAGGACAGCCAGTGTCATCCCTTTGCACAAAGGCGGAGCATCCACTGATCCTTGAAATTATAGACCCATCAGCCTAACTAGCCTGATTTGCAAGGCCATGGAACAGATTATCATGGACCTCATTAACAAGGACCCTGGCAACCTCCAAACACTCTATCCCACACAGTTTGGCTTTGTCAAGAGGAGGTCATGTCTGTTAAATTTGGTTGACTTATTTGAGACATTCACCAAAGCCATGAATGAGGGGAAGACTGTGCACACTGCCTAGTTTGACCTGGCCAAAGCCTTCTGCACCATTCCCCCACTTGGGCATAATAGATAAACTCTCTCAACTAGGCATCAATCCATATTTCACCAGATGCGTAGCTATCTGGCTCACTGATGGAACCAACCTAGTCAAAATAGGGGAAGCCACCTCGAGTAGTAGACTCGTGATGAGCAGCTTACCCCAGGATTCAGTCTTGGGACCTCTTATTTGAGATGTACTTTTCTGAGGTGCAGGCCAAGACATGTGGGCTATGGCTGACTAAGTTTGCAGATGACTGCAAGCTGGGCGCTGCCATCAATTCCCCTAGTAATGTGGATATCCTCCAAGAGGGTCTCACCCTAACAAATGACTGGTGCCAGAAACACAGCCTCAAGCTGAATACCAAAAAATGCATCATCCCCTTGGGGGAGAGTAACATCCCCACAAATTATCACATTAATAACAATGTCCTAAGTATGCAATCAGTTGTGGGATTTTGATAGGAGCCGGATTTCTGACCACCATGTTGCTTCTGTTGTATGGAAAGCTTTCTACATGGCCCACCTCATAAGTAAGGGTATCTCATTCAGGGACAAGGAGGTCATAACAACCCGTATTCTTCCCTTATAAGGCCCATTATTGAGTACAATGCCCCATTCAGCATGTACCTCACAAAGCACATACAGCAGCTGGAGAGACCACAGAGGTTCCTCACCAGGAGAATCCACGGCCTCAAAACTCTACCATACACATATAGGCTAAAAGCCCTATCCCTCTATTCAGTTTCATACAAACTCCTCAGAGGTGACCTTTGCCTGGTATTCACGGTGATCTCTGACCTTTCCCTGGTATTCAAGGTGATCTCTGACCCCACCTTGATGAGACTGCTGCATATGTGAAAGTCAAGCTCCACTTCAGTATCCAGCACGTGCAGCCTCAACCTGGTCTATGACATTGACAGGACTTGTTGGCAGGACAGATTTGTCTCCCAGAGACTCCCTCATCTGTGGAATAGACTCCCTCGCCACGTCAAGCAGAGTAGCTCTTTACCCCTTTTTAAGAGCAATCTGGCTAACTGGATGGGTAACAGAAAATACATCCCTGGCATTTCACGTGTAACCCTGCTGGACAGGGCATCGGATGCTGACTTTTCTAAACATGGGCTAAACTCTTGGCTAGGCTTATAAGGGCCTCAGGGCCAATAGCCTAGTAACTTCATATGATCCTATGTAAAGCAGCAGCAGAAGATAAAAAGCAGTAGCCAAACTCATACTGCCAAAACTTTTCTGAATGGGGATGTTCCCTTGCTTTGGAATGGATTAGTAGTGAGCTATTCCAGTAGCAGGAAAAGCATCTCCTTTTCCAGGGACATGCACACTCATTTCAATTCAGAATCTTGACTACAAAGTGTGTATGACTTATTTTGGCAAAAAGAAAGGCAAAGCTATTGCGGAGAATAACTGACCTGGATCCCTGTGGGTTTAGCGAAGTCAAGGAAAATATCTGACAGTTTTAAACAGAACCGTTAAAATTCAAAATGATGCACTGGGCAATAATATACATTAATGCTAACAGGACTGGATGTTGATAAAACAGAGTGAGCTAGGAATTTACAATGTGATCTTTTGAGATATCTGGCTTTCAAACTTGGACAACATTAATACTCAGTACCAACAGAGGAGCTAAAGTGAAATGTGGTGGTGAAAGGTCTTTAGCCTTACAACAGGTGCTAGGCAGGGGTTTCCACTTTTACTCTTTTGCTTTACATTTAGAGCCATCAGCCAGGGACACGCAAGACAAACATATTAGGGCAGAAATAGAGAAATACTAATGAGGGTAACAGCCCTTTTTGCAGATGACATAATATTATATTGGTTACCAATCCAGAACATGATACAAATGATATCAGATGCACTTAAGTACTTCAATTATATATTTCAATTATAATTTGATAAATTGAGACATTTTAATAGTATAGCAGAATATAAAGTAAAGGAAGATAAAAATGCTGCAGTAATGAATTATGCCCAAATACATTAGGTAGCTTTCTGTGGGAGCATGATCAGGGGAACTACTTGACAATTTGGTTGAAATGGAATGTTAAACAAGTAGTTAAACAAATGTGGGAAGAAATTATTCAAAAATAATACCACAGAAAATGTATTTATGCACGCCAACAACAAAATGTAAGCAATTAGGATGCTTTTGGTCCTACTGGTTATTTATGTATGTCAGGCACACACTCACATCCATTACATGCATAAACAGTTGGTAGGGGGTGTGGGGTGATGCTGGAGGACTTCAGTTTAACTTTTTTTTTTTCACAGAGACAATTTTTGAGCATTTGAGATCATGTCAATAAAAAATTGTGTGTGTGTATATAATATGCACACACACATATTAAGACATCAGATCTGGAAAAATATGAAAAAGTAAACTAAGAGTTCTTTGATGCAACTAAAGAGAAACCGTACTATTGGAAAACTAATACTAAAAGAAACAGGTAGGTTTATGTGTATATAATATGCACACACACATATTAAGACATCAGATCTGGAAAAATATGAAAAAGTAAACTAAGAGTTCTTTGATGCAACTAAAGAGAAACCGTACTATTGGAAAACTAATACTAAAAGAAACAGGTTGGTTTAGGACTTCCAAATTTGGAAGCCTACTGTAAGGCCACACAACTCTGTTTAATATATTTGACTCAGGACACAGAATATGTGCCCAAATGGAAGCACAACAGTCATAGTGCCCAATGAGGTAACCAACAGATCAAACATGGGCATTTGGGCAAATCTAGGAAGGGGAAAAACAAAGAGCATTATGTACAGCATTTTACAGAGGTAACTATTAAGCAAGGCCTTATGTTAAAGGAAGGTAGAGATTGGAAAAACAGAACTCCCAACAGGTTATACTATACCTAGTAATAAGGAAGACACAAAAGAAGTAGTACTGTATATTTGAAGAAGAAAAAACAAAGAACCAAGATTTTGGGAGCAGATGATAAAACAATACGAAGTAATGAAATAGGATCTAGCAAAACAAAGTTTTGGGTTACTGAAATTAGATCAACTTGCATATACACGTCTAAATGTTAGAGTTCAAAGAAGAGACACAGAGGTTGGACAGCAATTTTGTTAAACCACACACCGAGGTCAGAAAAGAAATGGCAGATGGAAAAAAGATAACAGGTAAAACATAAGGCAATACTGAATTTGAGAAGACAATACAGTATAAATGTACAAATACGGTGTGAACAATTGCAGATTTTACAGATCAACAGACAAATACATCTTAAAGTTTAATATGCAATTACATTAAGAAAATTTAGAATCTGTGCAAGCAATTGTTTGCACAAATATTTCTATACCCTAAGAAACTTGAAAATAAAAAATGTTACTCCAAGCAAGACTCATATCTTGACGATGCAATGGTTCACAGATTTATGGATGCAAATATATTGGGAATGTGCAGAGTTGCTTCAGTACAAAACTGACTTGAATAATGTGCCAAGTCTCGTATATGAAGGAGAATCTAACCTCAGGACAGAGATGTTTTTTGTTGAATTGGTACAAAATAACATACTAAAGATGTGAAAGCATTGCTATCATTAGTGCAGATAGTGGTTATGAAAAGCTATAAATAGTTTTATTAGTTTTCCATTCTTTATCAATATGAGGAGAGGAGATGAAAGAGATTACAGAAATTTAAAATACGGAACACAAAATTATTAAAAGACCAGAAACAGAATTATATAGTTTAAAAATGGCTTACACAGGATTCTGTAATGGAAAAAGAGCCTGAAGAGAGCATTTGCCATGGAACAAAGCACCCAAGATAAATATCGGTTTAATATTTGTTTTATGAAGTAGACAGAATACAAGGTATTAAGTCAAATAATTAAGATTTGTAATATAATGGAAAATAAAACAATATGTTCACTAGTTAATTCCTGATCTTAAACTATGTTGCATACAGTTAACTTACTTGCTTAACTATTTTTATTTAAGGAGCAATGTTAAATAAAACTTAAGATTAGGACTAAAATAGAACAGTCAATTCTGACATGTTTTACATGCTTCACAAAGGCAAGTTAATAAAAGATAAATATAAGCAAACAATTGACATGAAATAAGAGGCATATGTTGGAGATGGAAATGTGAGTTTTCAGGCAAAAATACAAACAGCAACAAGCAAATCTTTTATTTCTGGTTGTACATAGTTTATACTTCAATACTGCAATAACTAATGAACTGCCACGCCATACTTGACCATAAAGGAGGCCAAGCAGCAGAACGTAAGGTCTTCTATTGTATGATAACAGACTGGGAGGACGTGTTGTATTAAAACATTAAAACTGTTTACCACTGAGAAAATATTCTTTTAATTAATTTATTTTAAGGAGCAATTCTCAAAACACTCTAATATCTAAACTTCTGACATTATTATCAGCTAGAAAAATGTCACATTTGTGGTACACTCAATGCAAATTTACACAAACGTGTTGACTGAAAATTGAGTGGAGTGAAAAGCAGTGCTTCTCAAAATTTAAATAAAAAAAAAAGATTAAATTCTATAATGAAAAGTAACAAAAAATGATTCAATTAAATATCTATAATGTTATGCTGAATGTACTGGACTACAAAAGCGGTGTTTTTTACTACTTTGTTTACTGTAACTAATAAATTTGAAAAAGCAGCCACAAAGGTACCAAAATAAACCAGTAAATCAGTCCAAGGTACCACAAGACCAAGAATAAGCCGAAGTTCTTGTAAAATCCACTTTAATATAGACACATGAACACACACATTAAAAACCAGCGATTTCGTTTAAATTACTTCATCAGCTGATGAAGTGATTTAAACGCAAGTGCTGTTTTTTTAATGTGTGCATTCATGTGTCTATATTAAAGTGGATTTTACAAGAACTTCGGCTTATTCTTGGTCTTGTGGTAACTGTAACTAATAAATATTATTTCTAACTGAAGAATAATATTAAAAATAAAGTTAAATAAATAAATATGAGGGTGACTTGCAAATGCAATAGATATATGAAAGGGAGTAAAGTGAGACTGGAGAAAAACAGCCGCAAGTTCACTCATGCAATTAGGTTCATGGGTTTGACTGTGTCAAGCTTAAAACCTAGTGGTCTTCATGAAGTTTGGACTGTGGTAACCTTGTGTCCATATTCTACATATCTACATTACTGCAGAGTAAGATTATGACTCATTGCTTTCTGAATGCAAAGGAAAGTTTATTCCATAACCCAGGAAGACAATCTATAATGCATCTGATATGCCCACACCATTACTGATATTTACTTTTAATATTAGGTTTCACAGTCTGGTGTTAGTGCCTCTTGCACTACATTCTAAGCAAAGAATTACAAACAGAATTAGATCAACCATTAGGTTCCATCCCAGACAGATGTTACAACCGAGTAACCTTCAAGAATCAAAATACAATAGTTCATAAACCTTTTCTGAGTGTTTTTTCTAATCCTATGTTTTCTTAGTAAGAAATGGTCTTTACCTTTTAAAAGTTTACTTGTTCAAAGGATATAAAACACAGCAAAGAAAAAATTGTATTAGACAAAGCAGCACTGAAGTCCATATTCTTAGATTTAGAGGAACTGAGTATTAAGCCCGTTTTATAATGTGATCTCTGTACTTTTTCACTTTAGAGTGAGATTTATTCTGTTTTTAATATGCAATGAAATGATGTGTACTCCTCTGCTTTTTTGCCTTGACTTACATTTGTTTGCCTTGTTTTCTCCTTCTTGCCTATATGGCTATGATAAACATGTAAAAGATATTCAGACCAGTGGACCAAAACAGCCGAGTATAATATTGAAATATCAAAAATGGCAAGTGTCAGGATGGATTTTCTCTAGTAGAATTATTTCAGATATTACAGCTGACAAAATGGATTTCTGTATTTCAGACCAGAAACATGTTTAAGCTGTAAGCTAGACAAAGCTTATAATACTGCTTTGCTCTGAAACGGAGGGATGTTGAGTGCTTGAGTGAAACATGTTGCTGCATTGTTTTGTTACAGGTCTTGTGACTAAATACACCTTTTTCCATGACTTATTTTCTCCAAGTCTTTTGGGTTTCTAATATCATGAAGGGAATGGATCTCATTCCTAAGTCACAGTATGATTAAAGTTCATGAAATTATTACTATTATTACAATCTTTGATGTTAGCCTTTACAGTACCTCTAATGTGCCCAAAACTAACTCCTGTAATTCATATGGAGTTACATGTATCGGTAGCATATCTAAATACAACTGTAAATTCTTTTGTATGAAACCCATTGCTCCGACTAGTATTGAAACAGTCTGGGTATCCTTCCACATTCCTCTCATTTCTGCCTGCAAATCCTGGTATTTTACGACTGTGTCTCAATACATCTTTGTTTTTGTTACTATGCAAATTTAAGTCATGAGAAAATGCAGAGCACGTTGAAACATGCTGACAGTCTTTGAATAACTGTATATTTCAACTGCCAAATCAAGACTGTAAACTATGATTGGAAGAAATGTTCCAGAATGACTTGGCCAATGTATTTACTTCTGTATTATTACTGTGCCTGTCTTGTCTAATCTTGTTACTAGTAGAGTTTAGATGCGCTTCTATCTATTCAGCCAATAAATGTTTTTACAAACCGCTTTCAATGTCTTTGTGGTTTTATACCAATTACAAGTGGTAATAAAAAGAAACAACAAATTTAGCATTTGGCAGAATCAGTAGGAGCTTGGGGGATGTAATAGCAGAGCATCCCTTTGCTGAAGGACTGATGGGCTGACCAAGGAAATCAGTTGGAGCATCTCAGAGAAAGCAGTTATAAAAACATGACCGAGAAATATGATCCTAAATCTTCAAACTAGCCAAAACAAATAGAACCCAAAGCATCATCAGTTAAATGACGATGGTAGGGAGGCTAAAATAAGATGTGAACTTGTAAACAGATGCATCCTGGGGGAAAAAACACAGAACTGCAGTACAGGTACCAACTTCAGTATTTTCTTATTAAATGCATGGACTGTGCTGTCTAAGGTTTCAAACAGAATTTCTCTTTAAGGTGAAAAGTTAAACAAATGAATGTTTATCAGTAGTAGAAAGCATTAATGACACACTGTATGGCAAAATAATCTCTGCCAAGCAACAGGAAAAAAGATAAAAAGATCTTTAATTCATGTAGACAGGCGCTAATAAGGCACAAACAGGCAGATGAAAGTAAATTCTCAAGATACTCAGAAGTTTTCGTTGTTTAAAGATGTGACTCTCAGCTTTTATGGCAAAGGAAGAGTTTCAAAGTTTTACTTTTTTGCAATATACAGGTTAGCCATAAATGGCTTAAAAGTCTTTAAACAGTAAAGCTAGTGCGAGTTCATCACAAGATCTTTGTTGTTTTGAGTTGATCAAGGAGAACATAAAAATAAGCCGTAATTTAAAAAAAAAAAAAAAGTTTTCTGCCTGGCAATGCTCTTCAGAGTTGCTACATCCAGATAAATTAAGACTAAACTGTATCTGGGTAGTTTTAAAAGAAGAGAGAGTCCATTCTACAATTCTTTTTGCAAGAAATAGACCGTGTGCCATAAATCCTAAAGCTATGAACAGACACAGGCAAAATGTGAAGACAGAATTTTCCAGCAGTTTTCAGTCAAATTATAAAGCTTCAGACAGGAAAAGTTTGTTGTAAAGTGCACGCAGTGACATTTGTGCTGCCCAGAGACTGGTTGCGCTTTGAAGCAGGAGAAAAAAGAAAAAAAAAAAAGTGTTGCACAGAAGGGAATTTTAATAACCTCTTCTTTCTTTTCACAGGTTTTACATGAAGTGGCACTTACAAATAGGCATATTTAGACAGGTATTAATTCTACAAAGTAAATATTTAACCTAACAAAAGTCTTTCCTTCGGGTCTATATTACAACATCGAAGTTTCAGAACTTCAAATGTTCTAATATCGACACCTACTAACTGAAAACCGATAAGACCGAAAATTGAGAACAGCAAATTTTTTACTAGGGAAAAAATTTGCTGATCCAAAACACATGCACAACACAAACACACCAAACAAACAGCAATCCACACACATATACATAAAATCTTACATCTAAACCTACACTAAACTGTACATACACCACTATCTACCCACTTACCTTACCCAAACCCTAACCCTAAGGTCTGCCACTATCACACACAAACCTCACCCGCGCCCTAACTCTGACTCACCTATCCCAGCTTAACCCTCATGTCCACACATTCGCACACTTACCTGACCCGTGTCCTAACCTTAACTCACCTATCCCACCCTAACCCTCACATCCACATAATCACACACTTACCTGAACCCGACCGTAACTTTCCACCGCAGAGATGAAAACAGCGAAGCGACAGGAACGGACAACCGGATTCTTTCCCTAGGAAAGAATTTGGTTATCTAAATCTGCGCTATTTTCAGCTTTCAGTTAGTAGATGTCGATATTAGAACATTTGAAGTTCTGAAACTTCGATGTTCTAATATACACCCTTTCCTTCATGGTTTCACCAATCTTTCACATGTCATGCTATCCAGATTTGGGCAAGGTGAAAATGTGCTTGCAGTTGTAACTCAGCAATTTTCCATGAATTTAAAAGAAAATTAATTACATGGTGGGTTAAACATAACATTACTGGACGCTAAATTTAATTCCTTACACTTCTATAAAGTTAAAGTGTGGAACTTTATTTGGTGATAATGTTGTCTTAATGACATGATTTCAGTCCCAGAGTGTAAAAGGTATTATTAGAAAACAGGAAAAATGTGTACTGCATAAAAGCTAATGTACTGATATTTTTGCAGGCAAACGGCATGTGCAAAGTTGGGCACCAACTCAATGTTCTCAGGCACGTATACACACACATACATGTATGGATATACACAGACTGTTATCCCCATCCCATACAATGGAGAAGACAAACTAAGGTTTACACAGGAATCTGAATTTTACTTCATAAAGCATTTTAATGCTAAAGATTTCATAAACAAAATGTGAATGATTTCTATAGGTTAAATGTTTTTCAATGAACCACATAATTGAAGTGCAAAAATGCACGAACACAAGACTGTTAAGTTAATGATAAAAATTCAGGCATACTTCAAATATAATTTGCTGATAAACATCTACTGTGTATAAAATGTAGAGTTCATAAATATTAAACAGCAAATCAGAATGTTTTGTCTGTTCTACAAAATGCAATGAAAAATAAGTATTTTACATGTCTAAATGGGCCTATTAGTTCTGCTAAGTCATAACTGATTTTGGTCTACTGCATTTCCCAAGAAAGCAAAACGGAGTGCAATCAAATTATTGGTAACATGTTATTTTCATATCAGCAAATGCAGTTTCTAAAAATTGCCAACAAGTGAATTATATAATGAATAATGTGTCAGCTTTTAAACACTAGAATGTTAAATTATCTCAGCGTAGTCACAGAATCAATTATTCAAAATAACATTTTGCTAAGGAGGGAGTAAATGTGCAAGTGTAAATTCTTTGGCAAGAGTCGTTTTCACTGAATTCATATTCTTACTTACTGCCACAAGGTAAACACCCAAGTAGACTTAAAATCAGCATTAGATTTAATAATCCAATATTAGAAGAGGGACAACTTTGTTCATATAAATGTATGGCATTAAAATGGTCTTTTCTTGATGTGCTTTCATAGTGTGGAGACAGGAAGACAAGATGTGCATAATTATTTTCAGGAGATATGCCTTGATCATATGACACACTTCACTGGTTTCTGAGTGGAGTAAAAAGCAATAGTGGTTCAACACGTGATGCAGATAAGAGGCTGGGAAAGTCATCACTATTCTAAATTCTAGCCACAATTAAATAAATCAGTAATAACCATGAACAAAGGCTGTAATAATAATAAAAACAAATCTGTTGTTTATGGTATTTATTAGCTAAAGTTAAAACCTAAGTATGAATTTAGTCTGCTGTGTTAGTTTTGTGTAAGCTTGTTACTAGTATGCTTCAGATGTGCCGATACCTATTCAAACAATAAATGTTTTTTTATAAACTGCTTTCAATGTCTTAGTGGTTTTATGCTTACATGTGCAGATAAAAAGAAAACAGATAACACAAACCGGTTAACAAATGGTAAATAAGAAAAATGGAACCCGCTAAACTGTTTCATCTGTAAAATTATGCATGTCATTAATGGTTTGTTGCTTTATTTGATTCCAAATGCATGCATTAACTAGCAAGGGGTTCTTATAAATGACATTCATACTTTCACAGGAATTTACACATTTCTAGTCTATATGCTAAAATGTACACATTTCTAGTCTATATGCTAAAATGTTAATTCATCAGAAATTCTGCTTTAGTACACTGAAGCTTTAATCAAGATATTTACAACACAGCAAAATATTCCATGACAGATTAGATCAAAGTTCAAGTGCAATTGTGTAAAATCTTACCATAACAGTAGATGTCCTTATCTTCACTGTTGCAGTATTTATTACTCTAGGGATCCCCCTGCCAAGGGCGGCGTGACATCTGGTCAGTATACCAAAGCTTTTCTGTTGCTTTAAGGTATGCCATACTTCACACGTATGCTCCTTGTGTATCATAGGGCATAAAGGTGACGTCCAGCCATACCTTCCTCAGAACTGAGAGAACCAGAAGAAATGCCAGACCAAGGAAAAGAAAGGTAATCAGTACATCCAGAAAAGAAATGTACCAGGGGGTGGAGAGAGGGAGTGAATACTGCAACACTGAAGAGAAGGACATCTACAGTTATAGTAAGATTTTACACAACTGTATTATGTCCTTGAATTTCACTGTTACACTATTTCAAAGCAAAACCAGCTCTAGCACTGGAAATTCCATCCATCTTGTAGTGCTTAGTAAATGTATGCACAGAAGTCCGGGTAGCTGCCTCAAGAATAGAGTTAATATCCAGACCCTTGAAAAAAATCACAAGAAGTGGCCACAGATCTAATAGAATAAGCTTTAACAGAATAAGGAAAGTGCTTACCGTGAAAGGAATAACAAAAGATATAGCTTTAGAGATCCAAGACAAAATAAATAGTCTGCTTTGACACTGACAATCCTAAGGACCTAGGATGAAAGGAAACTAAGAGATAAGATTTTCTAATAGTCTTAGTCTTATCCAAATAAAATCTGAATTGTCTATGCACATCCAACGTGTGCAGCACCTTCTCACTGACAGATTGCAGAGAAGGGAAAATAAGCTGGCAAATTAATAGACTGATTAAATGGACAACTCATTCACCACCTTGGGCATAAAAAAAAGGATTAGTACACAAAGATACCCTGTCCTTATGAAACACTAAAAAAGTAGAACAAGCCATAAGGGCTTGAAGCTCAGACATCAATCTGGCAGAAATAAAGGCCAACAAAAGCATAGTCTTCCAACAGCCATGTTGCAAGGAAGCTGAAGCTGCAGAATCAAAAGGACCCAGAGTCAATTTTTCCAAAACAAACTGACCCCTGGAACAAGGAACAGGCTTTCTGAGAGGCCTAAAATGAAGGATGCCTTTAAGAAACGGATAGCTTCAAATCTAGAAGCTAAGGAAGGAGATAAAGGCAGACAAGCAGAGATAGTGAAGTGGGCCTTAGAAGAAGGATAAGCCAAACCAGCATGGAGCAGTTCACCCAGATAAAACACAAAGGAACATTCACCAAAAGCGGATCCAGGTTATGAGACACCAAATTGAAAACCTCTTCCATTTGAATAAGTAGAATTTCCTAGTATTGGTTTCCTGGCCTCCTGCAAGATCCTAAGCACATCCTCAGAAAAAAAGATGTCTATGTGGAATCAAAAAACTAGCTCCCACAGTGTCAACTGAAGAGTGGACAAGTGGGGATAGATGAGAGATCCCTTGTCTTGTGCGAGTAGGTCCACCCTGTGAGGTAACTTGTGATGATTGTCCTTGACTAAATGCAGAAGATGGAATCAAAGCAGTCTCAGCCGAAAGTGAGTCACCAGCAAGATTGTGGAAGCATCCTGTAGAATTCTGAACAGAACTTTTGGAATGAGTGGAAGGGGAGGGAAAGTGTAAAGAAAAAGACAGGACATCCACCTTCCATACCAGAAGACTTGGGACTCTGGCACAAAAAAGAGAAAGTTGTCTGTTCAGAGGGGAGGCAAAAAGATGTACTTAAGGAGTACCCCACCTCACTGGTGGACAATGTCGAGAAACAAATTCCTGTGAAGAATCCATTCGTAAGATTGAGTTAAGGACCTCCTCAGAGTGTCTGCCACAATACTTTGACCTGAGGGAATGTAAACTGCTTAAACAAAATCACTTGACTCTGAATAGCAAGTTCCCACACCAGAAGTGCCAACCGGTAAAGAAAAGATGTTGTCCCTCACTGTTTATGTACCACATCATTGTGGTATTGTCTGTAAACACAGTGAGAGATCTCAGGGAGAAGAGTATGAAAAGCATGATGAACCAGCAGAAGAGCACACATCTCTACACTGATGCACTCTTTCCGTTTGAACAAACACCCTGCACCTTTAGGGAGCCAAATTCTGCTCCCATCCCATGTCTGAAGCATCTACAACTGCAGAATCCACCAGTGAAGTTTCTTCTTGAGACAAGGCAGAAGAGGAACTACAAATTCAAGGGGATTGGCATGTTGAAGCCAAATGGACTTCAGAAACCACTAAAACTTTCTCATGTGTACTTTGGCCAGAGTGGAGTATAGGAAAGATAGAGGCCATGAACCCCAGAGCTCTCAGAAATTCCCTGGCTCTTAGAGGCCAGAGGAAGAACAGTTTGAAAAAAATAAATGAGAGTTAAGGCCGTGGGGAAGACACAGGCATGCCAGCATAGGCACAGTCTGGATCCTGCACCCCACAAAAAAATGGTCTTGAGGAGTGATAAAAACACGTTTTTGAAGTTTATTGTGAGCCCCAGGCTTTGGAGAAAGGAAATGGGAAAATGAAGATTTTGCAACAAGATCTCTGGAGCAGACGCCTGAAACAGGAGGTCACTCAAGTAAGGAAATCCTTGGATACCCTGAAGCCCGCAAAAATCAATCACAGGAGCAAGGCATTTAGTGAATACCCTTGGGGCAGTAGAAATGCCAAATGGCAAAGCAGAGAACTGAAAATATCAGGAAGCAACAGAGAAAAGTAAAAACTTCCTGAAAGGGGGATGAATAGGGATATAGAGATAAGCATGCCAGAGATCCAGAGACACCATATAAGCCTGAGGAAACAAAGTCTGAAGGGGCAACTTTCAAAAATAGGGCACCTTCAGAAAACTGTTTAGATGAGAGAGGTCTAGAACTGGTCTACAGGTAACCTCTTTCCTGGGCACTAGTAACATGCTGGAGTAAATCCCCTCCCCTTTGGGACACCAGCACCTCGAATAGTACCCAAAGTACCCCTGGAAAGGAGGGCAGCTGTTCCTCAGGGGGCTGAGGAATTCTCATCAAAGGAGGAAGAAATTTCCAGGCCATAAAATACCCCTAGCAAAGAATGGATGGAACCCAGGAACCCTGAATAATCTTTACCCAAACAGCAAGAGAGAGACATAGAAGAGAGATGAAATTGGCTGGGAAGAATAGGGTAGTCACACAGCATCTGGTTTAAATCAAGAAAAGGAGACTTCTGAAGCACATAAATCTGAGTACCCTTCACAAGAGGAGCCACCTTGCCACCCTTTTTACCCTTAGGGGGTAAGACTGCCTGAGAACAAAGGCTGGCTTATCGGGGTAATTTATCTGAAATTTAGGCAAAGGAAAAAAACAAATGTTTAAGTTCCTGTAAAGCCTTGCCCTTATCCTGAAAGGACCTGAAAGGACTTAAACAAACCAACAGCAGCTTTGCCAAACAAGTGTTTATTATCTAGAGGGGCATCCATCAACTTAGCCTTAATATCATCAGCCAAAAGTTGAAGCCAAAGCCAAGAATACCTACTGGTCACGGACCCAAAAGCAGCAGCTCTAGAAGGAGCATTTGCTGCATCTTAACTATACCTGTTGGAATTACAAGCCACCTGGAAGGAAGTCCCTAAAAAAGTGAAAGGGCAGAAGTTTTACCTTCAGTGTCTGGAAGATCAGAAACCACCTGACAGGCCTGGGAAAGCAGAGCCAACAAGTACCTGGACATATGGGTCTGATACCTAGCCTTAAAAGCCAAGGTTGCAGAGGTACAGACCTTCTTGCCTAGCCTTTCCATGGCTCTGCTATCTTTATCAGAAGGCAGTAAACTTAGGAGAAGGAAGCAACTGAGACCATTTATCAGAAACTACTGACACCACCGAGGGATCAACAGGAGGACACTTGTACAAGATTTACAGTCCTCAGTCACTCTATACAACCCATCAGAATTTTTGGGGGGCAGGGGGCTGAAAATCTGCAACTTTGCAGGCAGTAGAAAAGGCAACCAACAAAGTAGCCAAAACAGGAGGGACAGCAGAAGGTCTCGGAGAATCCATTTGCAGTAGCTCATAATACCTTTTTTTTTTGTATCGCAGAAACTTGAGCACAATCCCATTTAAAGAACTCCATCATCCTAGAGATAGTGCCCCCAAAAGAAATCTCTTCAAAGGGAGTATCAGCACGGGTAGCATCATCTTCTTCAGATCCATAACCCAAAGGACAAGGAATATGGGGAGGAGTAAGCAAGGGATTCCGCATCTGAATTTGCCTCCTCCTCAGAGGAATCCTGCTCTCAGGGTCTCTTAAGGGGAGAGGACCAAGGGAAGATGGAAAAGAAACTCTCTGAGGAGGTTTTGAATCCATCAAAGCACTAAACAAACCCTTAGTGAAGGACTGCCATTCACTCTGTGGATCCTTAGAAGCTGGGGAAATACATGTTTAGATTTCTGCTTTTTCTTTAAGGGGACATCTGCCTTAAAAAATATGGCAGACTCTGAACTCAGATGGCATTCGATAATTGTAACAAGGACTTCTTCTCTGACTAAAATTTGGGGAACAAAACTAGGCCCCTCAGAGATAAATCAGCCACGGCTCCCACAAACTTCCAAAGTGGACGTCTCCAAGCACTCCTCGGATGTGCCCAAGGTCAGATCCCCATCAGCCTCCAACTCAGTCATGGCAGAAGAATCCAATGATGAAGCTGGGCAAACTTCTGCTCTATCATACCTCAGGAGGGATGTCTGGCAGAGACTATACGGCCGAAGATTCTGACTTAGGTTTCTTGGCCTTCTTCCCAGATGGCTGTCCCTTGGAGCGGGAAGTTCTCTTCATCGTGTCTTTAGCTAGAAGCTTAAGACATTGATTCTCAAGATAAAGCACCAAAGAAGAAAGCCTGCTACAAAGGGTCTTGGGAACAAAGGCCTGACAGATAGAACAGGATATATGGTCATGCGAAGTGCCAAGGTAAAACAGACACTGTTCAGGATGGACTTTATGGGGAATCTGTCTGCCATGCTGGCATTTACCCTTCTTGGATGACATGAAGCCCTACAAGCAACAATACAGCAAAAGAAAGATAAGAGAACAAAACCCTAGCAAGGCACTTTTCTGTAACGGCTCGGTGAGCCAACAATGAAAAGGGTGTTCAGACTGGCAGCAAAGAAGTCTGCGAATGGTACGGTCAGACATCACCTTTATGCACTATGCTATACAAGGAGCATGTGTGTGACGTGCAGTATACCTTAAAGGAACCTAAAGGTTTTGGTATACTGGACAGACGTTAGGCTGCCCTTGGCAGGGGATCCCTAGTACAATGAATACTGCAACAGTGAAATGGAAGGACATCTACAAAGTGGTACAAATAGTTTTAGAATGAGTAGACATGCCCCTTAAAATTAGGCTACAGAATATGCTTTTTGGACCCATGGATACACTCACTATGCATAATCTAACGAGTACAAGAAAAGGCTCCTGCTACTATCCATAAACCTAAAATTAATATAGAATGTAAATCAGAAAATGAATGTTAAATTTAATCTAACAGATACAGAGTATAATGAAGACATATGAACACAGTGTAATTATGTTGTCTGAAAATACCTTAAATGTATCAGGTAAATTAGATAATGAATATACAGCTGCATACACTCGACATACTCTGGGCAACGGGTGGAGTCATCAGGTCAAAAATTACTAGCACACAATTATAAAATATAAAGTGCAAAATTCTTTTTCAAGTCATGAAGTCCCATATTTGGGGTTGTTTAGCTTGTGAGAAACTAGGATTGGTAAAACAAATTTACAGAGTAAAACCAAAAATGCATATGTAGAATAAGAGACACAGTCAAAAAGGCATCTCAGACAATGCAAAGCCACAGCAATGACATTAAATCAATGCTAATCTTATTTAAAAGCTTAGATGTTTAACAGCAAAATATTACATAAAAAGAACACTTGATACTATGCCACTGATACGTACTCCAAGGAAAGTACCAGTAGCTCTGAAGACTATAGGTGAGCAGGAACAGTAGGAAAGTTTAGCTGTATTTAAGTAGCACTTTGAGACAGACAAATGAGGAAATCTGTGGTCACTGTCGCACAGATAAATAGAAATGTAGTAGAAATGCAAATTATGTTTAAGATTTAAATTACCCAATTAAAAAAAACATATAACCCTCTGCATACAGTTAAGGAGTAGCCTCAAGAATGTCAGATGCAAAGATTTTTTTTTCAGTACTAAATGAAAGCGGGGATACTGGAAGATAAAAGTTACATGGACCAAGCCATAAAAAGTGTACATTTAATAATATAGTGGAAGATGCAGATTCTTTACAATTCTGTTTGCTATTTCAACAGTACTAGAAGTATTCCAAATAGTTTTGACACAGCTAACTGACATTATGGAAGGTATTGTAAACATAACCAATGCACTACAAGTGTAAATTAAAACTCAAGAACAGCATAACATAACAGATTCTGCTGCTAAATGGATTAAGGCATCATCATTTTAAGTTAACCAAACGTAAATAACAAAGCGGTCCAAAAATATTGATATTAAGTAATGTCACAACGTATTTAGTGCCTTTGTCCTTTATTATGTGTTCATCAGAAAAACAACCATATAAATTAATGCCATTTAAATACAATCATACACAAAATCACCTGACCAAGTCGCCCAAAAAAAAAAAAAAAATTTAAAACATACTAGACTATAAACGGTATATTAAAACTATGAATATAAATAATTTAAATAAAACAATCTATTTATAATAAACTCTGATAGCAAACCATTAAGTCCCGGTGATAGTGCGGCATTTAAATTCATCTGTCACCATAACTCTCTAAGTTCAAAGTGCATTTTCCATGGCCCACCTAATAAAGGACGAAAGCTCTAAATGCATCAATACATTGTTTAATATCAGTATTTTCGGACCGCTTTTTTTTTTTTGTTTTTTTCTTTTTATTTACACTTGGTTATTGTTACTATATCATAACTGGTAATACTGAAGTAAAAAAAAAACACACACACGATACATACACAATATTCATAAAGAAAATTTGCTCACATAAAACAGCTGCATGCTTAGTACACAGATAGGTCTTTAATGCAATTCATAAATGTGGATCACACTAAAGAGATGCCCCATCTAACCTCTGAATAACATACTCAAGTTCTACTTATTTACACATTCTCTGACTACAAAGTCATCAGGGGACTAATTGAAATTCTTGAGAAGTAAGCATCTTATCCACCAGCTGAGGGAGTTAAAACAAGAGTTGGGGCAACTGAAGGACCTGTTATACAAGGAGATGCAGGTACTGATCAGCTAATCCAAAGGTGATTAACCCACTGCACCATGACTTGAGTGCCTATATCCAAAAGTTTGTGACATAGCTTACTCTGGGTGGAATTGTAAGTGCTTTGCCAGCCAGAAGAACATCAACAATGTAGTGTAGAAAAATTTGTTTGAAGCAATCACAAAGACATGGTTGGTGCTGACTGAACAGACTTCCTGCCAAGATTGGTGCAGTCACACAAACAAGGTACTTCACCATAAATAACTAAAAATAATGGTATAGACAACAGACAATGGACGGATAAAAACAAATTTTATTAAGCCCACTGACGCCTCAGCAATGCCTTCAGAGTTCACCAAAAATCTAGTCACACAAAAGCAATACATTTATATGAATAAAACCAATCAAAAACAACTGATCAACAAAACTAAAGACATTTCCAATAACATTCCAATGTACCCCCCCCCCCAAGAAAAAATGTACCATACGTATTTGAAAATATGAACAGCTTCTTTATACAAAGCCTTCTTTTAAATTGTGTTCCTAAATGTAATATACATTCTTGCAAGAACTGTTGCCCTTGATTCTATATTACCTTCATGAAATGTATTAAAGTCCCAGCCACACAGCTGTCTACTATGTCATCCTTAAGGTCTTGTACATGTTCTTGCAACCTGTTCTTAAAAAGATCCTTTTCCTCTCCCTTACATACACTAAATCATAAGCCATAAACAATAACCTCTGTAGTACAATCTCTCTCATAAGACATAAAGCCAAGTTCATTCATTTTCTCAAAATCATGAACATGTTTACAAGTACAAGACCCACAAGGAAAAGTATCTTTGCCATAACTTGCATTTAGACATTCATTGTTCCCTAGGATGTTTATGAAAACTGTGAACCAACATACCACCTATACCACGGCCCTGCTTAAATGCAATTTTGGGGCCAACACACTTTTTTTAAATTAAAAATTTCATATCTGACTAAAAACTTCCAATAAAAATTGTACCCTATTCATTCAATTAATGTATCTGGAAATATATTAAATGAAGTAACAAAATACAGTTCGTGTTTAATCAAGACTATTACATTTACTCTTCCCATATACAGGTAGGGATCCATCTTTAGGCATGCTTAATACTTTATAATAAGAATCCATAACATATCTTTCATCGATTTCTATTAATAAACATTTTAACTGTTAGACTTTTTGTAGTGAACGTGCTAATCTTCTGAAGGAAGACTAAGTAGTGTTGAAAATTCTCCATTGGGAAGAGACAAAAATAAAAGTGGAGGATGTCATCTTCTACTATATAAATATTGTCCACTGGCAGCTGTTTTCCCAAAGATAGTAATTTAAATCTTGTCATTAACTAACCATATGGTTCCAAATCCAAAAAAGTTAACACACACTAATGCCTACTTGATGGTCTTCAAAAATAAAACCAAAACTATCTTGTAAATATTTAGTAAATCAATGTAAACTATTCCTACTATCCCAACAAACAGAAATCGCATCTATGCATCTAAAATACTTTATATTTTATTTTATAAATTCATGTCAATACATGTATTCCACTTCAAAAAAATACCATAAATAAGTTTACATTCATGGAGCAAAAGAAGCCACCATGGCAGTGACTTTAATTTGTTGAAATCAATCCACACTAAAAGTAAAATAATTATTACTTAAACAATAAAACTAAAACTATAATGTGACTTGCAACATGACTATTTCCCAAATATTAAATTTAATCAGTTTGCCCAAAAAGTCCTCAGTATCTTTAATATAATATGGTAACTGAATAAAGTAAGGTTGTGCAAGAGCTTACCATAACGGTAGATGTCCTTCTCTTCCCTGTTGCAGTATTCTTTACAATAGGGATCCCCTGTCAAGGGCAGCCCGACATCCAGCCAAAGTCTTTAGGTTACATTAAGATATGCTGTACGTCACACATATGCTCCTCACAAAATGTAAGGCATAAAGGTGATGTCCGGACGTACCATCCTCAAAATGGACAGCCCCAGTAGGAACACCATTCCAAGGAGAAAAGAGGTAAGCAGTACATCCAAATAAGGAAAAGGACCAGGGAGAGGAGAGAGGGAGTGAATACTGTAATAGTGAAGGGAAGGGAAGGGCATCTACCTTTATGGTGATATCTTACACAACTGTACTATATCCTTCCATTTCACAGTTGCAGTATTCTTTACAATAGGGAGAGTGCAAAAGGTCAAGAAGAGAGGGAGGAGGACTGACCAGCAGAGCTCTCTAGGAACCCATGAAGGATGGCCGTAGCAAAACCAGCTTTAGCTCTGGAAATTCTGTGCTTGGTAAATGCACACACAAAAGGCCAGGTAACTGCCACAAGAATAGAATTAGTATCCAAACCCTTGAGAAAAACACCAGAAGAAGCCACAGCTCTAGCTATAGAAATCCAAAAAGAAACAGTACGTTTAGACACAGCCAACCCTAAAGACCTAGGATGAAAAGAAATAAAAAGCTGATCAGATTTACAAAAAGTCAATCTTTATCCAAACATTTGAATCCTCTATGTACATCCAATGTGTGCAGCACCCTCTCACTGTCAGCTTGCGGAGAATGGAAAAAGAGGGCAAATTAATAGACTAAGGAATAACTCATTCACCACCTTGGGCATAAAAGGAGGGGCACCCTGTCCTTATTAAACACCAAAAAAGGAGGACAAGGCATAAGGGCTTGAACTCAGACACCCATCTATCGGAAATAAGGGCTAACAGAAGTATAGTCTTCCAACACCAATGTTGCAAGGAAGCTTAAGCTGCAGGCTCAAAATAAGCCTGGGTCATTTTTTTCCAAAAGAAAATTAAGATCCCAGGGAGAAGAGACAGACTTTTTGGGAGGCCTAATATGAAAAACACCTTTAAGGAATTGTTTAGTTTCAAATCTAGAAGCTAATGAAGGTGATAAAGGCAGACAAGCAGAAATAGCTGATGTGGGTCTTAACAGAAGACTAAGTCAACCCAGCACTGAGCACTTCACACAGATAAGACAGAACCAATGGGACTTCCACAGAAAGTGAATGCATGTTACCAGAAAGATACCAAACAGAAATCCTCCTCAATTTGGATAAGTAGGACTTCCTAGTAATGAGTTTCCTGGACTCTTGCAGGACCCTAAGCACATCCTCAGAAAAAAAGTGTCGATGTGGAATCAAAATTCTATCACCCACAGTGTCAGTTGAAGAGTGGGCAGATGAGGATGGATGAGAGATCCCTTGTCTTGTGTGAGAAGGTGGTCCACCCTGTGTGGTAACTTGTGAAGTCTTCCCTTGGCTAAATGCAGAAGAGGGAACCAATACTATCTCAACCAAAAGGGAGTCACCAACAAGATTTTGGGTGCATCCCGTTGTATTTTTAACAGGGCTTTTGGAATGAGGAGAAGGGGAGTGAAAGCATAAAAATATCCCCTTCCAAAAAAAAGAGAGAGAGGGCATCCACCTTCCAAACCATAGGACCTGGGAATCTGGCACAAAATAGCGGAAGTTGTCTTTTCAGAGGGGAGGCAAAAATATCCATTTGAGGAGTACCCCACTGATGGACAATGTCCAGAAACACATCCTTGTGAAGCATCTACTCTTGGAATTGAGTTATGGAACTGCTCAGAGAGTCTGCCACAATGATTTGACCTGAAGGAATGTAAACTGCCTGAAGAGTCACTCGATAGTGGATAGCTAGTTCCCACACCAGGAGTACCAACAGGCAAAGATGACAAGACCCCCCCCCCCACCCAGTTTGTTGGTATACCACATCACTGTGGTACTGTCTGTAAACATGCTGAGAGGTCCTGGGGAGAAAAGAGGATGAAAGGCCTGAAAGGTCAGCAGAATAGCTCTCATTTCCTTGACGATGACATGGTCTTTCTGTTGATGAGGCAGCCAGACCGCTTGCACCTTTAGGGAGCCAAAAGCTGCTCCCCATCCCACATCTGAGGTGTCTGTAAACAGCTCCTGAAAAGGAAGAGGTGGATGAAAAGGAAGCCCTGGACTGACAGTCAAAAGCTGAATCCACCACTGAAGTTCCCGCTTCAGACATTGAAGAGGAGGAACTAAAAAACTGAGGGGATAAGAATGCTGAAGCCAAACTGATTTTAGAAACTACATGGCAAAAAGGAGCATAGGAATGGTGGAAGTCATGAACCTCAGAGCTCTCAAAAATTCCCATTATTGAAGTCAGAGGAAGAAGAGATTGAAAAAAAAGGAAAATGAGAGTTAGCGCTTTGGGAAGAGGCAGGGATGCCAGCATAGGAACAGTTTGGACCCTGCACCCGCATTCCAGAAAGACATGATCTGGAGGAGGAATCAGAAAGTATTTTTGAAATTTTGTAATGCACCCCAGGCTCTGCAAAAGGAAGAATGCAAAGTGAAGATTTTGCAACCAAGTCTCTGGAGAAGATGCCCGAAGCAGGAGGTCATTCCAAGTAGGGAAAGACCTGGATCCCCCTTAGCTTGCAAGAAACAATCACAGGAGTGAAGTATTTGCTTAATTACCTTGGGGCAGTAAAAAGCCAAAGGTAAAGCAGAGAATTGAAAATGCCAGGAAGCAAACAGAAAAACGTAAAAAGTTCCTGAAAAGGGGATGAAAGCAGGATAGGACGATAAGCATCTTTGAGATGCTGAGAAAACAGATAAGCCTGAGGAGGCAAGAGGGAACAGGGTCTGAAGGGACAACATCTGAAAAGAGGGGACCTTCAGAAAAAAGTGTTTAAATGAGAGAGGTCCAGAATAGGTCTCCAGGTGCCCTCTCTCCTTGGCACCAAAAACATTCTGGAGTAAAACCCCTTCCCCTTCTGAGAAACCGGAACTTCCTGAAGAGAGTTCCCAAAGTCAACAGATCCTGAAACACCCCCGGAAAGAAAGGCAGCTCTTCCTGAGGGGGATGAGGAATGCCCATAAAAGAGGGAAGAGATTTCTAGACCATGAAATACTCTAGGCAGATAATGGACAGAACCTAGGAATCCTGAGTAATATTTACCAAACAGGAAGAGAAAGGGAAAGATGATGAGAAAGAGGAATGTGGCTCAGAAGAACAGGATAGTCAGACAGCATCTGGTTTGTCAGGAAAAGGAGACTTTTGTTGTACAGAAATTTGGGTAGCTTTAGCAGGAGCCCACTTCTCACCCCTTCTTACCATTGGGGGAAGGGAGAGACTGCCTACAAAAAAAGGCTGGCTTATTAGGGTAATTTCTTTGAAATTTAGGCACAGAAGAAACAAAAACATGTTTAAATTTCTGCAGAGGCCTTGACCTTATCCTGAAGAGACAAACAAATGTTTGCCATCCAGAGGAGCATCAACCAACTTCGCCTTTACATCATCAGGCAAAAGTTGAAGCTGAACCAGACATATCTCCTCATCACAGAGCCAAAGGTAGCAGCCCTAGAAGAAGCATCACAACTGCATTTAATGGAATGGCTAGCCACCTGGGACAAAGTCCATAACAGAGAGCAGAAGTCTTCCCTTCAGAGTATGGGAGAAACTTTACCTGACAAGCCTGGGAAAGAAGAGTCAGAATGTACCTGAACATATGGGTCTGACACCTGATAGCCTAAAAGCTAAGGTAGCAGAGACTACCTACTGTTTCCATAGCTAATGGCCCTGGAGCCTTTACAAGCTTAGCCCATAGGATTACTCTGACATCATGCCACCCGACCTTAGTTCCTAGTGCCTCTGTCGAGTAGGACCATGGAGTAATCCCTGGGGTGAATTTCCTATTTCCCATCCACTCATCAAGATTCCTCTTGAAGAGGGTCAGTGAGGTGCTCTGCTTGACATGTATGGGAAGTCTATTCCATAGCATGGGCAGTCTCTGGGTTATGAACCTGTCCCTTCAGCATATTCTGTTGATTGCGGTAATGAAGTTGAGGTCTCTGGTGCATGTGGTGCAGAGGGATTGGGATTTCTTTAAATGCAGTATTTCTAACAGACCTGGGTCAGACATGGTTTTATAAGTCGAGCAGAGATCACCTCTAAGTAGGCGATATGAGACAGAGAATAGTTGGAGTTTTTTTTAGTCTGTCCATATAGGACAAGTGTTTAAGGCCTAGGATCCTCTTTGTGAGGTACTTTTGTGGCCTCTCCAGTTGTTACATGTGTCTAGTGAAGTACATGCCAAATGGGGCACTGTATTCGATGATTGGCCTAATGGGGGGGGGGGAGAGTAGCGGGAGACAATGACCTCTTTCTTCCTGGATGCAAAACCCTTAGTAATGAGATGTGCCACACAGGACTTTCTAACCACAGTGGCAATGTGGTGGTCAAAAAAGAGAGGTCGCTGTCAACCTGTGTTCCTAGATCTCTTATAATGCCTTTTGTGTTCAGTGGACTACCATCAATGTGGTAATTCAAGGGAACCAGGTTGTTCCCAAGGGGGATGATGACACATTTTTTGGCATTGAGCTTAAGGCCATGGTTCTTGCACCAGTCTTTGGTCTCATTGAGGCCTTTCTGTAGGATGTCAACATCACTTGGGGGGTTAATAATAGCTCCCAACTTGCAATCATTTGCGAACTTTGTCAGCCAGAGTCCATTCGTGTTGGCCTGGACTTCACAAAAGTAGATACCAAACAGGAGAGGACCCAGGACCGAACCCTGTGGGACTCCACTCGTGACTGGTCAACAGTCTGACTTGGAGTCAGCTAATTTCACACTGTGGGTTCCATCTGTGAGCCAGTTTGCAACCCACCTAGAGATACAGGGGTTGACGCCTAGCTTAGTGAGTTTTTCTATGATTCCTGAGTGGGGAATGGTATCAAAGGCCTTGGCCAGATCAAGGTAGGCTGTATGAACCACCCTGTCTTCATCCACAGCTCTGGTGACTGACTCAAAGAAGTCGACCAAGTTGAGCAGGCATGATCTACCCTTCACAAAACCAAACTGTGTAGGATCTAGAGTTTGGAGATTCCCTATATCCTTGTTTATTAGGTCTATGATGATGTGTTCCATAGCTTTGCATATCAGACTTGTCAGGCTAATGGGGCGATAAATCCCGGGGTCTATAGTCATTCCCCCTTTGTGGAGAGGGATGACTGCAGCACTGCGCCATTCAGTAAGGACAAAGCCTGAGGTGAGGCTGTGATTGAACAGGGAACACAGATGAGGTGTCAGTTCACTCTGTAGTTCATGCAGAACACAGCCGGGGATATTGTCAGGTCCCATAGAAGCTGTATTCTTTGCCTAGGACAGTGCTGTTTTAACCTGTGCAGCAGTAATACTGGGTGCCTGGCAATCTGCTGGTACTGTGATTGGTCCTTTGAGGGGGGGGGGGGGTAAAGTTGGCAGTGAATCGGTCGGCCAGTATATTGGCAATATCTGTTTGCTCGGTATAGGAGGTACAATTGTGCAGTAGCTTAGAGCAAATCTGGGTATTGCCATGGAGATTCTTTACATAACTTTAGAAGGCCTTATGGTTGTCTTTACTATCTGCTGCAATTCTGTTTTCATAGCTAGCTTTAGAGGATTTGATGAGGGATCTCAACCTTTTGTTGTGGCTGATAAGGGAGTTTTTCCAGTCTTGGGAATTCACCTTATTTCGCATCAGTTTTCTCCTTCTGTTGTAGAGTTTGTTATGGCAGGGGACCACCAGATTGGCTTCCTTTTTTTTTTTTTTTTTTTTTTGAGGAGAGTGAGTCTTGGTTCTATTGGGTATGATGAGATCCATGCATTTGTGTACGTGCTCATACAACTGGTGTATGATTCGGTGGTCATGCAACTATTCTCCATTTGCATGGGTGTTGTGAAATTAGCCACCTCTGTTTTATGAGCCCAAAGTTAGCTTTGGAGAAGTTTTAATTGGTGGTTACCTTTGTGTGAGTGGGGGGGGGGGGTGGATTTCCAAGGTGATTAGTTTGTGGTCGGATCTAACCAGGGAGGAGTTGACTATTGGTGTAGAGCAACGGTCGCCCGTGTTAGTAATGACCAGGTTAAAGATGCTGCTACCTCTAGTGGGGGTAAGAATGAACTGGTCCATGGCATTGGAATTAATGAATTCCAGAAAGCGTTGGGCAAGTGTATTGGTACACGAATAGTTTTCCCAGTTAATGGAGGGGTAGCTGAAGTCGCCCAGTATAAGAGTGTGTTAGGTTGGACCCTAATGTTCTCCAGGGTGCTTAGGAACGTGGAGTGTGAGTCTTAGGAAATGGTTGGGGACCTATAGCAGGCTACAACCTGAATCTCTGTCTTTATAAGAAAAAAAGTAACTTAGTAGAAAGCAGCAACTGAGATGGCTTGTCAGATGCCACAGACACCACAGAAGGGTCATCAGAAAGACATCTATAGAGAAATTTACAGTCCTCAGGCACCCTATAAAAGCTATCGGGTTTCTTGGGAGCAGAGGACTGGGAATCCTTTGCCTTAAATGCAGTACAAAAGGCATCCAACAAAGCAGCCAAAACAGGAGGAAAAGCAGAAGGTCTAGGAAAAGCCCATTTGAAGGAGCTCATAATACATTTTCTGTACTTCAGAAACCTGGGCACAATCCCATTAAAAAAAACTCCATCATTCTGGAGAGTGTGTCCCCAAAAGAAATTTCCTCAGGAGAGTCAGGACTAGTAGATTCCTCTTCCTCACATCCACAGTCTAAACGGGTGGGAATCCGAGATGAATAAGCAAGGGATTCCTCATCTGAATCCTCATCCTCCTCAGAGGAATCCTATTCCCTGGGTCTTTTAAGAGGAGTGTAGGACCAAGAGACATGGAACAGAGACCCCATGAGGAGGTTTCAAAGCCATGAAAGCATTAAACAACCCCCCCCCCCCCGAGTAAAGTTCTGCCATTCACTCCGCTGGAGAAAAATGCTTAGTCTTTTGTTTTTTCTTCAAAGGGGATATCCACCTAATAAAATTTAGAAGGCTCCAACCCTGTATTGCATTCAGTAATAGTAGTCAGAACTTCCTCCTTGACCAAAATCTGAGTAAAACCCCTAGACCCCTCAAAAATAATCAGTGGTCGTTCTTCCTGAATGTCCGAAGCAGACATCTGCAAGGCATAAGATTGGATCCACGCTGGCCTTTGAAACAGTCACAGCAAAAAAATCCAATGGAGGAGCCGGGCGAACCTCTGGGTTTTCACTTTCATCTGCTGTGCAACCTCCTCTGAATGTTTCTCCCAAGGAATCAAACCTAGGCTTCTTGGGCTTCTTCATAGACGGCAGTCCCGCGGAGCAGGAAGTTCCTTCCCTAGTGTCTTAGCTATAAGCTTAAGACATTGATTCTCCAAATATAAACCCTAGGAAGAAAGCCCAACTATGAGTGTCTTAGAAACAAAGGCCTGACAAATTGAACAAGATGTATGGTCGTGGGAAGTGCTAAGTGCTGAGACAAAATAAGCACTGCTCGTGGCAGTCTTTATGGGGAATCTGTCTCCCACACTAGCATTTACCCTTCATGAATAACATGAAACCCCGCATGCAAAAATACAAAAAAAAGAAAAAGATAAGATCAAAAAACCCCACCAGGGAACTTAGCTGAAATGGCTTGGTGAACCAACATCGGAACAGGCATTCAGAAACTATCAAGACATGGCATTCAGACTGGCGACAAAGAACTTCTTGAGGATAGTACATAAGGATGTCACCTTTATGCCCTATGTTTTGCAAGGAACATGTATGTAATGTATGGCATACCTTAAAGCAACCTAAAGGCTTTGGTACACTGGTTGGACATCAGGATGCCCCTGGCAGAGGATCCCTATTGCAAAGAATACTGAAATAAAAGGACATCACATGAATACAAATACTCATATAGGAAGAGACCTGTATTACTATAAAAAAAGCCACAATTGACATAATAGATTGTCTAAGAGAGTCTCCAATATCTTTGGGTATTTTGAGGAGAAAATAAAAAGTAGCAACCTTATTCACCTTAGTACTAATTTTTATCAATACTATTTCTACTAAAATAATCCAATTTATAACCTTTTTCTAACAATGTATGCATCTTTACTAACTCTTCTATATGTATTAAAATCTTCCAAATGTGAGTAACGGGTCCACTACAGAATCTCGAAAGCTCATAATACCGAAGCCCATAATCCTGAGCCCAAAATCCCGAAAATTCAAAATCCCGAAAGCCCAAAATCCTGAAACTCAAAATCCTGAAAACACAAATAATGCTAATATGTCAATATAAAGACACTAACATCTACCAACTGACCCTGACCCTAACCCTAACCCTAAGGTCCATCACTATCGCACACTCACCTGACCCGCGCCCTAACCCTAACTCACTTAAACCGCCCCAACCCCAATATTTGTCACTATTGCATACATGCCTAACCTGCGCCCTAACCCTAACTCACTTAAACCGCCCCTAACCCTAACATAAAACCAACCGCACACTTACCTGAACCCAACGCATGACCTAACACCACAGGGCTAACAATAGCAAAGCCACAATGACGTCCGTATGTCCATTTTGTGTTTTCAAGATTTTGGGTTTCAGGATTTTGGGCTTTCGGGATTTTGGGCTCAGGATTATGGGCTTCGGTATTATGAGCTTTCGAGATTCTGTAGTGGACCCGAGTAACACGTGTAAATATTGTGTACAGTGTAAAACAATAATGCTACTGCCATTACCTGAAGGTTTAATTCATTAAGAGCATTCCATTCAGCTTTAGTTAAATTAGAATTCCAAAAAAGGTAAAATTGTTTAACGCACTCATTATGAAATGGGGGTATAAAACAAAAATTCACTTAAATTTTAGAAGTATCAAGTATCATTCGATAAGCGGGCCCACTTCATAATGTTGAGATTTCACAATCTCGAAGCTCTGAATACAGAAGTTCAGAACTTCGAGATTGAGGAATCTTGAAACGAAAAAAAAAAACGAAAACAGCAAAACATCAGGAATCACGTTTTGGCAGGGGGGCAAGGTGCCCTGCACCGCCCACACCCCCTGCAATTTAAATATACCAACTCCGAGATCGCACTATGGTGAAGAGAATGGTAAAGTTACAGTTCTGCACTGTACAGCAATCTCCATTGACAGTCTGAGATTCCAAAATTTCGAAGTTCTGAGCGTCTATATTCAGAGCTTCGAAATTGTGAAATCTCAACATTACGACGTGGACCCTTGATATGCATTACCTTGCTTCATATTTCATGTCATTATTTACACTGACAACTCATAATTACCATAGTTGCCATGAAAAAATAATAAAGCAGATGTTATTTACATACCAATCTAAAAAATCCCCATTTTAGTTAAACGTACTTGGGTAACAAAATCAGAATAAACTTCCAATGTTTAAAACAGAAAATTCATTCATGGAATGCATAGAAGGTACTTTACAATGCCTCTTCACAAATATATTGGGCCAGATGCTTATGGACTGCATTAAACCCCGCACACATCCACATCAGAACTCCCTCCATATCAATGCTGTTGTCTAGATGGCAACATACTAATTAACAGCTTAGCTTCAGCTCTCCCAGGGTAAAAACTGAAAAAGAAAAAAAAGGAGTGCTATTGAAATTTTTTTTGGGGGGGGGGGTTAATATTCAGTTACTGGCTAGTAAGTATACTGCCTGGATGTCAGCAAAGAAAAATGGTGGAAAACCTGAAAGAAAATCAACTAGAAACGTGAAAAGAAAACAATGTCTGGTAAGGGGTCTGCAGCTGTTCAGCAAAGGCAGTTCAAGCTTCAAATAAATAAATAAAATAAATCAAAAGTACTTCAAGTTGATTAAATAAAACATTGAAGGAAAATATCACCTCAAATAAAATGCTGGAAAAAAATAGAAGAAGCTTTAACTAACTGTTCAGATTAACTGAAAATGAAAACTGCAAAAATCAGAAGATAAAAATAAAGAAAAAGCTAGCTGTGTATGACACTTCTCAAGAAGAGCTGTTTCAAGCACTAACAAAGTGAGAACACAGAAAGCCTGAGAGTTTCTGCTGTACCACAGAAACTGGAAGGAGTAGACGGTAACTGTATGAAAGCACAGAAAAGCAATTGGACTAGTGTTTCACAGAAGGATTTGTTAAATGAAAGGACACATTGAGTGCATGTTCCAAACCTGGCCATTAGAAAGCAACCAAGATCTATATTAGCAAAGACGCAATTGTAGCAGCAGAAAGAGTTGATCCTGATAAAACTATGGCAGAAAGGTAAATTGTTAAAAATTAGAGACAGCAGAGCATTTATAGAAAATGATTACTCACTGTACACCAGGAAGAGGAGATGCAAATTTATTCCAGCTATCATGGAACGTCAAGAGGGAGGTGTGAGATTCAAGCTGCCATATCCGGCTGTCTTCAGAGTATTTTTTCCTGGATGGAGAATCCAAGTAATTTTTTTTTTTTATTCAGAATAGGCTAAGGAGGAAATACTTTTTGTTGGGCCAACTTTTGTGCCATCGTAGAGAGGGGAACTCTGCTTCTCATTCTTCTGACAGTACGGTTCACAGACAGACTTTACCAGTGAAACCTTTTCCAATGACTACCTAGGACTTGAACCAGAGTCTGGTGTTGGGAGATGGAGATGAACAGGAAGAAGACCAGCAACACTGAAATTAGTGAATGAATTGTAGACTATAAGGTATCAATTTCATTTGTGAAATATGACTTTGCAAGAAAGAAAAGTGCTCAAAAAGACTGGACTTGTGTTGACTTTCTTAAAACGTGGGTCGACTGCAAAGCACATACTCCTCTTTAGGTCATTAATGTTTAGGAGGACACAAACAGGAAAACAGTGAAGTAAAACAAGTTTTGTTATCACTAGCAGTTATATAAAATGTTTCAGAATATAAACTGCATGTTATATATAGGAAAACAGTTTTGTGTAGTGTGTAGTCTAAACATGGTCAGAGGGGGAGACTTGTCAGTGACTGTTGAAGGTGTTAAAGATATTAAAGCAAGTACTTTTTGGTTGTAAGAAATATAGGCTTTACAGCATAACAAGAAAAGAAAGGCTGGACAAAAGCAATTTAATGTTAATAATGCTGAGATTTTAGGCTGCTGGGTTGTGGTGTTAAAGTGCACTACTAGACACAGAATTAAGATATTTTCTCTTATTTTACAAGGGCGACTGTCCAATTGCCCAGGGCCCTTGGGTTATAGGAAACAAACAGGCAGTCAGATTTCCGAATTGGTTTGGTTTTATCCAAGTAATATCGGAGTTGCCTGTGCACATCTAAAGTGTACAGGATCCTCTCACTAGAGGACTGAGAAGAAGGGAAAAAGGTGGGAAGATTGATGGACTAATCTAGTGATAGCTCATTTACCACCTTAGGCATAAAGGAGGGGTTAGTACATAAAGAAACCCTATCCCCTGTGAAAACCCATGAAGGGGGGGAAGAAGACATCAGAGTCAACACTGAATCCCTTCTGGCAGAAGTAATGGCCACGAGAAGGACCGTTTTCCAGGTACAGTGTTGTAGAGAAGCAGAACTTGCTGACTCGAAAGGGGTCAGGGTAAGTTTTTCTAAGACAAAGTTGAGATCCCAAGGAGGGGGAACTGGTTTCCTTGGTCTGATGTGAAGGAAGCCTTTTAAGAAAAGTTTAAACTTCCAACCTGGAAGCTAAAGGGGGAGACATAGGCAGACATGCAAAGACAGCAGAAAGGGGAGGTTTTAATTAGAAGTAGGACAGCCCATTCTTCAGTAATTCACACAGATAGGACAGAACCACTGGAACATCCACTAGCAGCATTTGTAAATCCTTTTAAGACACCAGATGGAAAACCTTTTTCATTTGGAAACATAGGATTTCCTAGTAGTAGGTTTTCCTGCCTCCTGCAGAACTTCTAGCATGTCCTCAGAAAAAAGGTGTATGAAGGGATTCAAAATCCTATCACCCATAGGATCAGTTGTAGAGTTGACATTTGTGGGTATACTGAAGTTCCCTTGTCCTGTGTGACTAGGTCCATTCTGTGGGGTGACTTGTGGTGATTGCCCTCGGCTAAATGCAGAAGAAGGGGGAGCCAATGCTGTCTTGACCAAAAGGGGGATCACCAGCAAGACTTTTTTGATTGCTCCTGTTGGATTTTCAACAGGACCTTCTGAAGAAGTGGGAAGGGAGGGAATGCATATAGAAACATCCCCTTCCAAGAGAAAGGCAGGGTGTCCACATTCTATGCCATGGGATCTGGAACCCTGGCACAAAACATGGCAAGTTGACTGTTCATGAGGGAGGCAAAGAGATCTACCCGAGGTGTACCCCATCGATGGACTATGTCCAGAAACACATCCCTGTGTAACATCCATTTGTGGGACAGAGTCATGGACCTTCTCACTGTGTCTGCCACAACATTCTGGGTCATGGTTATGCAAACCGCCTGGAGGATGAGTTGACTCTGGGCAGCTAACTCCCAGGCCTGTAAAGCCAGTCTACACAGGAAATAGGACTTTGTCCCTCCCTGTTTGTTGACATACCAGAGGACCATGGTACTGTCTGTAAACCACCTTAAAACACCCGGGAAAGAAGAGGTTTGAAGATTTGTAGAGTTAAAATCAGGGCCCTCATTTACTTTATATTGAGGTGTTCCATTTTCTGGGTAGAGAACAAATATCTCTGACCCTTCATAAGTCTAGGGTTGCTCCCCATCCCATGTCTGCACCATCTGTGTACAGCTCCTGGAGTGGGAAGAGGTGGTTGCAAAGGTAGGCCTGGATTCCTTGAAACCCGTTGGATCCACCAGTGCAACTACTTTTTCAGGCAAGGCAGGAGTGGGATTACAAACTCCAGAGGATGGGAGTGTTGTACCCATACTGTTCAAGAACCACTGGAATTTCCTCATGTGTAACTTGGCTAGGGGAAGCATGGGAACAGTGGATGCCATGAACCCCAGCAGGCAAAGTAACTCCCTGTCAGTCAGGGATTGGAGAAGCAAGAGGTCCTGGAAGTAGAAGGCTAGGGACAGGACCTTTTCTGGAGGTAAGGAAGCCAGCATCCTGTCTGATCGAATCCTGCAGCCAAGGAAGATGTATTCTTGGGAAGGGACCAGAGTAGATTTCTGGAAATTGATCATGAACCCTAGACCCTCCAACAATGACACCATAAATGAGAGATTATCCTGAAAGATGTCTAGAGTCCGAGTCTGGAGAAGAAGGTTGTCTAGGTATAGAAAGATCTGTATGCTCTGTAGCCTGCAGAAGGGTATGACAGGAGCTAAGCATTTTGTGAAGACTCAGGGCCTTAGACAATCCAAAGGACAAGGCACAGAACTGAAAATGTGAGGAAACAATAGCAATGCGAAGAAAAGTACAGTTGTGTACACTTACCATAAATGTAGATGTTGACTGTATTCACTGCTGCAGTCATCACATTTGGGGTTATCCCTGCCAGGGTAGCCCTCGGCTGGCCCAAATACCAGAGGCTTAGTATTTCTGTGTCAGTTGCTGTCACTTCAGGACTGACGTCAGGTCGTCCGTAGTATAAAGTAAGGCAGCCGACGCCATTACATCAGTTTTTCTTGCCCTAACCTGTCAGAAGCCCCCATCTGGGAGCCAGGTTCTGGTGGAAGAACTCCACTAGAAGAAAGTAAATACCAATATGTCTCTTGTAAGGAAAGGGAAGAAGAGGGGGGTGGAGGGAGGGAAACCAGGACTGCAACAGTGAATACACTCGAACATCTACATTTATGGTAAGTGTACACAACTGTACTATGTTCTTCATGTTTCACTGTTGCAGTCATCACATTTGGGTTGATTCCCAAAGCTAAGGAAATGGGTAGAGGCAGTCAAGAAAACTAGGGGCTGACTAGGATGCCCTGCAAGACTGCAGAGGGAAACCCTGCCATGGATTTGGAGAAGATAGGCAGGTGGTAATGTTTGGTAAAGGTGGGAAGAGATGTCTGGGTGCAGCCTCCAGGATGTCCCTGGTGGGGACTCCTCCGAGGAAAGCTGCAGAGGTGGAGGCTGCCCTGGTGGAGTGAGTCCTGACCTGCTTAGGGGGAGGCTTTCTGTGTTGTTTGTACAAGAAATGGATGTAGTGTGCTATCCATTTGGAAAGGATTTGTTTGGAGATGGCTTTGCCCTCTGCCCCTGCAGTAAAGCTAACCAACATTTGATCAGACTTTCTGAAGGATTTAGTCCCGTCTAGACAGAATCTGAGCTGTCTGTGCACATCTAGAGAGTGCAGGATCCTTTCCCCCTTGTTCTGTGGGTTATGGAAAAAGGTGGGCAAATGAATGGATTGGTTGAGAGCCACACTGGACACCACCATAGGCATGAAGGATGGGTTAGTCCTGAGGGATACCCTGTCAACATGGAAGATGGTGAAGGGTTCCATAGCCATGAGTGCTTGCAAGTCAGAGACCCTTCTGGCTGAAGTGATGGCCAGAAGGAAAGCTGTCTTCTAGGAGATAAATTTTAGCTCTGCTGAAGAGGCTAGTTCAAAGAGGGGCAGGGTGAGCCTTTCCAACAGAAAGTTAAGGTCCCAAGCTGGGGTTTGTGCTCTTCTGGGTGGCCTCAAGTTGCTAGCCCGTCTTAAAAGAGCTGTTTGATCAGAGGGTGTGAGAAAATGGGCTGCTCAGTGGGGAAATGAGCAGAGATAGCAGAGGCATGAATTTTAATAGAGGAAAAAGAGAGACCACTGTGCAGCATCCAGGATGAGAGGGCTGTGCCGTATTGGCTCCCTTAGCCTGAATCCAGGTGCTGAACCTTTTCCATTTACCAGCATAAGACTTTTCAAGTGCTAGGGCGTCTGTCCTCATGTATGACATCTAGAACCTGAGGCTGGCAGACTGATCAGGGGTTAGTGAACAAGCCAAGCTGCCAAATTGAGGGTCTGCAATGGGGGATACATGAATTCTCTTTCCCTCTGGGTCAGGAGGGTTGGAATCAAAGTGAGATGCCATGGTGGCAGTGGGGACAGACTGCACAGCAGTGGGTACCACTGCTGGCGAGGCCAGTCTGGAGCAATAAGAATTGCCCTTGGCTTTTCCTCCTTTATTTTGAGCAGTACCCTGGGAATGAGAGGTAATGGAGGAAAGACATAGACCAATAGATTGACTGAGGGGAAGGACACTGCATCCACTTTCCAAGCCATGCAGTGATGTTCCCTGGTGCAGAACTTGCTGCACTGATGGTTGGTGCGGGAGGCAAAGAGGTCAATCTTCGGGGTGCCCCATTTCTGAGTTATCAGGGTGAAGGTTCTTTTGTCGAGCTGCCACTCATGTGGGTCCAGAAGATTTCTGCTCAAGTGGTCTGCCAGAGTGTTTTGAGAACCTGGTAGGAATTGTGCTAACAGGTGGAGTTGCATGGCAGAGGCTGTGCGCCAAAGGGTCATGGCCAGCCTGCATAGAGGGTAGGAGTAAGTCCCTCCCTGCTTGTTGATATACCACATCATAGTGGTGTTGTCTGTTTTGATCAGGAGAGCCCCTGGGGAGAGAAGGGGCTTGAAAGCTGTCAAGGCATGCTGGACAGCTATAATCTCTTTTTGGTTGATGTGCAGATGGATTTTCTGTGGGCTCCATTGGCCTTGTATGCACCTGCCGTGCAGGTGTGCCCCCCCCCCCCCAGGCATAGTCTGATGCATCTGTGGTGAGGATCTGGGTGGCGGGGGTGGTGAGAAAGGTGGTCCCTTGTTGTGGGAGCATGCTGTTGCCCACCAAAAAAAAATCTTTTCTGAGGCAAGGTATCATGGGTATAAGAGTCTCTAGGTCTTGGCAGTGTTGACACCAAAGGCTTTTTAGGCACCACTGAAGTTTCATCATATGCAGATGCAGTCTGGCCTATGGAATGAGTAGAATGCAAGATGCCATGAACCCCACAGCTTACAGAATTTTCCTTGCAGATAACTGGGGTCTGATGTCTAGTTGAGAGAAGTAGGCTGTCAGGAAAGTTTGCTTTTCTGGTGTAAGGAATGCCATCGGGGATGCTGTGTCCAGGCTTGCTCCCAGGAATATAATCCTTTGGGTGGGTACTTGTTTGGATTTCTTTTCGTTGATGGTGTACCCTAGGGAGGTTAGTAGGGACTTAAAGGCCAAGTGCTTGAGCAGCTTTTCCTGGCTGTCTGCCTGAATTAGGCAGTCGTCTAGGTATGGGTAAATCTGGATTTTCCTTTGTCTGCAAAAGGCAATGGTCGGAGCCAGACATTTTGTGAAAACTGTGGGAGCAGTAGATAAACCAAAGGGAAGTGCACAGATCCTGCCCTGAAACGGAGATATATCCTGCATAATTCCCTGATAGGAATGTGGAGGTAGGCCTCTTTTAGGTCTAGGGTGGCTAGCTAAGCATTCTTGGAGAGCATGGGTAGCAGCTACTGGAAGGTGAGCATTTTGAATTTTGGTATCACCAGGAAGGTGTTTAGATTGGATAGATCAAGGATGGGGCGCTAGTTGGCCTCTTTTCTGGGTACCAGAAAAAATCTGGAGTAGAAACCTTGGCCTTTCTGTTCTGCAGGAACGTGCTCTATTGCCCTCAGAGAGCAGGGAAAGGACTTGCTTTTGCGCCTCTGTCCACTGGTTTGGAGATAGATCTGGGAACCCTTTTGAGGCTGGAAGGGAGTGGAAAGAAAATTTGTATCCCTGGGACAATATGTTGAGAACCCAGCAGTCATTGGTAATGGTGGCCCAGGTGCTTGCGTGAAAGGAGAGTTTTCCTCCCAGGGGTATGTGTAGGTGGGCAGAGGGAGGTGGTGGGCGAGGAGAGTCATTGTGAGTTCTTACCATAATGGGGTGGCTTGGAACTCCCTGTTTTTGAAGTGGAGGAAGTCCACTGTTTAGATCTCTGCATTCCCTGTGACTGCTGTTGGGGGGGGGGGCTGCTTCCAAAGGGTCTGGGCTGTACTGGTCTGGTGGGAGCAGGAAATGACCAGTGCTTGGAGGGGCAATGCCTGCTAAACCTGGGTGGCTGGCTAGACCTGTAAGAAGTCCTTAACTGTCTGCATACATTTTGCTTTTTCTTCCATCTTTAAGACCTCTTCTGCCTTAGTGCCAAATAAGTAGTCTTTGTGCAAGGGGGCATCCAACAATTTAGATTTAACATGGTCTGGCAAGGGTTGTTCCTTAAGCTATGCATGTCTTCTAAGGACAGAACTGGTGACTGCTGCCCAGCAAGAAGCTTCTAGGGCATCAAAACCACAGTACAAGGTGTGTTTGGTTACTTGACTTGCAGAATGCATTAACTCTTGTAACTCTTTAGATTCTGCACAAGCAGGAAAGGAAGGCATTTTTTTGTTTGAGGAGTTCCAGGGCATGTTGCTGAAATTTTAGCATATGGAACTGGCAATTTAGTGTTCTGATAGCAAGAGTAGCAGAGGTGTATACTTGTCTAGTCTTCTGGGTGCAGGAAGGAGGGTGTCAGGAGTCAGACTGGATTCCAGGAAAACATCCTCCACAACATCCAGGACTGGGGGAATGGCCAGGGGTGTGTGTGTGGAAGATCTAAGAATTCCCTGAGTCTCTTTTTAGACTGAGGGTAGTCCCGACTTTCCAATTGGAAATGCTCCCTTAAAGTATGAAGGGTTTCCCCAAAGGAAAAATCCTCTGGGGGAAAGGCTGAAGGAATGGAATCCTCTGCATCAGAATCCTCATAAGCAGAGAGGGGTTGCATGTCTTCATATTCAGATGCATCAGAGTCATCAGACACCTGTTCAGACAAAACTACAGGGGACAGATCTCTTTCTTTTGGAAGGGGTAGCTTGACTTCCCCTGATCAGCATAAGGTCTTCCGCCATTTTAAGCATTTGAAACTGAGGCAAGGAAGTAGGTGCCCCAGTTTGGGTTGTCGGTTTCTTGGGTGTGGTTCATATCCTGGTCCTAAGAAACTCGGTAGGTTTTGAAAGAACGGTAGACGTGAAAGTAGTAGTTGGTTTGTGTCGAGAATCGGTAGTGCAAAGGACTTCCTCGGAAGCCGGTGCGGTCAAAGGCTCTGGAACCATCCAAGGGAGAGACAACTACTGGATCCTTAGTCGAAGAAGAGCTTTGCGGCATACCAGACTCTGAAAGGGTCCTCTGTAGTGGCCTGCAAATCCACAGAAGTGGGCATCAGGGGCTGCAAAAGCACCTCACTGAGGACCTGAGAACTGACGACTAGCTTAACGGAAGCATCGTCGGTAGGTTTGGACCTGTGCAGTCCGTCTCTGTGTTTATCTTTAAGTTTTTTCAGATCATCTGCTGTCGGATGGCTTACCAAAGCCATATCGGAATTTGAGGACTGAAAATATCTAGCTACAATAAGGGCCCGATGACATATAGTTGTAGCATTGAACAAAGCACAGAAGTGACAGCAGGGGACATCGTGGTCTGGGCCTAAGCAAGTGACGCAGTAAGAATGAAAGTCCCGGCGTGGTATTTGCTTTCCACAGGCGAGACAATTGTTAACTTTTTCTGACAGCGGTTAGTGCAAGAAAAAAGGATCCCCAATGGGGTACTTAGCTTTAGAAGAATTCGGCTTTAATTCAGAAGACGAAACTCAGGTAGCAGCCGACTGGCACTCGTGTGAACTGCTTCGGGCTCCACGGCAAGCAAGACTGATGTAATGGCGTCAGCTGCCTTACTTTATACTACTGACACCCTGACGTCAGTCCTGAAGCGACAGCAACTGATGCAGAAATACTAAGCCTCTGCTATTCAGACCGGCCAAGAGCTACCCTGGCAGGGATAACCCCAAATGTGAGGACTGCAATAGTGATACACGAAGAACATCTTCCTGAACCAAAGATAAACGGGAATATGAAGATAGGCATCCTTGATGTCCAGTGACACCATAAAGGCCCAAGGAAGAAAGGTGGATAAAGTAAGCATTCGAAAGGTGAGAACTTCAGAAAGACATTTAGATGGGATAGGTCTAGAATGGGTCTTCCAAGGATCATCCTTCCTGGATACCAGAACATCCTGCAGCAGAACCCTTTTCCTACCTGGGAGGGCGGCACTACCTGAATGGTGCCTTGAGAAAGGAGGGTGGAAATTACCTTGGGGAAACATTTCCAGTTGTTATTTTGGAGGTTGTGGAATACCTCTTGGGGGGGTTGTCTTCCAAACCATAAAGTATATCAATGCAGGATGATGGATAGGACCCAATTGTCCTGAGTTATCTGTTTCCAAGCAGAGACAGAAAGAGAGGTGAAGGGACAGAGGTGTTAGTGGTCTGGAAGGTGGGTAGTCACAGACTATCTACCAGTCTTAGCTTGAAAGGGCTGTTGCTGAGTGGGAGTCGAGGAGGAAGATTTAGAGGTAAATTGTTTCCTAGCATCATTTTTACCACTGGAAGATTGGGGCCTGGCAGACTTTCTTACAAAGGTGGCCCTGGTAGGGTAGTTCCTCTGAAATCTGGGCACAGGGGAAATAAAAAAATATTTCAGGTCTTGCAACATCTTGCCCTTCTCCTGTAGAGACTTTAAGAGTTCTGCAGCAGAGGTACCATATAATTCCTTGTTGTCCCAGGAGGGATCCATAACTTTTTGCCTTAATGTCATCAGGCAAAGGTTGGAGCCTGAGCTAAGAATACCTCCTCAGGACTGACCCAGATGCAGCCGCTCTAGCTAATGCCTCCACAGAATCATAGCTACACTTTATGGAATGCTGTGTAACCTGGCCTGAGGAGTTAAAGGAGGACAGCTTGGCTTTAGTGGGAGAGTCAGGAAGCTTAGAAAGTAGTTTACCAGTGTCCAAGAGAAGGGCCAAGGAATATCTGGCCATATGGGTCTGATAGTTAATGGCCATGAAAGCCAGAATAGCTGAAGTATAAACTTGTTTCCTATTCTCACCATGACTTTGCTCTTATCTGAGGTGAGCAGGGACGTGAAAGGTAGCATCTTGAAGACCTTGTATGCAGATACTGAGATAGTAGCAGGGTCTGCATAGGGACATTTGAACAGGAATTTGGAATCCTATGGCACTTTATAAAATCTATCTGGCCTTTTGGGGGCAGGAGATTGAGAATCAGGGCACTTTGAAGCTGCAGCAAAGGCATCCAGGAAGGCTGGCAGAACAGAAGGTATGGCAGATGGGGAAGGGGAATCCATCTGGAGCAGGCCAGAGTACTTGTTTTGGATGTCTGAAACCTGACAACAATCCCATTTAAAAACCTCCCCTCATCTTAAGAATGGTTTCTCCAAACGAGATATCCTCCCCAGGGGAATCGGTCCCATTAGATTCTTCTTCTGGGGAGGCATAACCTAAAGGGAAGAAATTTGGGATGAATAAGTCAAAGATTTGTCCCCAGAAGAATCCTATTCATCTGAGGAAAACTCCTCAGAAGTCTTTTTTTGTGGTGTAGAGGGAGGAATGGAGGAAGAAGGGAGAGAGAGAAAGCTAAGGACTGTCTCAGGGTCATAAAGGCATTTAACAGGCCTTGGGGAAAAAGCCTGCCAATTCACTGGTTGTTCATGAAGAGCAACAGAAACGGGTTTTAAATTTTCTTCTTTTTAGGAACCTCCATTTGGTGGAAGGTGGATGGGTCTGATGTTGGCCAACACTCCACAATGTTGGTAGGAACACCCTGTCGCACAATGATTTGTGTAATGCCACATGGGCCTTCAGTCACAACAACCCATGGTCCCCCCCCCCATGCCCAAGTCAGATGCCTGCGTTTCCCCCATGAATGTGCTGGTAGGGTCTTTCATGGCCTCCACATTGGTACCCATTAAAGGGGTGCCTACTGACTCCGCAATGGTCTCCAGACCAACATCGGCCTCAGGAGAGATATCCGGACCACAGGAAACAGCAGGAAAATCAGGCCTAGATTTCTTAGCCTTCTTTGCTTGCAGCTCACCTGAAGGGCCCAATGTAACTTCATCACGCTTGGGACGTTTTAGGTGCCGATTTTCCAGGTATAAATTTAGAAACGCTACCAAACTATGCAGGGTCATGGGGACAAAGGTCTTGCAAATAGAGCAGGTATTATGGTCATGGTCAGGGCCTAGGCAAAATAAACAAAGGTTGTGAGAGTCCTTATGTGGAATCTGACCTCCACACTGACACTTGCCCTTCCTAGCTGACATGTAAACATAAAAACACACAGTAGCCAAAAGATAATAAAGAAAAACCCCAGTGGGGCACTTATCTGAACCAAGGTTTGCAATTTGTCTGACAAGAGACTACTGGAGCAGACTACCAGACAGGCGGCAGATAAGTTCTGAGGTCTGATACATGCCGACATCCACTTTATACCAGACATCATTTTATGACAGATGTATGTTCTGCTTCTGTGCGATGTCACACGTACCTCACAGAGTAGTATTAGACTTTCGTACACTGGCCGGACGTATAAGTCAGCTGGGAGAGGACTCCTCATCTTATGAATACTGCAACATATGAATAGAAGGACATCAGTTGTTATTAAGCAATAGTTTCATTCTTGTGTATGTCAGGATAGGTTAGGACATGTCTTTGCATTGGGGCAGGCCCAGGCCAGTCAGGTCAGAGCCAAGGGTCCAACTGTTTTTACCTCCCACCTGCCCTATTGTAGCTGTGTTCTTAAATCCACTGTATCTATTGATTATAGGTTCATAGGTTCATACTAGGCTATCTGCCCTAGGGCATTTATAAGCCTAGCCAGAGTGTGTTTGGCTTTCGCCACCCATTTTAAATTAATTTTGCTATGCCCTTTTTCGAGGTTAGTATACTGTGCCTCTGTCTAACAGTGACACAGAAGTGATACCCGGGGTAAACCTACAATCTCCCATCCACTCATCAATATTCCTCTTGAAGAGAGTCAATCAGTGGCTCTGCCTAACCTGGACTGGGATTTTATTCCAGAGTGAAAGGAGCCTCTGGGTTATGAATCTGTCCCTCCAGCATGTCCTATTTATTTCAGTGCTGAGGTTCAAGTCTCTTGAACACGTAGGTCGATGGGATTTGGATTTCCTGAGGTGCAGCATGTCCATTAATTCCAGGTTGGACATGGCTTTTTACATCAGGCACAGATCGCCTCTGAGCAGGCGGTATGCCACTGAGTAGAGTTGGAGTTTCTTTAACTGGGCAGCATATGGCATATGTTTGAGCCCTTTGATCCTCTTGGTGAGGTACTTTTGGGGTCTTTCCAGTTGCTGCAGGTGTCTGGTAAGGTACATCCCAAAAGGGGCATTGTACTCAATTATGGGCCTGATGAGGGATGAGTAAAGAGGCACGATGACCTCCCCTGATCTAGATGTGAATCCCTTCATGATTAGGTGGGCTATATAAAATGTTTTTCTAACCACTTTGGCCACGTGGTTGTCAAATGAGAGATTGCTATCAACTTGGGTCCCCAGGTCCCTAATTACTTCTTCTGTCCTTAATGGATTACCACCTATGTGGTAATTTGTGGGCACTTTGCTTTTGCCAAAGGGGATGACTATACACTTTTTGGCGTTTAGCTTGAGGTCATGGCTCTGGCACCAGTTGTCTGTTTCTATGAGGCCCTTTTGGAGTATGATTGTGTCGGCTGGAGAGTCGATTATGGCGCCCAGTTTGCAGTCATCTGCGAACTTGGTCAGCCACAGTCCTTCCGTGTTGGCCTGTGCCTCCGAGAAATATATACCGAACAAGAGAGGTCCCAGGACTGAGCCTTGTGGGACGCCACTTGTAACTAGTTTGGAGTCTGACATGGCTCCAGCAATTCTAACCATGTGGGTTCTGTCCTTGAGCCAGTTTACAACCCATCTAGTGACATAGGGGTTTATATTTAAGCTGGTGAGCTTATCTATAATGCCCGAGTGGGGTATTGTATCGAAGGCTTTTGTGAGGTCCAGGTAGGCTGTGTGGACCACCTTCCCCTCGTCAATGGCCTTGGTGACTGTTTCAAAGAAATCGACCAGGTTTAAGAGGCAGGATCTGCCCTTAAAGCCGAACTGGGTAGGATCCAGTGTCTGTAGGTCCCCGATATTTTATTTATGAGGTTCATGATGATCCTTTCCATAGCTTTGCAGACCAAGCTAGTCAGGCTTATGGGGCGATAGTTTCCAGGATCCGTTGAGGCACCACCTTTGTGGAGAGGGACCACTGTTGCTGTATGCCACTCTTTGGGTACATATCCTGTAGTAAGGCTGAGACTGAACAGTAGTTTTATGTTTGGGTTTAGCTCTTCTTGGAGTTCATGTAGGACGCAGCCCGGGACACCGTCTGGTCCCATTGATGCTGTGTTTTTGCTTTGGAGAGGGCGGCTCTTACCTGAGCATCTGAGATGTCAGGGGGGCAGCACTCTGCTGGGATAGATATTTGCCCTTTTGGTGGGGGGGAGGGGGAGAAGTTTGCGCTGAACCCGTCAGCTAGGATGTTGGCAATGTCTGTGGGTTCGGTGTATTTTTTGTCATTTTGGCCTAATTCTGAGCATATCTGGGAATTCCCACCCAGGTTCCTAACATAACTAAAGAAAGCCTTGTGATTATCCTTAGTGTCCTGTGCAATTTTTCTCTCGAAGCTGGCCTTAGACGATTTTATGAGTGCCCGTAGTTTTTTGCTAATACTGATTAGAGATGCCTTCCCTTTTTGGGGTTTTGCTCTATCATGTAGTAGCTTCCTCCTTCTATTGCATAGTTTGTTTATGGCTGGGGTCCACCAGACACGACGTCTGCCTTTGGAGGATTGGGTCTTGGTTTTATTTGGGATTGCATGATCCATGCATTCCTGAAGGTGTTCATAGAATGTGTTTATAAAGGATTCTGCGGTCTGGGCCGTATTTTCCACAGGCTCAGGGGCTTTGAAAGATTCCACCTCGGTTTTGAGGAGTGTGAAATTTGCTTTAGAGAAGTTTTTCACTGTGGTTTTCTGGGCAGGGGGTGGGGTCGGGATGTGAATATCCAGTGAGATTAGTTTATGGTCTGATTTTACCAATGAGGGATACAATTCTGGTCTGGAGCATAGAGTCCCCATGTTGGTGATGATCAGGTCCAGTATGTTTTCCCCTCTTGGGGGGAGTGGTAACAAGTTGTTCCATAGCATTTGAGTTTATTAATTCTAGGAACCTTTGGGCTAGGGTGTTGGAGCTAGAGTAATGCTCCCAGTCTATGTTTGGGTAGCTGAAGTCGCCCAATATAATGGTGTTTGGAGAGACCTTCATATTTTCCAGTGTTCTCAGGAAGGCCGAGTGGGGTTCCTGGGTTTGGGAGGGTGGTCTGTAGCAGGCTATAAACTGGAAGGCAGTTTTACCCACTGTTAGTTGCACATGGATAATCTCTGATGCTTCGTGCTTTGCCACCAACCTGGAGGTGTGGATATCTTTGATGAATACTGATACTCCCCCTCCTTTTGTGGTTCGGTCCAAGTTTTGGGGCCGAAAAGTATGGTATGAGATATAACCTGGTAGTGCTGAGGTGCTCTCGGAAGCCTTGAACCAGGTTTCTGTTACTGCACAGATATCAATGTTCTCCATGCTAAGAAGAGTTTCGAGTGTGTGCATCTTGAGGTTTAGACTTCTGGCGTTGAGTAGCATTACTCTTAGTTTCTTATCCCTTGTGATACCTATGGAGGTGGGTTTGTCTTTTGAGCCTTGCCTAAAAAAGGCACTATGGGGAAAGCAAGAGCCTTTGCCAATATCCGAAAGCCCAGGGGTGATAGGTGCAAGCCGTCCCTAGCGAAGCATCGTGGCTTGTCGAGCATGTCATCCCAGGCTGACAGGCATTGGATCCCCTTTGAATGACACCAATACTTAAGCCAATTGTTGAAATTGATCATCTTGTCTTCATATTGTGGCATCATTCTTGGTGAGGGTAAGATGCTACTCAAGGTCAGGGTCATACCGGCCTGGGCTACATGCTCAGAGAGCTCCTCTATGTCTCTTTTCATGTAGTCCAGGGAAGTACGTCTCAGGTCATTCACACCAGCATGGACAATGACCGAGTCATATTTGTACTTGCCTTGGAGTGACCTGAGTGCTTGTGTTATGTGGCAGATCCTAGCGCCTGACAGGCAGCTCACCGTGACCTTCTCCTTGTTCAGCCTGGTGAGCGGGACATCAGTGTGCCTGACGATAGAGTCACCTATTACAAGTGTATCAGGTGTGTTGTTTAGCCTTAAGGGCTGTGACTGTTCGGCACACTGGCTTTGTGAGCTATGTGTTGCACCTGTTTTGTTTTGGGGTAGCGGTTGCTTGGGTGTCTGCTTTGGAGGTCTCTGCTGCTTAGGCAGATTTTTATTTAGAGCCTCCGAGTATGTTTTTGTGTGTTTATGTGTTTGGTTTGCTGTCGTGGTAGGTCTATGTGAGACTGGAATTGTAGTGAGTGTGGTTTCCTTCTCCTCCTGACTGGTTACGCCAGTACTGAGTTGAGAGAGCTTAGCCTCCAGTTTGGCTATATGGTTGCATCTCTCACGTGTTGGAATTTGTTGGGAGGAGGAGAGGGTTGTCTGTGTACATGAGGCAGTTGTAACATTGCCTCAAGATTCCCAGATTCACCAGCTAGACCGGAGAGGAGATTGACAACTGACCTTTGGGACATGCTAGAATAGTATTGGGAATTCCTTTATAATTGAAAAAAAGGGCCAATGGGGAACAATGTACTCAAGGGGAGTTTGTGAGGGTGTAGTGCTTTTAATTTTTTAGTGATGCCTGCCCCTTATGATAATTTGATAACATAATTCCCTCTCTCTTCCTGTTTATTGGCTGTTGAAAATAAGCACATAAATATCATTTTGCAAAGTCTCTCCCCTTAAACCACTCACCAGGCTACCTTTGATAACACTGCTTAAAACTGAGTGTACTGATACTGCTTGCATTGATTTTAGTATCAAATTAGTGATTTTTTTTTTTACTCTAATTAGTTTATTGGTTCTTGCTGGTGGCAAAAGGAGGTTTCCAGGCTAGTTATTTTGCATTGAAAATTAAATAATCGGTGGCAAGTCGACACAAACATTATTCTAAAGGGAACTCCAAGCAGCTATAGTTACCCCTGCCCACAGACGCATTCTTGGCGGTATCATGGAGCAACACTTCACCACGACTTCTCTAGCCAGTCTGACTGAGATGGATATATTCAGACAGTGTAAAGATTCTCATGCTATCAGACGATTATCTATTACTCAACCAGCATAACACAGTGTGTGAGAGATGTACATATGTAATATCCTTGGAAGCAAACATCTCAAACTGTAAACTCAGACACCAAAATCTTCAGTAGTACACTACACATTACACCTCTCCAAGGCCATCCCAAGACACATAATCTATCATATGCAGGCATTGACCCCAACCAAGTATTCTTACTATAGATGACGCCATCGTAAGACATACAGATGTGCCTCTCACCAGGCTGAGCAAGGAAAGAGCGACAGTTAGTGGCTTGTCTGGTACCAAGATCCCTCAGATCATGCATGTAGTCTAATCTTTGAACAACAAGCAACAGTACACCTCTGTCATAGTTCATGCCGGTGTCAGTGACTTGAGTTGTACCTCCCTGGATGATACACAGAGAGACATGACAGAGCTCTCGGACTCTGAGTCTAGCATTGAACATCATTCTGCCTTCTCCAAGGATGATGCCACAATATGAGCAAAAAAATAACTGACTTCAATAATTGGCTTAGTTTTCATTCAAAGGGGGACCAATATTTGTTATCTTTGGAGGATATGATTGACAGATTACACGGCTCTGTCAGGGATGGCCTGCATCTGTCCCCTTTTGATTACTGGAAAAGACATTGTCCACCCTCATAGTGACTTTTTTAGGGAATGCCAACCTGAAACCTACCAACATAATGAAACAAGCAAGGATAATATGAAGGTCTTACTAATCAATGTTAGAAGCCTGTAAAAGAAAGCTCTTCTCACCCTGCAAGACATTGACGTCTGTGTAGTGACTGAGACATGGTTTAAAATAGTGCAGAGCATTCCACATGTTTACATGCAGGAGAGGAAAAAGGATGGAGGTGTAGCAGTCTACATTCAGAACAGACCCACATCAAGGCTGGTAAACCAGAGTGATGCATTAGAGCTTCTTTCTGTCCAAATAACCATCAGAAAGGTCCCATACCACACATTAGCTAGTTAAAGAATTCTCTTCCCTAGGACCCAAAAAAGCCACTACACCTATATACAGAACTGGAAGCACTCATCATTAAACCGAATAGGACTTTTCTAAGTGAGCTACACTATCCAGTTACAGAATGAACCCCCCCCCCCCCAGTGCACAAGCAGAGATTCCTGGACTTTGTCAATACAAACAGCCTGGGGCAATTAGTCAAGAGTAGCCACTAGGGGGGACATCATCTTGGATCTTGCCCTTACTAATATGGGGGAATGTTGCACCATTCCTTGACTTTCATCACTCATTTGGTTTAAATTTTACTGTCAAACCTGAGACCCCTTTCAAACCTGAGACCCCTTTCACACAATGTGCATTCAGAAATTTCTTTAAGAACTACCACCTCCTCCTAACTAATACATTGTCAAACTTCAAAACCCCATCAAACCTAGAAACAAAACCACCATGGTGCAACCATAATATCAAGTTTTACAATGAAAGGAAGAGACAGTTAACCCAGGGTAAAAAGAGTAATTACCAGAATGACAGAGCTCATGTCAAGGAGATAAACAAAACTCAGGTGCTTAAAAATCAGCAGCCAATTTTGAGGCTAAAACAGCCACCCAAGCCAAAGACAATCACAAGGCCTTCTTTAGTTATATTCATAATCTCAGAAGCACAACACATCAATGCACTGAGTGCTTCCAGTTCTGTATATAGGTGTAGTGGCTTTTTTGGGTCCTAGGGAAGAGAATTCTTTAACTAGCTAATGTGTGGTATGGGACCTTTCTGATGCACTGAGCTCAATGCACTGAGCTAAATGTGAATGATGTTACCCAAAATGGAGGCTGAAGATATTAGCAAACCTTTTGACCAACAAATTCAGTTCAAACTTTATCTTCCCTTCTGTCTGTTCCACATGATTAAACTGAAACCAACTCGCTTCCAACTATCATAAGATACCAAGCCCTAAAACCACTATCAAAAGCTAAAAATATTGCATTAATGGCTCCTGTCATATCCCTCTTCCCTATTCAACCTCTGTCTCCATACAGGTTTTGTATTAAGTTACTAGATAACGGCTACAGTGACTCCACTGTAAAAGAACAGACCTTCCATAGACCCATAAGGCTGACCAACCTCATTTGCAAATCCATGGAAAGACTTAAAATGGAACTAATTAATAAGGACATAATGACCCTCCAAATGCTGGACCTGTCTCAGTATGGTTTCATCAATAGCAGGTCATGCTTACGCAACCTGGTGGACTTTAAAAAGTTCACCAAAGCAATGGATGAAGGTAAAATGGTAAACACCACATACTTTTTTATAACTTTTTTGGCATAATCTCCCATTCAGACATAGTGGAAAAGCTACATAAACTGGGAATAAACCCCTTATGTCACCCACTGGATTGCTAACTGGCTCACAGATAGGATGCAGGAGATCAAAACAGTAGAGGTCAATCACGAGTGGAGTACCCCAATATTCAGAGCTGGGACCTCTCCTGTTTGGCATCTAATTCTTTGAAGTAAAACCAATAACAAACGGCTCTAGCTGACTAAATCTGCAGATGAGTGCAAGCTAGGGCAGTCACTGAGTCTCCAAATGACTTGGCCCATCCTGCAGGAAGGCTTATCCCAAACAAATAACTGGTGCCAGAATCATGGACTGAAACTAAATGCCAAAGAATATATTATCTTATCCTTTGGGAAGTAGTCTCCCCCAGAGAACTACCACATTGACAACATACTCCTAAGAGTTGACCCAGTTGTTTAGGATTTTGGAAACTTATGTAGACAGTGACCTAACTTTCGACAAAAAAGTGTTCACGTTCATAAGACAGCCTTTCAATATAGTGCAGCTTAAAAAGAAATGGATTGTGTATATATTTAGGGGATGTCAAGGTTTCCTTTGCCCAGCTCTCATTAAGCCAGTCAGAGTATAATTTCCCCTTTGCCATGCATCTGCTCACACAAATGCAACACCAGGAATGCCAAAAAAATGCCTTACTAAAAGGATACAAAGCCTAAACAATGTGTCTTGTATTGACCAACTCAAAACCTTATCACTGTAGATGGTATCCTACTGACTGCCAAGAGGTGACCAATGTCTGCCACACAAGGCATCCTGTGACTAAATACAAGTCATATAGCATCAGAAATACTTGGTCCAGGGAGCTAAGCCTCTGCTGCAACATCAACAGAATGGTTTGGCGGGACAGGTATATCTCACTCATAAATGCTTTATCCCACACATGGGTCCCCTCAAATTATCTATGGTATAATCCCAAGTATTCTCATAAGGAGTAACATATAAGTAATCGACCACGGCATGGGTAAGGCCAATCCAACACCAAATGGAATGGGCTAATTCAAGCACCAAAAGGGAAATTGGCTTGGCTTAAAATGGTGTATAAAAGTTGCTATCCTAGTACTTTACCTATGAACCTATAACCATGTACTGGCCATTAATGCTGATGCATGCCACAATAATCCAAAAGGATGAGATGTTGACATACCCAGTACTAGGATGTCAATGGAATTAAGTGGGCACAAATTTGCTCCAGTTAACAGAAGCTATGCATCTTACCCATGTGGATTATTGTTCCCTATAGAAAAATTACAAGTTCAAGCATGATCAGTGGTTTAAAATCTATATTTTTGAAATGGGGATACCTGATGCTGTCATAGTTGCCAACAGTTATCTATACAAAAAAAGTCAAATGTCCATGCAGGTAATGCCCAGTGTACACCATGTGAAATCAAAAGGACAAGTGGAAAAAATATGAATAATGAAGAATCTAAGAGCATCCCTCTCAACTGTCCAGATTTTTGCCTCATATTTTTGGCCTGTTCCTCATAAAATTTGTGGTTTTCCGGCAAATCATTGGGTATTAAAATCACTAAATAAAGACATTTATTGGAGTTTCAGACTTCATATTCTTCAGAATATGCACGCTAAACACAAATCTTGTTATTCTAGCAATACAAGGGCAATATTTAAAACTTGTCCCTCTTTTTGGACCTTTGCCTCTTCCCAAATATTTTAAGCTTTGTCCAGATTTTTTGCACTAACAGGCTGAGAGGTATGCATGAGAGAGAGAGAGAGAGAGAGAGAGACAGACAGACAGACAGAGAGAGAGAGAGAGAGACAAAGACAGAGATCCAGCAAATGTTAAGAGGACGTTCAAATCACAGGTTTTGGAATATAAGAATAATGCCCCTTCAGGGCCTCAGACCCTCATCAGCTTAATTATTACCAGGCAAAGGACTAAAAAGCAAAGCAGACTGCCTACCATGTATGAAAAAAAAATCAACATGAATGGAAGGAAACAGAAATACTATTATGAGAGAACCTGCACAATGATACCAAATTTACAAGACTGGTACAGGAGTAAGGAATACAAAAGCTATGGGAAAAGATCACAGCGTGAAGCTGAAGCAATTGGAAAAGCAGCATACCAGCATTCTCGGTAGTTCAACTAAAAAGGAGGAGCTTGTCAGGAACTCAACCTCTCATAAAGTTCTAAAGTCAATTTTTTTGTGCAAGCCAGAGAGTCCTCCTTGCATACCCATACCCCAAAAAAGTGTATATACTAGCTCCACAGTTGCACAAACAAGGGGGGGAATGGGAAAATACTACAGCTATCACAATCATTGCTGGTACAGTTTTAAATCACATATCTTTGTAGGCAGTGATTTCTTGCTGTTATCATGAAGTAAGTTGAACTCTATCACAAGGAGCATCATCCACTTTGCACCTGACAAAGTGAACGAAGGTGTAGGAAAAGCTAGAATAGCTTTGTTTACAAGTCCTGCTGGTTAGTTGATGAGATCTCAACTTGCCAAAATCAACCTGACAGGAACTCAGCTGTACAAAACATTAACTGTTTTTGCAAGCTTCTATACAAACAAATATGTGAAAGTCAAACTTCTAGAAAAATGAGCATCCAAAAAAGTCATAACCACAACTGTTTTAGTGAAGGGTCGCCAAGTAAAGCAAGAACCGTCCCAAAAGAAGGATCAGACATCCAGTGTAAAAAGTTCCTCTCAAATTCTCTTAAGTCTGGGAGACCAGTGAAGACCTCAAACAGAAACATGGATTGTATACGCTAAATAATACTAAGAGCTGAAAGTTTCATACAAGATGTCAGAAAATGTTCAAAAATAATTTGATTAAAAAACAGATATAATTAACAGCCTTAAAGTTCAAGTTTACATGCATCAGTGTAACATAATGCACGCTACCACATATATGTATCCAATACATACATTTTAGAATGAAAAACATGGGCACCCCTCAATCTGTTAACCATGTACTTAGTTAATCCAGGGAAGATTTTCAGCCAAGTCCCTGATGTAAAAGATGCTGTCGGTTTCCTCCAAATGCTAATATGCTAGCCACAGAAGGCTGCATATCTTGGGATTCACAAACTTTCTAAATCACATTCTCTGTTTGTCATCAATCCTGACATTACAGTTCATGGTAAAAAGGTCACTACGCGGTTAATTTACCCATGTGTTAGAGAACTGATTATTACAGTACTTCAAAGTGACCTTGTTTCCCTTTCCTTTGCTTGCTGCACACCTGTCAGCTGTTTAACATTAATCTTTTTATTTCTATGACATTTCCAGGAAAGGCAAATCATAACATTTTTTTCCAGGCATAACTTTGCATCACCCTGTTTTTTAAGTTATAACATAGCATTAGCATTCAAATACCAGCCCTTTCACTTTCAGTGGTTAAAACTGTACAAGGTCAGGTTAGTTTTACAGAAGACATGTGAGTGCATATTTGTTTCTTAATCTAAGCTTTAATCAGTCTTTCAACATGGCCTTCTTTATGTCTCTATTCTATGCCTTGCTCCATTCTAAACTGTAGATTTTATGTTTCCTAATGGAGTCTTAGCAATTTCATCCTAGATGTGAAAAAATGGAAAAAAAAAAAAAAAAAAAAAATTCGGTAAGAATTATCCAAAGGATTCAAGGAGGACTCCTACTGAGGAACATGTCAACGCTTCTACTGTGTTTTTCTTTCACTTTTTTTTAGCAATGGTCAGGTGGAATCATTCCAAGGTATTTTGTTGGGGGAAAGGGGTCCGTCCGAGACATTCTCAAGCACAGAGGAAAACAAGCAGGAATTTAAAATGCAAAGTGATGACTAAGTTATTCTTTGTATATATATATATATATATATATATATATATATATATATGTATTAACTGTTCTGCTCTGGTGGCTATTCAAAAAGGAAACACCACCTCACAACACTTTTCCTAACAGAATTAGGTAAAGTCCATGCATATTTTTTTTAATCTCTTTAAAGGGGGAAATGCAAGCAATCAAGTAATGCTTGTGCATATTTGCTACCACCATTCAGCATTCATATCACTGCATTGCATCTAATAAATTCAACCCTGTATAAATAGTTCTAGTTATGAACAAGTCTGTTGTCACTGCACTATGGCATACATGGTAGAGAGAAGCCAACTCTTAGGCTGCAAAAATATTCTCAAGCAGTACCTGTAATATTACAGATGACATATTTGTGACGTTCTGCAAAGGGCAGACAACAGTGAGCATTTGGTGAAATATTACATACAAACATCTGGAAATAATACATTTGCCATGTCAATACTATACTTTCAACGGTTTTCATATGGATGTCCAAAATAAAAAACAGCAAAGATAAATTGTAATGTAAATTTACAAAATAAGCAATTTTGCTGTTTCAATATTCTCCTACAAAATTTAAATAAGTTACATAGGAGAGTCAAAAAATAAAAAAAACAGCAAAGAAATCCTGATAGAAACTAAAACTACTCTATGCAGACAAAAAAGTAGAAGGGCATGATCTGAAGAAATCATGTTTGGAATTAACATTAAATGGGTATATAAGATGCTGTACTCAAGCTGAAAACCACATTGCTTCTGTGCCTTTCAGAATGCTTTAATTTAAAATCAGTACGTTTTCCTTACAGAGATATATAACTTTTACAAAAATGTCAGTAACTGTTTGTATAAACCATAGTAAACATGTACCGATGCTTTAAAGAACAAATATTTTGTTCTTGATATGAAATCTGAAAGAGGTTACATGTGGCATTAAATGTACCAAAGAAAAAAAGAATGCTGGAAACAAAAATGATTTATTCCAAAATAAGAAGTTATGTACCTACCATAACGTTCCATGTTAGTTGTCTTCTTCTCGCCTTCTTTCTTGCTGGATGGGTTCGGAGCCGATCCTCGGCTCCGACTCGGCCAATACTAAAAGCTCGAGAGCTAATTCCACCAGCTCGAGGCTCCCCTATATCCCACAATGCTAGGCGGTAACTACTCAGATCTCGTTTGGTAGCTATACCAAGCAATACTATTCTCCAAGAATGGAGTAACAATTTTCAGAGGAAGAAACACAAAAGAATTCTGGTCGGTCTGTCCAGGCTTGGGGGAAGGAGGGAGGGACGCAAGAAAGAAGGCGAGAAGACAACTAACATGGAACGTTATGGTAGGTACATAACTTCTTAATGTTAAGTTGTCAATCTCGCCTTCATTCTTGCTGGATGGGACCGCGTCCCTAGCACCTTATCCCAGGTGGCCTATCGGAACAGACTCTTGAGAACAGTGGAACCAAAATTGGCACGGCTTCTGGAAACCATGTCCAATTTGTAATGTGAAATGAATGTATGAGGAGAAGCCCAGGTGGCTGCTGCACAAATTAAGTCTATTGGCAACCTGTCCTGAAAGGCTATGGATGTAGCTATTGCCCTAGTTGAATGAGCTCTAGGTCTTGAGGGTTATTTTTGATGTCTGGTCTCATAGATAAAAGTAATTGTAGAGGTGAGCCATCTAGATAGAGATACTTTAGTGACTGGAAGGCCCAATCTTCCTTCTGCATATGACAGAAACAATTGATCAGATTTCCTAAGTTGTTTAGTTCTGTCTAAGTAATATCACAGTTGGCGATGAACATCCAAAAAATGCAGCTTTTGCTCTGACCTATTTGAATAGTTAGGGAAAAAAACGGGGAGATCAATAACCTGGTTTAGGTTAATTTGAGAAGAAATTTTGGTAAAAGGATGGATTAGTCCGAGAGATACCCTGTCTTTGTGAAAAACTAAGTAAGGAGGCGACTGCATGAGCATGGAGTTCTGATACTCTTTTCGCTGAAGTTATAGCTACCAGAAAAAGTGTCTTCCAAGAAAGCAATTTCAGAGAACATGAATCCGCTGGTTCAAGGGGAAGAATTAAAGATGCCAGAACCAAGTTTAAATCCCATTGAGGCGGAGGGTCTTTGATTGGAGGTTTGAGAAGAAATACACCTCTTAAGAAGGCTTTACAGAGTTTGTGAGCCATGATGCTGGATTCTGAGACACCAACATGAAAATTTGATATGGCAGCCAATTGAACTCTAATGGTTGATGCAGAAGATCCTAAATGAAAAAGTTCTGCTAGAAAGTCTAAAATAGACTGGATAGGTGCAGTAAAAGGATCAATGCTTTTCGATGATGCCCAAAGGGAAAAGCGTTTCCATTTACTAGTATAAATCTTCCGGGTAGAGGATTTATGAGAGGCTATCAAGATATCTCGAACCGAGCGAGATATTGATGGAAGCCTGGCTAAGGTAGGAATTGGAGAAACCACGCTGTGAGGTTTAGGGAAGACAGAGATTGGTGCAGCTGACCCGACTGATGGGTAATCAGATCTGGTACTGGGTCCAGATGCCAAGGCTGCTCCAAAAGGTAGCGATGAAGAAAGGGGAACCATATCTGTCGAGACCAGTAAGGGGCAATGAGGATCATAGTCGCTCTCAAGGCGATGGCTTTCTGAATTAGTTGAGGTATCAGTGGAAAGGGGGGAAAGGGGGGAAAGGCATACAGAAGTCCCCAGGGCCAATCGTGGACTAGAGCGTCTCTTGTGGGATGGCCTGGTAACGGGAAGAGCGTGAAGAAGTCTTGACACTTGCTGTTTTGGGGAGTAGCAAAAAGATCGCAGCAAGGATGGCCCCATCTTAGAAATACCTCTTCTAGAATTGATTTGTTTAGAGACCACTCGTGTGGCATGAGAATTGCTCTGCTCAACTTTGTCTGCAATGACGTTGGATTTCCCGGGAATATGTGTCGCTATCAGAAAACGCTGAGAAGAGATCGCCCATTGCCAAAGTCTGAGTGCTTCTCGACATAAAGGGTATGATCTGGTTCCGCCTTGTTTGTTGATGTACCACACCATGGACATGTTGTCCGTTTGAATTGCAATAGTCCCTTTGGGAAGAGAGTCGTGAAAGGCTTGCAACGCTAAAAGCACTGCTCTCATCTCTAAGACATTTATGTGCAAGTGGCACTCGAAGGGTTGCCACGTGCCCTGGACTGTCCTGCCCTGATAATGCCCCCCCCCCCCGATCAGGGAGGCATCTGTTGTCAACGTGGCAACTGGAGGGGGGAGAGTGAAGGGTCTTCCTTGGAGAAGTTGAGGTGACGTGACCCACCAAGACAGTTGATTCTTGCATACTTGAGTTATCAAAATGCTGTGGGACATTGGGAGTCGTTGAAAGGACCATTGGGTAAAGAGCATCCATTGGAGGATCCTCGTGTAAAAGCGAGCTAAGGGGAGAAGGGGAATAGCTGCTGCCATGAGTCCTAGTACCTTCAGTACCAGTCTGGCTTTGACTGACTAATTGCGATAGAAGGGATACTTGGTTCCGGATGTTTAAAACCCTCTGCTCTGTGAGTGTGGCTGAAAGGGTCTGTGTATCTAATTTGGCGCCTATGAAAGTAATAGACCGACAAGGCAGACTTTTCTAAATTTATTGAAATGCCTAGAGCTTGACAGGTTTGAATGGTGAAATCCCTGGATAGGAGAAGCTGATGTCAGGTGGTGGCAGTAAGGAGCCAATCGTCCAGATATGGAAACACCTGGAATCCCTGGCACCTCAAGTGAGCCGTGACCACTGCCATGCATTTGGTGAACACCCGGGGGGCTGTAGTGAGACCAAAGGGCAGGGCCCTGAATTGGTAGTGATTGGCTCCCAGCCTGAAGCGGAGATATCTCCTGGAGCGTCGGTTCATTTTGATGTGACAGTACGCATCCTGAAGATCTATCGAGCACATCCAATTGTCCTGACCCAAGAAGGGTAGGATGGACTGTAGCGTGACCATCCAGAATTTTGTTTTTTTGACAAACTTGTTTAAGTGGCTGAGATCCAGAATGGGTCTCCAGTCCCCTGTTTTTTTTGGTACCAAAAATAATTTGGAGTAGATTCCGGATCCTTGCTGGTCTGCTGGGACTGATTGGATGACTCTTTTTGACAGCAGCTTTGACACTTCTAATGCTGCTTTTTCCCTTAGACTGGGTGGAACGTCTGGAAGGGATCTTTTTGGTTGGGTTGGAATATGAATAAAGGGAATTTTGTAACCCTCGGATATGATCGACTGTACCCATTTGTCTTGAGTTAGGGAAAGCCAGGCTTCTGGGTACAGCGATAATCTTCCCCCGACTGCCTCCGAAGGTGGACAGCCGGGCAGCCCCTCAGGGGTGCTGAAAGGGTTTGTCAGAGAACACCTCTCTGCTACCCTGGTTTTGCGGACCTCCTCTGCCTCTGGGGCGGCGTCTATTATTATTCCCCCCTCTGCCTCTAGGGGGAAATCGGCCTTGTGCGTCAGATGAGACTCCTGGGATTGTTTTCGAACCACATCTTTCCTCCCTCTGACCTTTGGGATAGGGTCTAGAAGGGTGGAAAAACGGACTCCTACGGCAGAGAGAGTCTTACCTTCCACCTCGCACCTGGTCAATGTATCCTTCACCTGTGGACCAAACAAAGACGATCCATCAAAAGGGGAATTGGTGAAGGACGCCTTGAAAGGGTCCGCAAAGTTGCATAGCCGCATCCAGGCGTGCCTTCGTAAGGCAACTCCTGTGCCTCGGATCTACTCGCTCCATCTGCTGCGCTGAGACTAGCCGCATGGAGGAGTTCACGATTGAATTTAGGGTTGCCAACTGGGAGTTCATTGTGTCTTTGAACCCCTCAGCTGTAGGATCCTTCATCAGTTCACCCATATCCTTGAGTAAATCTCTTTGGAGACGGGTGAAGTGGCATAAGTAGTTCAGGGACCGCATTGAAAAGGTCGCTGACGAGAACATCCGCTTGCCGTACCTGTCCATGGTCCTAGATTCTTTATTAGGAGAATGGACAGGAACCGAAGGATCAGCTAATTCCTTCTTTGTGGCCGCAACCACCACCATGGCATTAACAGGGACACCTTTGGATAAAAACTGTTTGTCTGTGGGGGCAGTGATAAATTTGGATGGTCTCCTCGGGGTGGGTTCCACTGAGTCAGGAGCCGTCCAAGCCTTCCTTGCCACCACTTCCATAAGGGGGTCAAAGGGAGGGGACACCCAGGAGGTAGAAGGGCGAGAACCAAACGCCTCAAGATACACTGACTCATCCTCCGAAGGGTTAAGGGCTGGCCAATTCCCCCTCTGTTTGAGGATTTCAAGGATGTCTGCAAAGGAGACATCCTCAGAGGGGGAACGAGGGGACCCTTCGGATTCCTCTAAGTCAGTGTCAGAGGTGATAGACTCAGGGGAGTCAATGTGCTTCCTCTTGCACTGCCTCTTCCTAGGGGGATCTCCTGCAGGGTCAGGAGAGACCTCGGAAGAGGAGGAAATTCCCAATGGGGAATCTTGAGGAGTTGGTTCTCTGCGGTGTGAGACAAGGGGGTGAGTAGAAATCACCGCAGGCACTGTAGATGGAGGGGCTGAGGGAACCGACTGAGGGGCAGAACCTGGTTCTAGCACGCTCCGCATGACCTCGAAGGCATCCCTGTCAGGCAAGGCCCGAGGCCCTCGCTCCGAAGAGACAAGGACCCCTCCCGGCACCAACAGAGATGGCTCCGAAGCCGATGTCGGAGCCGAACTCACCAGCGCCGAAGCCCCGAGAGGGAGAGCGGGGTCGGACAAGGGTCCGATGCCACTCGCCTCGGAGCCGACGAGGAAGTCGGTGCCGAGATCCTCCAAAGAGGAGATCGGAGCAGGCAGCGGAGCCGAAATGGAAGGTATCGGATCCGACGCACCGACAGTCATGGCTCCAACAAGCCTTGGCTCCGAACTCGAAGGAGTCGGAGGAGGAATGTAACCCGAGACGGGAATAGCCAATGACTGATGAGTCGGGCTATGGAGCATTTGGGCCAGTGCCTCGGACTTAAGAAGTCTACTCACCACCCTCTGCAAATCATGGTCTGACAACCTGGAAGACCGAGAGGAATGGGTTTTGTGACTCCGCTCCGAAAGGAGAGGGGAACCTGGCGCTGAGTGCACAGATCCGATGGATGGGGACCTGGACCTCTTTCTGTAAAATGGCTCTGATAATGGTATCGGAGCCGATGGGGACTTACTAGCTTCGGCTCCAGCTGGAGCTTAAGTAACGTTAAGAGGCTTAGGAATAGATCCGATGGAGGGGGATCTAGACCTCTTTTTAGACAGTGGCTCCGATGATGGTATCGGAGCCGATGAAGACTTATCAGCCTTGGTTCCAGCCGGAGCCGAGGTAACGGTTTGAGGCGTAAGAACATCGGCTCCGGCCGGAGCCGATGACGAAGCCTGCTTTGACTTCTCCACAGTCGACTCAAGAGCAGGAGTCGACTGTTTTGAAGTTTTCGAAGGCTTACCCGACCCAGACTGAGTCGGGGGGCCTTCAGGCTTTAACAAGCCCCTTAAGATGAGCTTGTTTTTGCGCTCCTGCAGGACTCGAGTGCTGAAACCATGGCAGACAGCACAAGAGTCCTGCAGGTGCACAGGTCCCAGGCAGTACACACAAGAAGTGTGACCGTCTGTCAGAGACATCTTCTGACAGCACGAGTCACACTTCTTGAAGCCTGAGACCTTGTCCTTAGACATTAAGGAAGAGGGGCTGTCTCAAACACACACACAGACACTCTACACTAAGAAATTAGAGATAAGTAACCAAAAACACAAGCACACAAGCCCCTACAACACTAACTGAAAAAAGGGACTGGGGTGAGGGAAGGGCCAAAGGCCTAGAACAACAACAATAAGAGGGGTGGGAATCGAAAAAGAAGGGTCGATAGAACTAAAAACTAACACAAACAATAACAATATATATAACTAAGAAAAGAAAGGGGAATTAGTACTACCTCAAAGGTAAAAATTTACTTACGTGCCTGAGCCGGTAAGAAAAGCACCTCGTAGCTATAGCGGCAAACGAGATCTAAGTAGTTACCGCCTAGCATTGTGGGATATAGGGGAGCCTCGAGCCAGTGGAATTAGCTCTCGAGCTTTTAGTATTGGCCGAGTCGGAGCCGATCCCATCCAGCAAGAATGAAGGCGAGATTGACAACTTAACATTAACCTTTTGTACGAAGACACAAAACTCCCACAGATTCTGCAGCAACTAAATAATAGTGTAGAAAAAGCAATGCACAGTACTACAACAATTCACTACTAAACACACAAGTTTTCAACAGTCTGTTGCAAAATATTAATGTAAAGTCAATCTATGGCACACAGCCAAAATGTTCTGCTTCACATCATTTCAGAGAATAATTTCCCATCATGAAAGAAAAAACAATGTGTTGATTCATCAGTTTCTGTCTCACTAAAGTAAAGACATGCATGTGGCCTGAAGAAGTTTATTACATTACTATGAACACATTCGATAGCAGGAGACACCTACCCTGACAAATTTATAATTAAATACATTTATCATTCTACCTCGTCTTCATCCTTTCAGTTCTTCTACCCTACTTTTTTTTTCCACCTGTTACATATCCTCTTCAGTGCCACTGACCAGCCCCCTTTATGCAAGGATGTGCTTTCAGCTGCCAGCATCATGGTATAGGGGGGACCAGATTTTGATCAGAAGCTCAGGCATTTGTGGCACAGCCAGGAAGGATGGACAGACCCATCATGGGGTGCTGGAGATTACTGCATGGGCAGATAAACCAATGGGAGTTGCCAGCTGAAGGACAGCTTGCAAACACAAACTTTACGTGAAATGTAGAGCAGTTTGGCACAGTACACCCATTCCAAGCCCCCTCAAAGATCAGAGCACATGTCAAGCGATGATGAGTATAGGCATCAAGAAGAACCTTCCACTGAAAAAGTGTGGCGAGTTGACCCCAGGATGCCCTTTATCTCCACACCAGCTCCAACCCAGTCAGAGATGGGTCCACTGGGTGACAGGAGATGTAGCCAGACCCGATGTTGGACACGGGATCTGGTAATGCCACATGAATGAAGCATGTGAAAAAAAATGCTTTCAAAGATCAGTGGAACAGTTGGCATCTACTGCGTTTGCACATCCCTACCCCCAATTCCCTGACCACTTCATAACTTTCCAACATAATCTTCTGCACGGCCCACTATGACTTCTGGTCTTAAGTTAAACAAGCCCTAGCAGTTCTAGTTACACCTACCCCCCTCACCTCCTGTGAGCTTTCCACTCTACTCTTTCCAACATGCTGAAGAAAGCCTGGTAGAGTGGAAGCATCATGTTTTTGCTTCTGAAATTCTGGACTAAATGTATTTATTTGTAGCACACACACTACACTAATGTGGGGCGGCCACGGTGGTGCAGCGGTTAGCGTTGGCGCCTCACAACAAGAGGTTCTCCGGTTCGATCCTTGGCTGGGGTGCCTTCTGTGCGGAGTCTGCATGTCCTCCCTGTGGTCATGCCCAGGTGCTGTTTCCTCCAACATCCCAAAGACATGCTGTAGATGGCCTGACACTCTAAATTGGCCCTAGGTGTGAGTGCGTGCATGTGTGTGCCTTCTGTGGAAGGTTGGGTGTCGGGCTGGCAACTCAACACCGTAAAATTCTACTGCCAATAATGAGCAGACAGGTGATCCGCTGTGGCAACCCCTAACTGGGAAAAGCCGGAAGAAGAAGACACTATATTAATGTAGCTTTTTCTCTATCGATACGTAGGTGCTGAGGGGACTTCCAAGATGGCTGCACACTGAGTAACAGCTTAATTCTCTCTCTCTGTCTGAAAAAGAAACTTAGCAGACAAAGCCACGTAACCTAGATTTCTGGGTAAATTTCAGTAAATGGTTAGTGAGTGCACTGCCTGGATGCCAGTAAAAAAGAAATATGACCCGAAATAAAATCAGCTATAAAAGATGACAAAAAGAACACTGACTGGGAAAAATACTGTACCTGATCAGCAAAAAAGTAGTGCAAGCTCCAGACATAACTTCCAGTAACCTAGAGGAAAGTATAAGGCAACTGCACACAGACCTGATTTAAATAATTTATGTATTTAACATTTGTTGAGCAGAAAAGTCAGACTAAGACAGAGCCTATTTTCAGCGGAGGCCCAGGGAGAAACACTCCAGATGCATGCCTTTGGAATGGGGGATAAAACCAGAGTACCTGGAGGAAACCCACACAAACACAGTGAGAACATACAGACTCCGCACAGAAGGCACCCCAGCGGGGAACTGAACGGGAGAACCTCTTGCTGTGAGGCAACAACGTTAACCACTGCACCACTGTGCCACCCACAGTGATGAAACATTGACAAGTATATCAACTCAAACAAGAAAAGGCTAGAAAAATGGAAGAAGCTTTAAACAGATATTCAGATAAGGTGATAAAACTGCAAAACTCGGAGGTCAAAATTAAGAAAAGGCTGGGTGAATATGAAAATGAACAAGAGCAGGAGTTTCAAACATAACAGAATTAAAGAACACAGTACTTAGGGAAAACTGGAGATTTTCTCCTGTACCCAAGAAGCTGGAAGGAACAGACTGTATTAAATTTTATGAAAGCACAAATAAGCAACTGGACTGGTATTCCACAGCAGGAATTGTTAATTGAAAGGGGACATCGTGTGTATGCTCCAAACCTGGCAATGAGCAAACAACCTACACCTTTAACATTAAAGATGCAACCTTACCAGCAGAAGGAGTTCATTCTGACAAAACTGTGGCAGAAGTACAAAAATACTAAAAGTGGGAGACAGCAGAGTGTTTGTGGAGAATGACTACTCATTGTACGCCAGGCAGAAGAGTAAATGTATCCCACTATTTAGGGAATGTCAAAAAGCAGGTGGGAAATTCAAATTGCTGTACCCAGCTATCTTCAAAATATTTTTCCCTGGAGGAAAAAAAACTATTTTTTGAAGTAAATGTTAAGAAAGAAATACAAAAGTTTATCCAACAAAAGTGAGCTGTGAAACAGGAGATTCTGCTTCTTGTTCTTCTGCTAATAAAGACCACAGACAGACTTTGCCAGTTAAATATTTTCCAGTGTTTCAATGGAAAATTCCTGAGAGAGGTAAAAAGCACAAGAGTTGACTAGAGGAATCAAAAGTACATTGGAAATGAAGCAGATAGAGGGTTTGGGAGAAGGAGATGAATAGGAACAGAACAAGAAAATCTGGAAATATTGGGCTTTCTGGACTTTCTTAAACTTGTAGGAGACTCTAAAGCATATGCCCTACTGCATATCATTAAATGTTCAGAAAAATACTCAGGAGAGGGAAAGAGGAGGGAGAAAGAATTGTAAATAAAACACATTTTTTTTCTTAACAGTACTATTTAAACAGTGCAGGATTTTCTTTGTATGTTATATAATAAAGCTTTTATCAGTTATGTTAGAGTTTAATGGGGATACTAATGTAAATAACTACTTGAATCTTTTACTTTTTGGTTCTTTCTCCTTGTTCAGGTTTTTAAGAAATGTAGGTACTGCAATGTAACAAAAAAAAAAAAAAATGAGATCTGGGTAGAAGAGCATGGCAAAAGAAAATGTGTGCGCTTTTTCTCATTTTTGCATAAGAGAATGACTGGGTTAAGGCCACTAACTTAATCTAGTAACAAGTTTTAACAGAAAGTAAGTAAATGAAAAATAATACTGAATATTACAAGGCTTTTTTCTAGTAAACAATTTTGTGACTGGTTCTTGTGTCTTTACCAGACAATCTGATACAGAGAAATGGCTTGGAGAAAATGTTTTCTGAAAGCATTCAAGCATTTTGCCTGCTGAGAGAGCTATAAAAATAATACAAAACCAAACAGCACTTAAAAGAACCAAAGGCTATACCATACATCTTAGCATGGATAACCTTTCTTTTAGGTTAGCTTGTATGGCTGTCAGTTGTGACATTTGTTCCTATTAAGAGGTTCAATATTTGAAGATGTACACAGTTTTGTGTGTTATTATTAAGTTAATATGCTTTAGGGGGTATTGTGTGTGTTTGACAGTTTTCAATAAAACAAAAACGTTCTGTAAGATGTGACACGGGCTCAAGTGGAGACAACAAGAAACAACTGCGCAAAAGATTAACCAGTCAAACAGCACATATATGTAACAAAAAAGCTTAAACTAAATATTTAACAAAAAAAGCTGTTCTACATAAAAGGTGGGAATAATAGTCTCAAGAATATGATTCTTTTGATAATGTCATTAAACCTCAATGGCCTCACAAATAAATACAAAAAAGAAAAAAAAAAGAGTAGTGAAATATATTAACAATGTACAGTACAAATATCTATGCTGCACTTAAAAAGAACTGTACATGTGAATTTGATAAAGAAAGGCTTTCAGAATGGTTATCCAGTGCAATACTTGGGGCAAAGGTAGAGAGAAGTACTTATATTAATTTCAAAATGAGCTCTAATAGTAATAGAAGAGGATAAAAAAGACAAACAATGGTAGATTTGTAGTAGCAGGGGGATACTGGCAAGGGAGGATCTTTACACAATGGCATGTATATTTATATTCCATTGAAAACTGCTATAATGAGGCTTACGAAACTTCTGGGAGAAATAGTCAGCTTTCAGCAAGTAATATTACTTATAGGTGGGGACTGGAATTTGATTTGCAAAAGTGTAGATATGTCTGGGGCCCCAGAAGGGAAAAGATAACAAAGAAGTGTAGATTTTTTTTTTAAAGATTGCTGTTAAGCAACTGTTGCTTGATAATAACTGTAGAGCACAAAACATTTAGCGCGAGCTAGGCAACAGAAAGTAGAAGTAGAAAGGGCTGTCACTAAACTTAAGAAGCTTATAACAAGAATGATATGGGATCCTGTAGAAATATTAGAAATATTTCTGAAATTCTATGAAAGTCTGTATAAAGCAGAGAAATGTGGAAATCAAGAAAAGGAACAAATGGAAAATGTTTATGGAAAAAAAAATCAAATATGCCGATGGTAGAGGGGGGCTCAATTACTAATCATTAGAATGGGAGGAAAGGAGATAAAAATGACAATTTATAACCAATCTACAGGAAAATCTCCAGGAACAGATGGCATTCCTGTGGAAGTTTGGATGCTATGAGAGAAAAATTGATAAAGCTCTGGAAGGTTTCATTTAACAGTATTTTAAAAGGAGGAGAAGTACCAACATCCTGGAAGAAAGTGGTGGCAGCTGCAATGCTTAAAAGTGTAAAAATCTATCAGATCTAGCTTCATACCCATTTCAATACTAAACTATTAAGTGTTAATGTTTATAATGGCTAAAAGACTGTTAAAAAAAAAAATCAATAGATATGGATCAATGTGGTTTTGTGGAGGGGAGGCAAACATTTGACCACATTAACAGAACACTCATGATCCAGAGGGAAGACGAATTTAAGAAAATACCACTATTGTTGGTGGGTCTTGATGCAGAGGAAGTATTTGACAGAGTAAGCTGGAACTTTATGAGTAGAGCAATGGAAGTATTTGCATTCCCTGATAAAATTAAAAGGTTGATTAGGAGGATATACGAGGGATCAGAGGCAAAAATTAAAGTGGGTGGGGTCCTCCCTGATAATCTCTGCTTGAGCAGAGGAAGCAGGCAGGGATGTCCTCTCTCCCCTTTGTTATCTGCATTTAGAATCACTGAAAAAGAAAATAAGGGACTTCGAAATTCAAGGTTATAATTGGTATGGTAGTCAAGAAAAATTGTCTCTTTTTGCAGATGACATTATTTTACACCTGACAAAACCAGAAAAGGAAATTACAGTGCTATGGAATATATTGAGACAGTTTCAAATCTTTCCAGGAAACAAAATTAATGAAGCTAAAACAAAGGCAAGACTGGTAAATTATATACCCATTGGGTCAGCAATATCCATACTTATGGGAATATGATAAAATTAAGTATTTAGGAGTATGGATTAAAAATGACTCATTTGTGGCAGCTAAGGATACATGGGAAGAGACTAAACAAAACATAATACAAAAACTGAGAAAATGGAACCTCTGTTATATGGACATCAATGGTAAGATACAAGCAGTTAAAATGTTTTTAGTCCCTTTAGTTTTACACAGAGGTCAGGCATATTTTTATCAACCAGAGGAGAAGTTGTTGACAGCAATTAATAAAGAGATGAAGGATTTTATCTGGGAGGGGAAAATGGCTAGAGTCAAGTGGGATAAGATTATTCTTCCAATAGAAGAGGGCAGATTGGGATTATCCAATTTAAATGGATATTTCAGAACACTACAGTTAAAGGTTCCTATACATAGCACAAGCAGGAAACTATAATTCAAAGTGGGAAGAAATGATGATAAAATGGGGGGAAGCTCAAGAAACATGGAGTGACTGGGATTTTGGATGCAGACCTTAAAAGGAGAACAATAACCACACAAAATATTATAATACTTTCTGCTACTTTATGAATACAAGAACAAAGCCAGTATGGGAATGGAGATTATGCCGATAGGGATGACTGCAGTTAGGGATACAGACAATTGGCAAGAGGGGGATGGAATTTATTGGAGAAAACTAGCACAGAAACAAAGGTATAGGGAGCAAATAACTAGAGAGGAAAAGGTAATAGAATGAGAAGACGCCAAGAACTTATTTGGACTGCAGGTTAGAGATTGCCTTCCCTACCAAGGAATGCTAGAGTACAGGCAAACAAAAATAAATGGGGAGGTCCTAAATGAAAGACCAGCACTTTTAGCAGACGTTTTAGTAGAAACTATAACAGAAGTTGCCATTAAGAAATTAATAATTAGTAGAAAATATAAAATATTGAATAACTGTAAGAGTAAGAGGAGGTTAGAAAGGATTAGAGTGGATAAGCACTTTACGAAAAAACAATGGGGGATATGCGCAAGTCTCCCAAATATGCAAAGTCTAGAAGATTTAAGATCTTTGCTTGGAAGTGTTTACATAGGTATTTTTATATCCCAAGTAGACTCCAAATGATTTTTCCTCACTTAGACAGCAAACACTGGAGGTGTGATGGGGAAGAAAGAGGTAACTGGGAACATACATACTTTCTGGGAGTGTAATGACTTTAAAGATTCCCTACAGAATGCTGTCAGAGATTCTGGGTGATCAAATTGATGTAATTAAGAAAATTACTTTTTTGAGCTACAACACAGAATTAGAATTGCCTAGACATAGTAAGGCCTTGTCGAGTCTAATTATGATAGCTGCCAAACAAACAATTACTAGAAAATAGAAATCAAAGTCTAAACCAACTTTGCTAGAAGTAGTGAAGACAGTAACAGAGATAAAACAACTGGAATTGAGATCTTTAGAACATTATCTCAAGACAGCAGGTCATCTCTGCTCTCTCCAAGGTGAAAAATATGGCATCAGTGGGAGCAGACAACATCCCAGGTTGCCTTTTAAACAACTTAAAACATGACCTACAAGACCCATTTGGATCCCTGTTTAACCACAGCCTGTGAACTGGCTATGTTCCAGTGGAATGAAGGACAATAGTAATCACTCTGCACAAAGGGGGACCATCAGCCGACCCTTGGAGTTATAGGTCCATACGTTTCACTAGCCTCATCTGCAAGGCCATAGAAATAATCATTATCGACCTTTTTAACAAGGCCATAGGTAATCTCCAAACTCTGGACTCAACCCAGTTCAGATTCGTTAAAGGTAGAGCATGCCTGCTAAACATGGTTGACTTCTTCAAGAAAGTCCCCAAGGCCATGGATGAGGAAAAGAGAGCACATACCACCTCTCTAGACCTAGCCAAGGTATTTGCACAATCCCTCACTCAGATATTATAGAGAAACTCTCCCAATTGGGGAAATAACCCCTACACTACCAGATGGGTAGCCAAATGGCTCACCAACAGGACATTTACTCTCAAAGTGGGTGACTTCACCTGTACCAAAAGACCAGGCACCAGTGGCATACCACAGGGTTCAGCTCTAGGCCCCTTACTTTAGGAAGCTGATTCGTAGAAGACCAGGCAAACATAGACACACTATGACTGACAAGTTCACTTATCAGTGCAAGTTGGGAGCAATCACAGAGTCCCCCAATGATGTTAACATACTGCAGGCAGGGTTGATGGCAATCTGAACTCTAATCGCATATCCACAATAGTACGGAAGTCCTTCTATGTGGCACATTTTATAAGTAAAGGCATTGCATCTAGATCCAAGGATGTTACAATTCCATTGCACTCGGCCCACATTAAACCAATCTTGAGTACAATGCTCCCTTTTGCATATACCTCACCAGACACCTACAACACCTAGAGAGACTACAGAGGTTTCTCACCAAGAAATTACAGCATAAACAAAACAAGTCTTACATAGAAAGACTGAAAGCCCTATCACTGTACTCTGTCTCCTACAGGTTGCTAAGGGGTGACCTGTGCCTGGCTTACTAATCTGCTTATATAACTCAATACTTATCTTTTTCCTTGTTAAAATATCTTTGCTTGTACAACAATACTTGTGCTTTTTCTTGACTTATTTCATATAATTCTCTTTTTCTTTGTCAAAAGTACTTTATGTTCTAAATATTCTAATACATATGTTCTTTTGTATTTTTCTAACATCAAACTGCCACTGTAAAAAATGCTTTTTTTATATTTTCCCCTTAAATATCATCCACCATTCAGACCAATTTTTATAAAATGTTCTCATAGCAATCTTTGCAGAACTCTATTACTAATCTCTCTTCCTTCTTCAATCATCTTTTTTAATTCTTTTGCCTGTTTTTATATACTCCTTTTCTTTTATCTCTAGCCATATTACAAGATGATTAGAAAATCCTGTTTCAGCTACCTTCCCTTCTCCTATAACTAAACCTTCTGATGCTATAAAATTATCAGTTTCAGTTAGATACATACCCCTTTTGTATAGACATGAATTTTTGTCCAAAAGTTAACTTACTACATCTTATGTAACGTCTAACATTTTTTTATATCATCTCCTTTCTTTTTATGCTTGCCTCTTAAATTACATTTTAAAGTCTTCTATTATAATACTCATATTCATCACTACATAGTCTAAACTGTGATAAAATAACCCTTTCTTTACAATTACTACAAGCATATAATATTGTAATTTTATGCAATTGTTCTTTCCATTTTAAGTCTACAATGGTTAATCTTCCCATATCTTTACTGTGCTTCTACAGAATACAGCTATTCCAGAAAATCTCTCATTCCCAAATTTCAGATTATATTTCCTTCCCATAATTTCCCCGTTTTTTAACAAATGAAAGATTACAATCTGTCTTCTACTACAATTACATCTACCTCACATGTATTCCACCACTCAAAATCTCTAGTCTCCTTACTATATTTTTAATGCTATTCACATTTACAGAAAGCACTCTAAAATGTTAATTTTCCCTTTTCCTTAAATTCATAGTTTTATAGCTTATTACTAGGCTAGCTTTCTTAATATTCAATTATAAGCCTAGCCAATTTACCTGCTAAAAGGTGAGAATCAAACATTGTACCTTGTGTTCAAGTCAAACACCTTAACCATTAGATCAACCCCCAATCATTAGTTGTATATAGTCTATTCTTTTTCATCCATTTCCTTTTTCTTCTTTTGTACTTATCCCTTAAAGTTTTTTGTCTTTTACCCTTATACTTATAAATTCTCTATTTTACTACCCCATTAAGTCATCACTTATTCCAGAACCTTCTTTGTATGTCCTCTATTTTACTCATCTATTTTTCTTCTATTTCTACTACTTCTACAATTTCTTCTTTGTTCATTTCCTTCGCTTTTTCCTTACTATTATCATTTTTTGCAATCCATCTATAAATGTACAACTTTGTTATAACATTTTAATTCACACTTTTTGCAATACATCTCATTTCCCTGCCTATATAACATTTTCTTTGGTCACAATTACATATCAAAATACACATCTTTTCCACAAAAAAATAAATATTTTTTTTTAAACATGTTTTGGGTTGTCTCCAGTATTTTACGACACCCCCTAACCCCCTCCACATTTATCATGCTTGGTATATGTACATTTTTTTCTCTTTTAGCACATTACAATCTCAGCCACCAGTCCATAAACCCCTTTTGTCATAAACGTTTGCAATGTCCAGTACTTTTGTTTCCATTACATTATTTTATTATATAAAGACTTTATGGGTTACAGTCTTTTTTTCATATTCTCCAAGAAAATTTTCCATTGAAAAAAAACTAACTCGCAAATATAATGTCACAAAATGTCTCTAAGACTAAATGCTCTTACTTCATGTGCTTTTACACCCAAAAGAGCTGTTATACTGTTCCATACGTCATACCCATTTCTTTGTCTTTATTTTGAATCCTTACCACGTACTCCCGTTTTTCATGTTCTTCTGCTACTACACTTTTACCTTCTTTTACTTTTTTATGCATATGTTTTCTTTTCCCTCTCACCACTACTCTTCAGATTGTCTATGCATCCTCCTTTTGTATTTTCTTCATAATGCACCCCCAAGAAACATCTCCTTTATTTTCTGGCTCACTCTGCACCATTATTTCTTTATGTAAATCATCCTGCAACCCTCTTGACTGGGGTGTGGTAATTATACGTCCATAATTTGCCGACTCATCTCAATCAATCAGATTTATTTGAAACATCTCCTCAGAATTCTGCACACACGTTCTGGTCTCGATATTTGCATTCTCCTCCATCTCTTTCACAACTCCATCTCCTTCTCTCACCATCTAACCCAGTTTCTCCAGGCAGCCTCTGCACCTAGAACAGAAATGGGAAGTACTCCTATAAAATGGGTCCCACTCACAACAATAACGAGTATGAAAAGTTCCCAAATGTCAGGTAAATTAAACACAATAATATAAATATCACCTTCTTTCTCCTATGAAGAGAAGCCACCAGCCTAGTGAGGCTAACTCGGTCAAAGAATAAATAAATAACTGAAAGATCTGACTTTCGAATAAACACCATAAAAAACAAAGCCATGTATTTACACCTGCACCACAACTTATGCTCCATCTAGCTTCAAATTTGTACCAATGGATTACTGTCAGCTTTTGTCAGTAATGACTAAACTATTAGGCATGACAATCAAACATGAGATAAGATTAGACTAACACACTGGTAAGGTACACTTAAAATAAACATCAAAAATTCAAACATCAAACGGAGTAAAATTATTTCTTAAGGCTCAAAATGGAGTCGACACAGTCTGGGCATACTCATTACCCAGTCTGACTCATTATTACAGAACTCTCACCAATTTCTCCGACACATGTTGCTAGAAAAAATTACAATATACCTGTATTTGCTGCTGCCAACCTTCACTGCACATACCATCACTGCATAGCCTTTAGAAAAATAAAGTGAACCGAATTCAACCACTTTCCTTCACTACAACTCAAAACAGCTCATTTTCTTCAATATAACCCTAATAATAAATGCCTTACATCTAGTACATCCCTAGATAACAGCCTAAGATTGGAGCTGTTGCAACTAACTCACTCAGCCTGCCATAAGACAAGAATGCAGTTACATAACTAGTATCACATAGAATACAAGATTAGAACATTGAAGATGCTAAGCTCTCAGTTATATTTTGCCTGCCCCAAAAAATGTCCATCCATATATCCAGTCCTTCGATTAAAAGGCTTCATTTTTGCTCATCTGTTATTTTAATTTATTAACCACTAATAGATAAATATTTTTAAACCTGGAGCAAACAGTAATGTATTAGTACAGTGAATACAGTCTAACGTTTTTCTGCATAACATAGCAGTGAACTATTTCTATTTTATGTCTAATAGGATCTAAATTAAAACGTATCAGGAATTACTATAACAAGGATGCACAGGTGTGATCACTGTATTACTGAAATGGGATTACCACATTACATTTAATGGCCTTCTATTTACATCAAAGAACAGCCAATGCTAACATTAAGATTACAGGACTGTGGATGTAAGAAGGTTACTCCTCAATCCCGAGGTTACACAATCTTGATGTGAAGTACAGTTAGAAATACGGAAGTGCAAGTGACCCCCCCCAACCCGATAAAATATTTATTGCACGTTTCTTTGTATTTGTTAAATCTGACATTGTATGGGGTCAGTTTTTTCTTTAAATTTGTGATCTGTTGCAATTCCATTCACAGAATTATAGCAAGCTTTAGGCACCAATGAACCCTGCAGCTGCTGAGGGCCCCCTAGTCTTGGGGGGGGGGCACAGAAATTATCTTTTTTTGATGTTTTGTAACATGTCTGTCAATCCAACAAAAGCTAGCACAGTAATCTTGTGTACATAAACCAGTTAACCAGCAATAATGCATATGTATATTTTTTAAAATTCAATGAGATCTCTGGTTATACTAACACTGTTTTGTCAAGTAAAAGACATCACAATTTTACTAAATGTTTTGCCACGGACATAGTGCCCTTGATTTAGTTAAAATTTGCTGATGGGCATTCTTTGCAGTAAAACTAATATCATAAGCAGGAAAAAAAAATGAACCACGGAGTACCAATAAGTGTTCTCACACTTCTCATCCAGCTGACACTCATCCCGTCACACAAATGAGTAGAGCTAGTAGATAAAATCCGCTCTACGACGCCCAAAGCAATTTGCCACACGGATGATAAAAACGGAGCTTTATTAACTAAAATGCTCAAGTAGAGGCATCAGAACAACCTCAAACTGACATTACATGCAAAACAAATGCAATGTAAGACTAGATAGCAAGTTGCTACGGACTGAAATACATTGAACGGTTAAGCGCTTTCAACCGTATTAAACGGGCTTCTTCAGAACACCATTAAAGTGTAACTTCCACCTTATATAACTTCTAAGGCGCCAATTTTTCAAATTCAAATGTTTCAACATCCCGCATCTTAAAGTGACAACGCTATATTGCGTATATTCTATCCTGCTGTTCTGAATACATCTTTTACTACTTATATTAATATCCATTAATTTAACATTCTACAGTAATATAACACAGTATAATGTTAAATGAATAAAATTACATAGCTCAACAATGTAAAATAATATAAAATAATTTCTAAAATAATTGTTTGTGATCATTGTATAAAAACTTTTTATATATAAGACGCTTTTTCTAAAAACAATACACAATCACTAAGCTAACTACCTAAGTCCACTATACATGAACTAATACCACAGTCTAACATCCTATATTCCACTCCTTACTTAACTTATAATTCACTAATAATAATTGTATTAATGATGGTATTTCTACATCAGGGGATGCACTTTATCTCAATTGTACATAAAATGTAAACTAATAATATGCTTCAAAATTCTTTTGGAATTCTTATTAACAACATAATGTTATGTAATTTATACTTTAATATTAAAATATATTCACAAACATAATATGCTAAATTTATTAATACATTTCAAGAATAGCCTTCAATGAAATATTGTCATTGAGTCCCGGGTATGTTGTAGCATCTGTAAATAGCTGCCACCATACCTCTCGATAACTCAGTAAATTTTTATGGTCCTTACCCCTAGGATAATTTCTAATGGTGTCCAACAAGGCAAATTTAAACTGATGTTCTTGACCTTTTAATTATATATGTTTGTATAATGCACTTTTTGGGTCCCTTTTCTTTATATTATAAGTATGTTCATAAATACGTTTTTTTGAAGCTTGTTTCCGTTTTACCCACATAATAACTTGGACATTCCTGACATATAGCAATATATATAACCATCTTAGAATTGCAATTCCCCTTGACAAACTTTATTCTTGGTCTAAATATATTGTTTAACACTATTTCCTTTTTCTCATAAATATAACAACATTGTTTACACGATCCACATTTAGTAGTGTATTGCTGGTTATTGTCCATCCTGTCCTGTTTCTAAATATTTTTAATATTAGATATAGGAAACATACATATAATGTTTTTGGAGAGGGGATATCCCCAAAACACGTTGGACAAAGTGGACGAATATGTAATAGGTTTATGGGGCACCACATACAAACCCTTATTAGGTTTAGGTAATGAAATGAATACTACTCAGGTTATTGTGGATTGTCTCCAAGGAACAAGTAATTCTAACAAACAACATCAAAGATCATTAATATTATTTTATTGTCCAATATCCGACGAGGTGAAACAAATTATAGAGAATTACTGGTATTTAATTAATAGCGATATAACTCTTAGAGATATAATAGGTGAAAAGCCAGGAATAGTCTATAGGATGGGAGCTAATATTAAAAAATATTTAGAAACAGGATGTAGATCAAGAGATAAATAGAGGATGGACAATAACTAGCAATACACCACTAAATGTGGATAGTGTAAACAATGTTGTTATACTTATGAGAAAAAGGAAATAGTGTTAAACAATATATTTAGACCAAGAATAAAGTTTGTCAAGGGGAATTGCAATTCTAAGATGGTTATATATATTGCTATATGTCAGGAATGTCCAAGTTATTATGTGGGTAAAACGGAAAGAAGCTTCAAAAAACGTATTTATGAACATACGTATAATATAAAGAAAAGGGACCCAAAAAGTGCATTATACAAACATATAGAATTAAAAGGTCAAGAACATCAGTTTAAATGTGCCTTCTTGGACACCATTAGAAATTATCCTAGGGGTAAGGACTATAAAAAATTACTGAGTTACCGAGAGGTATTGTGGCAGCTATTTACAGATGCCACAACATACCCGGGACTCAATGACAATATTTCATTGAAGGCTATTCTTGAAATGTATTAATAAATTTAGCATATTATGTTTGTGAATATATTTTAATATTAAAAGTATAAATTACATAACATTATGTTGTTAATAAGAATTCCTAAAGAATTTTGAAGCATATTATTAGTTTACATTTTATGTACAATTGAGATAAAGTACATCCCCTGATGTAGAAATACCATCATTATTAATACAATTATTATGATTATTAGTGAATTCTAAAAGTTAAGTAAGGAGTGGAATATAGGATGTTAGACTGTGGTATTAGTTCATATATAGTGGACTTAGGTAGTTAGCTTAGTGATTGTGTATTGTTTTTAGAAAAAGCGTCTTGTATATAAAAAGTTTTTATACAATGGGCACAAACAATAATTATTTTAGTAATTATTTTATATTATTTTACATTGTTGAGCTATGTAATTTTATTCATTTAACATTATACTATTTTATATTAGTGTTTAGAATGTTATATTAATATTAATATCCATTAATTTAAGTAGTAAAAGATGTATTCAGAACAGCAGGATAGAATATATGCAATATAGCATTGTCACTTTAAGATGCGGGATGTTGAAACATTTGAATTTGAAAAATTGGCGCCTTAGAAAAGTTATATAAGGCAGAAGTTACACTTCAGTGGTGTTCTGAAGAAGCCCGTTTAATACGGGTGAAAGCACTTAACCGTTCAATTATTTCAGTCCATAGCAACTTGCTATCTAGTCTTACATTGCATTCGTTTTGCATGTAATGTCAGTTTGAGGTTGTTCTGATGCCTCTACTTGAGCATTTTAGTTAATAAAGCTCCGTTTTTATCATCCGTGTGGCGAATTGCTTTGGGCGTCGTAGAGCGGATTTTATCTACTAGTTCTACTCATTTGTGTGACGGGACGAGTGTCGGCTGGATGAGAGGTGTGAGAACACTTATTGGTACTCCGTGGTTCATTTTTTTCCAGTTGGTTTTGTGGATATCATTATAATATCACAAACAGCTTTATGCATCTGTAATATCTGTGGCTGCAAGGGACCACGTTACACATCCTTGATTGTGTGGGGACCCCACAAAAGCTGCTGCTGGATGGGGAAAATGAGAAGAAAAATATTAATTTTCTGATTACATTTTTTATCCAAAAACAGGGATGTGACATGATCCTATTAGGAAAAAGCTTACAATCAGTGAAATGTTAGAGTAAGGTAACCACTAGAGATCAACAGTGACCAATCTCAGTGTTTAACCTGGATTTAAAAAAAAAATAGCTGTGGCTTCCAATCCTCCACATAAAATATCAGAATACAGGCTCAAAAATCAGGAACACTTCAAATCTTGCTGTAATTCACTTAAAAGTTAAAAGAATAATACATATTGCATCAACGTGCATTATTTGACAATAAAAAGTATGAAACCCTGATGTTTAGATTTACTGACTGTAATCCTGAATGATTTCTCAGCAAATTAAATTTTTTATGAGGTACACAAAAAAATTACAAGGCAAAATCATGGACATTCTGTAAAATGAGGGACAGTGACAGGTATACACTCCTCATCTATGGCATAAAGTGACTTACCCCAACTATATGATGACTGCTAAACAATAGTCACTGATCTTTTGGAGAAGTACAAGTGTTGCACAATGTTTTGCTATTTATAGAAATAATTGCAAAACTATGGCTTATGTAAGCATGTGTGTACTGCAGTGTAAGAGTAAAAAGCTGGCTACAACTTATTTCACTTTGTAGCACAAACATCATCAGCATTACTGAAAATGCCCGTATTTTCTTTCACTTACAATTACAAACATAGACCTTGCAAATAAGTGGCTATCTTTTATGACCTGGCAGAACAGCATGTGTGTAAAAGCAACTGTTCATTGCCACTGAGGCACAATGTAGCACTACAGTTTCACAGTGCCTTGCTCGGGTTGAGTTCTTCTCTATGTTTCTTTCCATGTGGAGTCTACATGCCCTCCCTGTGTATGTGTTAATCTATCCATGAGCTGTGGTTAACCCCTGCACCACAAAAACATGCAGCAGGTGTGTGTGTGTGTGTGTGCATATGTAAATAAAAATATGGATTGTTATCTCTGCACACACACACACACACACACACACACACACACACACACCTAATAATGCCAGGCACTTACTTAACTGCATTTTTAACTGCTACACAGAAGAGTTAAGTAATTATTCAAAAGTAAGGCATAAAATAAATCACGGAACAAACACAAAGCTTCTAGCTTTCTGGTGGCCCCACACTCCAGAATACATAACTGGATTTTGACATGGGCTTAGTGGTATGGGCTTAGTGGTATGCTCTACCCTCAACCACACCCATTATAAAAACAGCCCTGCTCAAATGTGTGTTCAGAAGATTGCTGAAGGTTGTATGTGGGGGGCTGGGGATTGTGTGTTCCTTACTTTAATTCTCATCACAATCAATTCTCATTACAATCAAACCTTACAAGTATGCACAGGAAATCATTACAGCTTCTGTTGGGGATGGTGACAGTGTAATTTCTTTTACCTTTCTCAGACCGCAGACATGTACAAAGGTTACTACACTGTCTAAAAGAAACAATTACTGTTGACATTCCTTTTTCACTTTCATCAGTCATACACCAGGCACATATACCATTGGTTGCCTTGGGGGTATAGGGGTGAGGAATCATGCTATGAAAAATACGTGTGTTTTTTTGTATATACACGTATATCTATATCTATATCTACACACAAGTTGATATACAGAGATTTATATAGATATATTATTATATATGTGCATGTGTGTATATATATATATATATATACATATATATATATATATATATATATATATATATATATATATATGTTGTTGTGTCTTTCAGCTTATCTCAGTTAGGGGTCATCACAGCGGAACTCCGGTCCGCTAATGTTGGGTAGTGGATTTTTACGTGCCGAGTTACCAGCCCTGAAGCACAACCTTCAACGAAGGCACGCCCATTCACGCATGTCTCCATACAGAAGACGCTTTAGCTGAGAATCGAACAGGACAACGTCTTGCTGTGAGGCGACAACGCTACCGCAGCACCACTACCGCGATATATATATATATATATATATATATATATATAAAACACACACACACACATATATACACACACACATACAATAATATATCTATATAAATCTCTATATATCTACTTGTGTGTAGATATAGATATACGTGTATATACAAAAACACACACACACACACACACACACACACACACACACACACACACACACACACACACACACAAACACTGGATATAAAAAGTTTACACACCCCTGTTAAAATGTCAGGTTTTTGTGATATAAAAACATGAGACCACAAATAAATAATTTCAAAACTTTTCCCACCTTTAATGTGATGTATAACCTGTACTACGGTGGTGGTGCTGTGGTAGCAATGTCAACTCATAGCAAGACGTTGTCCCGTTCGATTCTCAGCTAGAGCGTCTTCTGTGTGGAGGCATACGTGAATGGGGCGTGCCTTCGTTGAAGGTTGTGCGTCAGGGCTGGTAACCCGGTACGTAAAAATCCACTACCAATCATTAGTGGACCAGAGTTCCGCTGTGGCGACCCCTAACCGGGAAAAGCCGAAAGACACAAACAAATGTGATGTATAACCTGTACAATTCAATTGAAAAACAAAAAAATCTGTTAGGGGAAAAAATATAAAAAAAAAATAAAAAATGTACAATAAGCTGGTTGCATAAATGTGCACACCCTTAAGCTAATACTTTGTTGAAGCACCTTTTGATTTAATTACAGCATACAGTCTTCTTGGGTACACACCTGCCATCAATTAAAGAGACTGTAATTAACCCCAAATAAGGTTCAGCTATTCTAGTAGGATATTCCTGACATTTACTGAGTTGCCTGCTACAGCAAAAGCCATGGTTCACAGAGAACTTACAAAGCATCAAAGGGATCTCATGGTTGAAAGTCAAAAGAAGGGTACAAAAACTTTCCACAGCATTGGATATAGCATGGAACACAGATAAGACAGTCATCAAAAAGTGGAGAAAAAAATGGGACAACAGTGACGTTGCACAGAACTGGACGTCCCTCCAAAACTGATGGAAATACAAGGCGAAAACTGGTCAGGGAGGTTGCCAAGAGACCTACAGCAGTACTGAAGGAGATGCAGGAATTTCTGGCAAGTACTGGTTGTGTACTACATGTGACAACAATCTCCTGTATTCTCCATATGTCTGGGCTATGGGCTAGGGTTGCAAGACAGAAGCCTTTTCTTACACAGGAAAACATCCAGGCCCGGCTAAAATTTGCAAAACAATACATCAAGTCTCCCAAAAGCATATGGGAAAATGTGTTATGGTCTGATGAGACCAAGCTTGAACTTTTTGGCCACAATTCCAAAATGTACATATGGCGCAAAACAACATTACATCACCAAAAGAACACCATCCCCATGGTGAAGCACGGTGGTGGCAGTACCATACTTTCGGGTTGCTTTGCTTCAGCTCAATTGGGGCTTTAGTCAAGGTGGAGGGAATTATGAACAGTTCCAAATACCAGTCACATTTGCCCCAAAACCTTTAGGTGTCTACTAGAAAACTGAAGGTGGAAAAGAATTTCAGCTTTCAACACGAGACTGACCCCAAACGTACATCCAGACCAACAAAAGAATGGCTTCACAAGAAGAAAATTAAAGTTTTGGAATGGCCCAGCCACAGCCCAGACCTAAATCCTATAGAAAATCTGTGGGGTGACCTGAAGAGGGCTGTGCACAAGAGATCCTCTCATAATCTGACAGATTTGGAGTGCTTTTGCAAAGAAGAGTGGGCAAATATTGCCAAGTCAACATGTGTCAAGCTGACAGACTCCTACCAAAGAGGACTGAATGCTGTAATTAAATCAAACGATGCTTCAGCAAAGAATTAGTTTAAGGGTGTGAACACTTTTGCAACCAGCTTGTTATACGTTTTTTATTTTTTATATTTTCCCCCAACAGATGTTTGTTATTCAATTGAATTGTACAGGTTATAGGTCACATTAAAGGTGGGAAAAGTTTTCAAATGATTTATTGTGGACTCATGTTTTTTTAATCACAAAAACCTGGCATTTTATCAGGGGTGTGTAAACTTTTTATATCCACTGTGTGTGTTTTTATATATATATATATATATATATATATATATATATATATATATATATATAGTTGCCCTTCAAAAGGTCAAACAGCTGAAATCTCGAAATGCATATGGCCAAAGCCATATGCTCAAATTTCAGAAGCTCGACCTTCTGAAAAGGAAAGAAGAAAAAAAAAAAAAAAAAAAAAACAATGTTTCTGCAGGGGCAAGCCCCTGCACCACAATCCCGCTACTTATTTATTCCATCTCAGAGATTGCACTACAGCGCAGAAAAGGAAATCTCCCGTTCTGTGCTGTATGCCGATCCCCATTCAGAAGGTAGAGCTTCTGAAATTTCGAGCACATGTTCTCGACCATATGCATTTCGAGATTTCAGCCTTTCAACCTTCTGAAGGGGCACTTCTTTTCAAAGTTCTGCAGTATCCTAATTGTTTTTGCTTGATTGATTTAGATAAATATATATTTGCTAGCTTCTGATCTGTGCTGAAAGTCCTGCTGTGTTAAATACCGGTCAAACAACTTGTGTTCCCCACCCTCCCTGCCTATTGGTGTCTTCTTGTTATACTTGGCGGCTTTGCAATTGCCCGCCCCTACTGTATATTTGATCTGTGGCACTCCTCCCAGTCTAGTGTTATCAGCTCATTCTACCTAATACAGAAAAAAAAATTGCACTTTTCACCTGCTTTTACTGTATGTGTTTCTTCCTACTTTATTTTGCTTTTGCCTCTGCTTGAAAGTACTCAATTGTACTTATTCTGCTGCATTTATAACTGCTTGGTAGTAGCCTGATTACATTGTCACTGTTATTCTATAGGTTCATAGGTTCGTACTAGGCTATCTGCCCTAGGGCATTTATAAGCCTAGCCAGAGTGTATGTGGCTTACACCACCCCTTAGGATGAGAATACTACGCCCTTTTAGGGTTTAGTTTACTATGCCTCTGTCTAGTAGTGACAAAGAGATGACCCCCGGGGTAAACCTACGATCTCCCATCCACTCGTCGAGATTTCTCTTGAATAGAGTCAGTGAGGGCTCTGCCTAACATGGACTGGGATTCTGTTCCAGAGTGTAGGGAGCCTCTGGGTTATGAATCTGTCCCTCCAGCACGTTCTATTTATTTCTGTGTTGAGGTTTAAGTCACTTGTTCTCGTGGCTCTGATGGATTTGGATTTTTTGAGGTGGAGCATGTCCATTAATTCAGGATTGGACATGGCCTTGTACGTCAGGCACAGATCACCTCTGAGTAGGCGGTATGCGACTGAATAGAGCTGGAGTTTTTTCAGTCGGGCAGCATATGACATATGTTTAAGACCCTTTATCCTCTTGGTGAGGAACTTTTGGGGTCTTTACAACTGCTGCAGGTGTCGGGTGAGATACATCCCAAATGGGGCATTGTACTCAATCATTGGCCTGATAAGAGAAGAGTACAGGGGCACAATGACCTCTCTTGATCTAGATGTGAAACCCTTCATGATAAGGTGGGCAATATAAAAGGCCTTCCTAACCACTTTGGCAATGTGAGTGTCAAATGGGAGGTTACTGTCAACCTGGGTCCCTAGGTCCCTGATTACCTCTTCCGTACTTAATGGATGACCGCCTATGTGGTAATTTGTCGGTACCTTGTTTTTCCCAAAGGGTATGACTATACATTTTTTGGCGTTTAGCTTAAGGCCATGGCTCTGGCACCAATTATCCGTTTCTATGAGGCCTCTCTGAAGGATGTTTGTGTCCGCTGGAATATCAATTATGGCGCCCAGTTTGCAGTCATCTGCGAACTTTGTCAGCCACAATCCTCCTATGTTTGCCTGTACCTCAGAAAAATAAATGCCGAACAAGAGGGGTCCCAGGACTGAGCCCTGTGGGACACCGCTTGTGACTGGCTTAGAGTCTGACATAGCTCCAGCAACTCTGACCCTGTGGGTTCTTTCCTTGAGCCAGTTTGCAACCCATCTTGTGACATATGGGTTTACATTTAAGCTGGTGAGTTTGTCTATGATGCCAGAGTGGGGTATTGTGTCAAAGGCTTTTGCAAGGTCAAGGTAGGCTGTGTGAACTGCCTTACCCTCATCAATGGCCTTAGTGACAGTTTCAAAAAAGTCGACCAAGTTCAGAAGGCAGGATCTGCCCTTGACAAAGCCAAATTGGGTAGGATCCAATGTCTGTAGGTCCCCAATGTCTTTGTTTATGAGTTCCATAATGATCCTCTCCATAGCTTTGCAGACCAGGCTCATCAGGCTTATGGGGGTAATTTCCAGGGTCCGTAGAAGCACCGCCTTTGTGAAGTGGGACCACTGTTGCCGTGACGCCACTCTTTGGGTATGTATCCTGTGGTAAGGCTAAGATTAAACAGCAGCCTTATGTGTGGGTTTAGTTCCTCTTGGAGTTCATGTAGCACACAGCCGGGACACCATCCGGTCCCATTGATGCTGTGTTTTAGCTTTAGAGGGCGGCTCTCATCTGGGCATCTGAGATGTTAGAGAGGCTACACTCTGCTGGGATAGTTATTTCTCCTTTTGGGGAGGGGAGGAGAAATTTGCACTGAACCTGTCTGCCAGAATGTTGGCAATGTCAGTGGGTTCAGTGTATTTTGTGTCATTTTGGACCAACTCTGAGCATATCTGGGAGTTTCCACCCAGGTTTCTAACATAGCTAAAGAAGGCCTTGTGATTGTCTTTGTGTCATTTGCGATTTTTCTCTCAAAGTTGGCCTTGGATGATTTTATGAGTGATCGTAGTTTTTGCTAGTACTGATCAGAGATGCCTTTCCTTTTAGGGATTTTGCTCTATCATGTAGTAGCTTCCTCCTTCTGTTGTAAAGTTTGTTTATGGCTGGGGTCCACCAGACCGCCTGCCTTTGGGGAATGGGTCTTGGTTTTATTTGGGATTGCATGATCCATGCATTCTTGAAGGTGCCCATAGAAGGCATTTGCAAGGGATTCAGCAGTGTGGGTTGTGGTTTCCACTGGCCCAGGGGCCTTGAAAGATACCACTTCAGTCTTAAGAAGTGTGAAGTTTGCTTTGAGAAGTTCTTCACTGTGGTCTTTTGTGCAGGGGTGGGGCGGGATGTGGATTTCCAGTGAGATTAATTTATGGTCTGATCTTACCAAAGAGGGATGTACTTCCGTGTGGAGCATTTTGTCCCCATGTTTGTGATGATCAGGTCTAGTATATTGTCTCCTCTTGTGGGAATGGTGACTAGTTGTTCCATTGCATTTGAGTTTATGAATTATAAGAACCTTTGGGCTAGAGTGTTGGGGCTTGAGTAATGTTCCCAGTCTATGTTTGGGTAGTTGAAGTCTCCCAAAATGATGGTATTTGGAGAGACATTCATACTCTCCAGTGTCTTCAGGAAGGCTGTGTGGGGTTCCTGAGTTTGAGAGGGTGGTCTGTAGCATGCTACAAACTGTAAGGCAGTTTTGCCTATGGTTAGTTGCACCTGGATAGTCTCCGATGCTTCGTGCGTTGCCACTAACCTGGAGGTGTGGGTATCTTTGATGAAAATGGATACTCCCCCCCCCTTTTGTGGTTCTGTCCAAGTTTTGGGGCCGGAAAGCATGATATGAGGTAAAACCTGATGGTGCTGGGGTGCTCTCAGGAGCCTTGAACCAGGTTTCAGTCACTGCACAGACATCGATGTTCTCCATACTGAGAAGGGCTTTGAGGGCGTGCATCTTGGGGGTTAGACTTCTGGCATTGAGCAGCATTACCCTTAGTTTTTTTCCACTTGTGTTTTCTAGGGAGGTAGGTTTGTCATTTGAGCCTTGCCTAAAATGGGCACTAGGGTGGTGGCAAGGGCCTTGGCCAATATCCGAAGCCCAGGGGTGACAGGTGCAAACCATCCCTTGCGAAGCAGCGTGGCTTGTCAAGCATGTCATCCCAAGCAGACAGACACTGGATCCCCTTAGAATGACACCAGTAATTAAGCCAATTGTTAAAACTGATCATTTTGTCTTTGTACTGTGGCATCATTCTTGGTGAGGGTAAGATGCTGCTCAGGGTCAGGGTCATACCGGCCTGGGCTACATAACCAGAGAGCTCCTCTATGTCTCTTTTCATGTAGTCCAGGGAGGTACGTCTCAAGTCGTTTACACCTGCATGTACAATGACTGGGTCATATTTGTACTTGCTGTGGAGTGACCTGAGTGCTTGTGTTATGTGGCGGATTCTAGCTCCCGACAGGCAGCTTACTGTGACCCTCTCCTTGTTCAGTCTGGTGAGTGGGACGTCAGTGTGCCTGACTATGGAGTCACCTATTACAAGTGTGTCTGGCATGTTGTTTGGCCTTAAGGGCTGTGAATGTTTAGCACACTGACTTTGTGAACTATGTGTTGCATTTGCTATGTCTTGAGGTGGTGGTTGCTTGGGTGTCTGCTTTGGAGGCCTCTGTTGTTTTGGTAGATTTTTAATCAGCGCCTCCGAGTATGTTTTTGTGTGTTTATGTTTGTGTGTTTATGTGTTTGGTTTGCAGTTGTGATAGTTCTATGTGAGACTGGGTTTGTTGTGTGAATGGTTACCTTCTCCTCCTGACTGGTCTTGCCAGTACTGAATTGAGAGAGCTCAGCCTCCAGTTTGGCTATATAGTTGCATCTCTCGCATATATTTGTATTTGCTGGGAGGAGGAGAGGGTTGTCTGTGTACATGAGGCAATTGTAACATTGCCTCAAGATTCCCAGATTCACCAGCTGAACAGGAGAGGACGCTAGCAACTGACCCTTCGACATGCTAGAAATAGTGAAAAAGATTGCTGTGTAACTGAGTCAGAAAGGACCTATAGGGAAATGGGTACTCAACAGAATTTAGGTGAATTAAGTACTTTTCGTTTGTTTAAGAGTGCTTTACCTGTATACAAAATGCTTTAGGAGCAAGTGCTGTGCTTTTCGGATAGAGTATAGGCTGTTTAGATTGCAAGTAGAACAGTTCTAAGGGAAAAATTCAAGAGCAGACTTGGCGGAGCCAGAAAAAGTTTAACCTTGTTTAACTGGCGCAAAGCCGAGCAAAGGCGGATTTTAAGCAGTGAACTACAAAAGAGCTAGGAATGGTCCCAAACAACCAATTACTAACAGATTCTTGTGCTGAGGTCACTTCCCCCAAGGATAGGTAGGCTGCTCAAGGCTCCCCACTCCCACTGGTGAGCAAAGAAACTTCCTTTTATCCAAGTAAGGTAATGGACAACACAGGAACTACACCACAGCCCAGAATACAGCAATGCCTGTATACTGGTCTAAACTAGTCGAAAAAGGCGGGAAAACAAGGATTATTTTTTTGTTTTTTTGTTTTTTTTTGCAGAAATACATAGAAAATGCAGAGACAGTGATAAAATAGTTACACAGGCTAGCACACTACGCGTTTTGGTTTAAGCACTTGGGCTTCAGACCAGTTGTTTTACATTAAGAAGGTTTGTATTCTGCACTGTTGTGGCAGGACAGGTAGCTTACATCCTTGTAAGTTGGGAATTGCTGATTAAAGGCTCAGTGGCTGTTGCTCTAAAAGTGTATAAGTTCTGGTTTAAGCACTTGGGCTTCAGGCCAGTTATTTTACATTAAGAAGGTTTGTGGTCTACAACTCTTGTGGGAGGAGAGGCTAGATTCTGCTCTTACTGAGCTGGGAATTTCTGGTTAAAGGCTTATTGTGCCTGCTTATTTGAACTGTGTCTTTCTGAAATGGGTGCGCCTTGTTTGCTGTAGCACAGACTAGATTCAGGCCTGCTGAATCTAGCTTTGTTTGTACAACTAGAGCACTGATCCAGGACATCTTTTTTGGAGAAGGTTCCCCTGCACCCTAGTGGCAAGAGTGTGCAGTTAGAACTTGTCTGATTGAAGACTGCTGGAACAGGGCTCAGTTTTGAGCTTTTTACTGGTTAATTGGGTAATATGTTTAAATCAGTTTGCTCATTTACTACTGTTTTATATATATATATATATATATATATATATATATATATATATATATATATAATCTATAATCTATATGTATCTATATATATATATATATATATATATATATATGTATGTATGTATGTATGTAGATATATATATATATATATATATATATATATATATATATTTATACACATATACATACATACACTTGATGCAGCGTCAGTTAGGGTTAAAGTATTCCCGGTGCCATAAAGTGTGCTCTTCAAATTTTCCCTTAGAACTACTCAGTTTTTAGTTTTAGCACTCAAACCTGTTTCTCTGAACTCAGCACTTATTCAGAACTCACTGTAAGCACTAAATAAGCTACTAATTACTACAGCACTCACCTTTCCTCACTTATCTAGAGGAAAACAGTGTTTAGTACTTAATAAATAGCACCTACTCAGGTATGTCTAAGGGTCAGCTCCTGGAGTTTTCTCCTGTCTACCTGATGAATCTGGGCATCATGGGGCAATTGGGGCATGTACACAGACAACCCTCGCCTCCTACCACCCAACACTACAACCTGTGAGAGACGCACTTACATAGCCAAACTGGAGGCAAAGCTCTCTTCACCCAAGACTGGACTAGACAGTCAAGAGGAGAAGGTAGACACTTGCACCACACCACACTACTCATAGTCCCTCAAAACCTACACCACCAAAACACACACACAGAAACACAAAACACACAGCTACATTCACAGAGGCTCTCAATAAAAACCTGACCAAGCAACAGAGCCCTCCAAACCAGAAAAGCAAGCAACCTCCACCCCCCAACACAACCCAAATGACAGATAGCCCACAAACTCAGTGTGCCAATCAACCACATCCCGTAAGGCATAACAGCGTCCCAACACTCTAGTGATAGGTGGCTCTATAGTCAGGCACACTGATGTTCTACTCACCAGGCTAAACATGGAGAAAGCTACTGTCAGCTGCCTGTCGGGTGCCAGGATCCGCCACATAACGCACACACTCAGGTCACTCTACAACAAGTACAAATATATGTCATTGTCCATGTTGGTGTAAATGACCTGAGATGTACCACCCTGGACTACATGAAAAGAGACATGGAGGAGCTCTCTGATCTTGTAGCCCAGGAAGGTATGACCCTAGCAGCATCCTGCCATCACCCAGAATGATACCACAGTACAAGGACAAAATGACTGACTTCAACAATTGACTAAACTTCTGGTGTCATTCTAAGAGGATCCAGTATCTGTCTGCCTGGGATGACATGATCGACAGACCACGATGCTTTGCCAGAGATGGCCTGCACCTGTCGCCCTTGGGATTCCGGATACTGGCTAAGGCTCTTGCTACTTCTATAGTGCCGTTTTAAGGCAAGGTTCAAATGACAAATTCATCACCATAACAGGTACAAGCAAGCTAAATCTGAGGGTATTGCTACTCAATGCTAGAAGTTTAAAACCTCAAAACGCACTCACTGGAGGCACTCCTTAAAATGGAGAACATAGACATCTGTGCAGTGTCAGAGACCTGGTTCAAGGCTCCACAGAGCACCCCTGCATTACCAGGCTATAATTCATACCACACCTTTCTGCCACCTAACCTGGACCGAAACACTAAAGGCGGTGGTGTGTCCATATTCATTAAGGATATCCACACATCCAGGCTAGTTGCTCAGCATAATGCATCCGAGATTATCCAAGTGCAACTAACTCTGGGAAAAATCGCAATCCAAACTGTAGCTTGCTACAGATCCCCCACCATGCCCCAGGATTCCCACTCCTCATTTCTTGATACACTGGAAAATATTAGGGTACAACCCAGCACCCTTACAATTGGTGATTTCAACTACTCCACCATTAACTGGGAAAAAATACTCATGTTCCAAATCTTCTGCTCAACATTTTCTGGAATTCATAAATTCCCATGCCTTGGATCAACTTATCCACACCCCAACTAGGGGCAGCAATATCCTAGACCTGGTCATTACCAACATGGGTGACCTGTGTTCCACACCAAAGGTCAATTCCTCATTGGACAGATCAGACCACAAGCTAATCACCCTAGACATCCACATCACACCCCCACCCCCCACTGGGGAAACTACTGTAAAATATTTCTCCACAGCCAACTTCACACTTCTTAAGACAGAAGTGGCAAACTTCGCGACACCCATGCAGACGAACAATAGAGGTACGACTGCTGAATCCTACACAAATGCACTTTATAAGCACTTACACGAGTGCATAGATTGTGCTATCCATAACAGAACCAAGATGCTACTCTCCAAAAAAATGAAGCCAGTTTGTGGTCCTCTGCCATAAACAAACTCTACAACAGAAGAAACTGTTGCAAAAAGAGAGTAAAATTCCATGACTGGAGGAACTCCCGGGTCTGCCTCAATAAGAAGCTTACATTCCTCAAAATCGTAAAAGCTAGTTACGAAAACAAAATCGCCACCGATTCTAAAGACAACCACAAAGCATTCTATAGCTATGTCAAGCATCTCAATGGCAACACTCAGATCTACTCCGAGTTACAGCACAATGGCACTAAATATACAGAATGAACTGATACTGCCAACATCCTGACAGATATTTTT
>NC_056732.1:146909274-146964274 GCF_019279795.1 Protopterus annectens
TTGTGGCACTGACTTATGTATATGTAGAAGGGATTTCTGGATGCCTTGTAAGCCAGGCATAGATCACCCCTCTGCAATCTATAGGAGGCTGAGTAAAGGAAAAGGGCTTTAAGGTGCTATTCATAAGGCAGGTTTGTTATGCCTTGTATTCTTTTTGTAAGGAACCTCTGAGGCCGCCCTAGTTGCTGTACATGCCTGGTCAGGTACATACCAAAGGGCGCACTGAACTCTATGATTGGTCTAATAAGGGCACAGTACAGTGGGATAACGACCTCTTTGGACCTTGATGCCATGCCCTTACTTATAAGTCACGCAACATAATAGGATTTCCTCACTACTTTGGCCACATGATGGCTGAAAGTAAGGCTACTGTTTACGTGCGCACCCAGATCCCTGACCACTGGGTTAACTCTTGGGGGATGCATTATCAATATAATAATTAGCAGAGATTGTTGACTTCCCAAAGTGTACAATTATAGATTTCTTAGCATTAAGTCTAAGACCATGGCTTTGGCACCATTTGTTAGTCAGAGATAGACCTTTTTGAAGAATGCTAGTATCTACAGGGGAATTGATTAAAACCCCCAGCAAAGTATTTTCTGAATGATACTTTAGTGAGGGCAGAGGACCTGAAGTCAAGCTCTTCTAACTACACACACACACATACAAACATGCACATAACGTGAATGTTGTTTGATTTGATTCCCCTATCTAGCTAGCTACACAAGCTGAAGAAAACAGTACTTAACGCTGACACCATTGCAGACATCTGCATGTTACATTAAACATAACACCTCTACAACAGTTTGACATCAAGTAAAGATGACTTAACATACAGCAAAACTCTTGTCTTACTTGCCAAAGATCAACTCGTCACTGTTGAATTCCTGAAAATGCAGCAGTACTGTCCACCCTTGTCACAATAGTAATAAATACTGGTACGACATTCAACACCTCCCACAGTACAAATAGTGTCAACAACTAGTTGAAATTCTGCACTACAGCCCCAGTAAGCTTAACTGGATCACCAACAAAAAAAAAATGTACTAATCTAAACCTAATCTCCCCAAACAGCCTAAATGAGAAAATTGAAAATGCTTCGTTAGTATGATCTCTGTTTGGGTGGCCACGGTGGTGCAGTGGTTAGCATTGCTGCCTCACAGCAAGAGGTTCTCCAGATCGATCCTTGGCTGGGGTGCCTTCTGTGCAGAGTCTGCATGTCCTCCCTGTGGTCGTGTGGGTTTCCTCCCACATCCATACTGTAGGTGCATTGGACACACTCAATTGGCCCTAGGCATGAGTGCGTGCATGTGTGTGCCTTCTGTGGAAGGTTGGGCGCCAGGCTGGCAACTCGACACCGTAAAACTCCACTGCCAATCAAGAGCAGACAGGTGATCTGCTGTGGCGACCCCTAACTGGGAAAAGCCGAAAGAAGAAGTAGTATGATCTCCGTTTCTTGATCCAGACTTGCATCTCCTTGTGCATTCAATAATACATATTTAACAAGACAAGTATATGTATATGTACATTTTTATATACACACACACACACACACACACATTTATATATTGCTGCAGTGTTTTATAAGATTAAAATCAATTGCCAAAAAGCTTTGCATTACATACATATGCAACATAATTCCGACATATGACACTGACCGCTTAAAACCACTGCACTATGGTGATACAATGTGATGTGCTTGGTGTTTGTAGTGGGTTCAGAAAGTTGTATTTGCTATATTTAGAATTATGGTCTATACAGCCTGTCCCTAAAAAGCATGGACAGCTCAGCAGGACATTTTCACTTATTTAACAAAATGCAATAAATCACAGCAGTGACATGAAGTGGGAATGCATTGTATCACACAATAAAGCATCTGCAGTAAAAATACAGGAAACTCTTAAGTGTCTGTACAGACAACTGTTCAAACTCATTCAGAATATTGCATGCCGCTTTACAGACTCCCATCTTCATAAACACAAACAGTTCAAGGACTGAAATAAAAAAATAATGCAGGTCTGGAATCTGAACGAAGGCAAAAGGAATATATTAAATACAAAAATTAATGGGTAACACAAACTGTTATGTGCTTGTAGGCAATTAATGGATAATTAAATGTCACCTTTCAGAAAACATCAGATAGAAGCAAAACTATTTATATAGATGACTGATGACTCAGAGGCAATGAAAATAAGTATGTTTTCACACAAAGGGTAGTGAAGGCATGAACAGCCATAATCACAATTCTTAAACCATGTACACAAATGAGTTTAATTTCAGCTTTTTTCAGGACACCATTTCCCATTACACAAGCATATACAAATTCCATACCTTCCAGGATTAGCCATATGCATTCACTACATAGCAACCAGAATGCTGAATATTCTGAAATAAACATGATCATCACAACCGGCGACAGTGGTGCAGTGGTTAGCATTGTTGCCTCACAGCAAGAGGTTCCCCGGTTCGATTCTTGGCTGGGGTGCCTTCTGTGCGGAGTCTGCATGTCCTCCCTGTGGTTGTGTGGGTTTCCTCCCACATCCTAAAGACATGCTGCAGGTGAATTGGGCACTCTAAATTGGCCCTAGGAGAGTATGTGTGTGTTTGTGTGTGTGTCTTCTGTGGAAGGCTGGGCACCAGGCTGGCAACTCGACACTGTAAAACTCCACTGCCAATCATGAGCGGACAGGTGATCCGCTGTGGCGACCCCTAACTGGGAAAAAGCCGAAAGAAGAAGATCACCAAAAAAAAAAACATACTAACATACCTTAAATTTTTTGCTGTGTTATTACACAAGTGACAGCAAAGTCATTACAAAGAAAAGGACAATAACTATAAAAATATTTACCTGTTTTACACCCTCCCCAAAAAATATATAGACTGCAGGATAATTTGTAGAGATAACACACCAATAAACAGAAAACCACTTTATGTAACAGTACTCAGTTCTACCTCTCAACCTCTTAGCACAAGAAATCTGGACAAAGCCTAAATGAATGTGGAGACAAAAGGCCCCCAATAGAGGCAGATTTTAAACACTCCTCTTATAAATTCGGAAAGTTGCGAGAACAACATTTATGTTAGCATACATTTCCTGAAGGATATGCGGTCTGAAACTCAAATGTTTGCCTTAATTTTCTGACTTCAATCCTCACCGATTTAGCAGAAAACCACATTTTTTTGAGTAACAGACCAAAAATATAAGGCAAAAGTCTGGACATTCTGCAAAAATTCTGGACAGTTGAGAGGTATGTACAATACAACTACAACAAAAATAATAAAGTACCAAGATAGAAAAACGTTTATGGATTTACATCGTGGGAAAACAAAGCTCACAAAAAACAGGCAAGTTCCTTAAGAATAAAGAAGTGGTCTACTATACATGTCAGCAAAATTATTAATTTATAAATGGATCTGATCCAATGTTCTAGAGTACAAGAATCATCTCTCTTGCCCTAGTGCTGCATGTACCTGTTGGAAAAAAAAAGAGGCGTATATGGCATGGCACCATGACAGTAAAAGACAGCCACTTTTCCTTGCAAAATCTGGATCTTGAGTACTATGAAAAAGAAAAATGATCATTTGCTTATTATGGCATCTCAAACTACAAGATTTTTTTCACCGTAACTCATTTGACACGCATACAAACTGCTTATACTGTACTAAATATTCCAACAGTATGCATGCACGTATTTTAAATATTTTCTAACTGCTACAAAAGGTTCGTGCCGTAGTACACAGCAGTAGTCAAAGGTATATTCAGTATTGAACCACTTACTATTGTCGCACTAATTCACATTACACCAACACTAAATACTGTGTTACAAAACTTATCGGAAAAAAAGCAGGCAACGTCTAGTACATTCACCGGGTCAACTTAGCTGCATTACAATAAGTCGCATTCCTAACATTAATACCGATTACTGCTGCATACAAAAATCAGACGGAGTAATAAACGCAACTAATTACATATTCACGTAGTTTCTAATGTCCTTGTCGTTGTAGAAATAACCACGACTGAAATAAAACACAAAATGCGTAATATCTTCTTTTTACAAAGTAATACCACTACATAAAAACAAACTGGTACGATGAAATTATACGCTGCAGGTGTCATCTGGTATATGCAATTCAAATTAAAAATCCACCTGCTGAAAAGTTTTTGTAGACTTCAATTTGGCATGTTTTGCAGCTACCCCAAACCTTATTCAGTTCAACTAAACAGCATACAGCTGGGTAAAGACAGTTTTCATTGTTAAGCAATGCCACCTACACTGCATGTACATTGCATATTATGAACTGAACAACTTGCAGAATTGTACAATGAAAAAAATAACCCCCTTACCTCGCCAGCAATACTACAGTGACGTGCTTTCTACAGAAAAAAAAAAACAGTAGCTGTTTTCGAAAGGGAGGGATTTTACAACCGAAGCTCCACCACTGCCGACCCCCCTCACTTCCGTGTACCATCAAAGAACCTGATCCACCCCCAACGTAGGCACGTTTAATGATGTAACCATGCGGCTAGCGTAAGGGAGCGTCTATTAATAATACTCGCTGAACAGAAAAAGTTATGTTCTTCTTTCAGTGGGAATAGTAACATATATGAAATATTTGGTGATAACTGATTTGGTCCAGTTGAACCAAATCCCGACTGCTGACTTGTAACACAGGTGGAGCAGATTTAACTGTTATAACTTCCAAAAAAGGTGTGTTACTCTATATTTTATAGACATTGAGGACATCGACACTTATTCCAAATTTCTGAATGTCGTTCGAAAATCACTTACTCTTCCTGGCAAAATGCTTCAGCTCAACATTGCACTGTGCTTGCTCGCTGGAATGTGTATACACAGTTTGTTATTAGTCTGAACTATTCTGGTATTGCTTACATTTAGTCCGCTCTTAATAAAATTTGTGATTTTTCTGGCTAATTGTTTGGATCATCTAAGGATTGAAGTCACCAAATAATGCCATACATTTGAGTTTCAGACGTCAAATCCTTCAGAAAATGCATGTTAACACAAACCCTGTGATTTAGCAATTTTTTAGCTGTGTAGGGGTAATATTTAAAATCTGTCGCTATTTTTGGGCTTTTGTTTCCCCATTTTGTAGAGCGTTGTCCAAATTTCTAGCCCTAAGAGGTTGGAGAGATATGAGTATGACAGCTGGCTGTAAATTATCGCATCGGGGAAAACTTCACGACTGTAATTCGGTGCGTGCTTTTCCAAACGATGAAAGACAATACAGGTTTTGCGCCGCGCGGTGTTTGCGGATCACATAAAAAAACAATCCTTTGTTGCATTTCTTAAAACAGTTTCCCCTGTACCCAAAAGCATTTTGTGACATCCTTTAAATCTAAACAGTAAAGCGGAAGTAACTGGCAACTGCCTGGCAACTGTCCAGATTTTTGGCTGCTATTTGTTGGTATGTTCCTCAATACAATTTGTGATTTTCTGACAAATCATTGAGGACTGAAGTCACTAAATAATGACTGTCGTTCGAGTTTCACACTCCATATCCCACAGAAAATAAATGCTGATACAAAGCCCTTTTATCCTAGTAACTTTCTAAGTTTGTAATAAGAGCAGTATTTAAAAGCTGTCCCTATTTTGGACCCCCCCCCCCCCAATTATTTATGGCTTTGGACTGATTTCTTGTGCTAAAAGGTTGACAGCTATTCCAGCAGCCTAGTTACACGTTTCATCAACTTATCGCACCTGACTGAATACCTATTTCTGAGAAATGTAGTAAATGACACCCACATTGCCTTGCAGTACGAGTGACTAGCCTACACACACGCGTGTTGCCCCTGTCCATGTGATGCCTAAACCGTTTCCAGCCATTGTAGAAGAAACTTATTTTAGTAAGTGTAGGTTCACGTCAAAGACTTTCAGACTCAAAGCAAAACACTGAATTCACCGCATAGCTCTCAACCTTCCATATCCAAAATGAGGAACACTAGCCCTCATAATGTGGAACAAATGGTCAAAATGTGCAACACATACTAATGCCTTACTAACAACGTCGACTGGGAAGGTCACAGGCTGGTTAAAATATGCTGGTTTTACTTATAAAGAAAATATTTTAATGAATTAATATGATTAATTTTTGTTTACCATGGATTTCACTTTAAAAAATCGTAACACTGAAATGTGTGACAGACTCTTTCAATGTGGAACATCGAGGAACTTCGAGGAACATGAACTTTTTAAGACCCCCGAATGAGGTACCCTTGAGAGGTATGATTCACCGTATAAAGCTCCGATTTGAAATGAAGCAACAGAAAGCCACACAGAACTGCACAGTATCAATTTATTTTTTTGGTGATAGAAAGAGCTGGCACTACGAAAGTCCATGTCACTTTATCAGGCAGAAGAAAATAATCGGTTTCCTCCCAACTGTCATACAATCATGTTAACAATACTAATGCAGTTCTCAGTGTGACAGCAACTTTAGAAGTTAAATGATTCCCCGAAGAATGTTCTAATGTAAATAACGCCACACAGAAACATTACTGTTTCAGTGGCAGCATCGCACAATGACGATTTGTGCAAAACTCCATCAAAGAAATACATAAAAAAGAAACATCAGACCTCCAAACACTGTTTCACTATTGGTTCAAAGAGGGAAGTCAGCCTGTTATTATGTACTAGATTAAGGGGACTGGTAGCAAGAACTGCAAATTGGAAGGCATACAAAAGCCACAAAGACAAACTGCCTGTCCCTGATCATACACATGACACATGACATCTGACTACAAAAACAATCAAAAGAACTATTTGTTTATTAGGTCATTTGTTGATTGCAACCAAATTGAACAGATTGCACTCTAAATTATAACAGCACTACACGCACGCTATTTTCCGAGGTCAGATCTCCACAGATATTTTTACACGTTCTTACAGATTTGTTATCTACATAATCCCCCTTGCATTTTTCACAAGAGCCTCAACAAAAAGAAAATTAAAATTCGTGATAAAAAGTGGAAAAGTTAAGACCTGTGCGGCAAAATGCAGAAACGTTGATTTTGGTAGCAGACAGAAAAAAACATGGTCCAATTTGAATGTCGGTTTATCTGTCGGATGAATTATATCCTACTCAGTCAATTGTTTTATCCTGTCAGTTTCCTCTAGTAAAGGTCTTACGTTTGTTTTATACAGTTTTGATTACTCTCATTGTTTTTTTACAAAGGCTGTTCACTCATCCATCAGTCTTTTTGTAAAATAATATTTTATTGCATCTCCCAGATTCCCTTGAAGTATTTTGAATCTCTCAATACACTACACCCGTCTTTTTTCACAGCTATATATGATAAGCTTGGCAGTACACTCTTGTTTCGAATGACACTGTTCCAAACAGTTGGTATGAAAATGCACTCAAGTCGAAGGATGATGCAGCAGGATAAATTCCCCTTTCCTAAGGTACAGTGACTTGTGAATTGATTGTTTTACTAAAGGGAGTGCAGTGGGCAGCCCCTGCATGGGAGTTGTGGTGGGTTTTCCCTCCCCACAACAGAAAGATTTCAAATTTTGTTATAAAAGTTTGTATTCACTTCAAAGTGAAATTTAAAAATGTGTCTTTCTTGAGTGTGATAGAGAACCATTAACCTAATGTTGTCCCTTTTATAGGTTCATAGATTCATAGGTATATACTAAGCTAACAACCACCAAGACCTTTATAAGCCTAGCTGTGCAACCCAACCCAATTATACTCCCATATAACATGGACATCCATACCTCTCAAGTGTACCTCATTATGAGGAACGTACCTCATTTGTGGTCTTGAAAAGTTCATGTTCCTCAAAGTTCCACATTGATAGACCCTGTCACACATTCAGTGTTAGGAATTTTTTAAAGTGAAATCCATGGTAAACAGAAATTAATCATTAATTCATTAAAAGATCTTCTTTACAAGTAAAACCAGCATATTTTAACCATCCTATGGCCTTCCTAGTTGAAGTTGTTAGTATGCCATTAGTATGTGTTCCACATTTTGCTCATTTGTTCCACATTATGAGGGCTAGTGTTCCTCATTTTGGAGATGGAAGGTTGAGAGCTATGTGGACATCTATTTGGAGGGCTATGTTAGGAGGTTGCTAAAAGCTTGGGGAGTATGTTAGTTAGGGAATATTTACTGTCGGCCTCTGTCTGTCAGAGACATGGGGTCAAACCGGGGGTGAATTTTTTATTTCTCATATATTGGTGAAGAGTATGTTTAAATATGGTTAGGATTGGACTTGCTTCATGGATGGAGAGCCTATTCCAGAGCATGGGGTTCCTTTGAGTTACATATCTGCATCACCAGTATGTTCTATGTATGTCGCAAGCAAAGTTTAAATCCTTGGCTCTAGAGTTTCTGGTGTTACTCGTTTGGTAGATGTGCAAAAGGTCCATAAGGGCTGGCTCTGAGGATGTCTTATGTGCCAGGCATAGACTGCCTCTCAGTAACCTGCAGGAGACTGAGTATAGAGTTAGTACTTTAAGATGCTCTGCATAGGACAATGTGTTAATACCCTGGATTCTGTTGGTGAGGAACCTAAGCTGGGTGTTCCAATTGTTACATATTCCTGGTCAAGTACAAGCCAAAGGGGCATTTTACTCGATGGGTCTGATAAGGACTGAGTAAAGTGGTACTATAACTTCCCTAGGCCTGGATGATATACACTTACTTATAAGTGTGGCGCCATGGCTGCATGTTAGTCAAAGGCCAGATTATTGTGTACGTATGATCCTTAACTACTGGGTCAACTCTTAGGGGTGTCTCATCAATGGAGTAATTGACCTGGATGGACGTTTCCCCAAAAATCACTATAATGCACTTCTTGGCATTGAGTTTTAATCTGTGGCTTTGACACCAATCATTTGTCTGTGTTAGATCCCTCTGAATGCTGTTAATGTCAAGGAGGAATCTATGATAGCTTCCAATTTGCTGGCATCTGCAAACTTGGTGAACCAAAGGCCCTTGACATTAGGCATGACCTCAGAGAAGTAGATGTCAAACAGGAGCAGCCAAGCACCAAGCCCTGAGGTACTCCACTAGTGACCAGTCTCTTCGTGGAGGTGGTCACACCAATCCTGAATTCTTGGATCCTTATCTGTGAGCCAGCTGGCAGTCCAGTTAGTTATGTAGGGATTTATGCCTAGTTCGGTGAGTTTGTCAGTAATACCTGAGTCGGGTAGTGTATCAAATGTCTTAGTCAGGTCTAGGTAGGCAGTATGCACCATTTTCCCCTCATTTATTACCTTGGTGACCCTCTCAAAGAAGTATACCAAGTTAAGTAGGCATGACCTTCTTTTGACAAAAAAAAACAAACTGGGATGGGTCCAGTGTCTGTAGGTTGTCATTGTCTTTGTTAATCATTTCCATGATAATTTGTTCCATGGATTTGCATATTACACTAGTGAGACTAATGGGTCTGTAGTTTCCGGGGTCAGGTGATGGTCCACCCTTGTGAAGAGGGATAACAGTTGCAGTCCCCCATTCACATGGTACATAGCCTGCTTTGAAGCTATAGTTGAAAAGTGACTTAAGTGGTCCAGATAGGTCATGTTTCAAGTTATTTAGGAGGCAACACGGGATATTGTCTGGGTCCACTGAGGCTGTGTTTGTAGTCTTAGTGAGCACCACTATGACCTACTCCCTGCTAATAGTTGGGGGGATATGCTAGTGGGGATTTCACAGGGGAGGCAGGGAGAGAGTGAGAGGTAAAGTTAGAGCTGAATTTATCTGCCAGCAGATTCACTAGGTCACTCTGCTTGGTGAAGGTGGTACCATTTACCACCAGTTCATCACACTGCTGTGTGTTACCTTTACGGTTTCAGGCATAACTGTAGAAGGCCTATGACTGTATTTAACCTGAGAGGCTATCTTGACCTCATAACTGGCCTTGTTGAATTTAATTGGTCCTCTTAGTTTCCTGTTTAGTTTAATTGAACAAATGTTAAATAAAATAAATAAATAAATTAGTGACCTCTTGCCATTATGAGAGTTACTCTTTGTAATTTTGGCCATGACTTTTTTGTTTTTGTTATATACCCTGTTAAGGTTAGGCTTTCATCAATGTGGTTTGTTTTTGGGGTTTGTTTTGTGCTTACTTTTAGTTTGTACAGCAGCCTCTATGCAGCCATTTACTTGGTTGTACAGAGTTTCTGTGACCAACTTCACATAAGTTGCTGTGAACTCTGAGTTTGGAAGGGCGGTAAATTATGACAAACTGTCACTTAATAGGATGTAGTTTGCTATAAAATAGTTCCTAACTGTTACAGGTTTTGCTAGGTTTTCTATATTGAATTTTATTTTGAAGGAGACAGCTTTGTGATCTGACTTCACCAGTGAGGATGTAACGGGGAGGGGGGGGGGGTGGATGAAGTGCTCTCCCATATTGGTGAGTACTAGGTCTAGTATATTTGAATCTCTGGCTGGAGTGTGCACTATCTGGTCAAAAGGTATTTGTTTTAATAAATTCCAGGAAATTTTATATAAGTTGAAGGCAGTGTTTGTTTCCCAGTCCATAGAGGAGTAGCTGAAGTCTCCCATGAATAGGGTATTTTGCTGGATGGTGAGTGCATCCAGCAGGTCTAGGTGCAAGTTATGGGATTCTTGGGGCACAGATGGTGACCTATAGCTTGATAGGATATGATAAGGGACTTTATAGTGATTTACATGTGGATGAACTTAGAGCAAATCTTGTTTAACCAACCTAGAGGTATAGTGCATATAGTTCAAACAAATTGGTGTTTATTGAGATTCCAACAAAGATTCCACAAACAAAATAATAAAAACCGATGAGCGCTTTCACTAAAAACTAGCTTCCTCAGATCGTTATAAAAAATGGTACAATTCCATCCCTTATATAGTACTATTTAGTGTTTAATTGGAACTGACGTATATAATTGAATAATCAAATAAAAGTCAGTAATAGAAGCATAATTCTTAAGGGAGTCAGTGCTTATTCAGATATATCTTTCAAGGTCACTTATAAACAGAATTCATTATTTATATATAATTTTTTCTTTTTTTTCTTTTTAACACACAATATATAAAAAGATTTGCATGAATTATACGAAAATCTATTAAAACATATTCTTTTAAAATAAAACAATATGTTATGTCAGCTAAATGCTTCTGTAGTGGGTTCAGACAGAGTATAGTATTATAAAGTGTGTTTAAAAACGTTGCCAGCATAAAACATGACATTATCACATTCATAGTATCGTATTCATGAACTCATAGTCTAAACTATAATTCAAGCAAAATGTATATACATCAAATAAATGTTTGTTAAAAAATGATAGTGTATAAAAACCATATGATATAAAATATATGAAGTATATCATAAAAAAGGGAATATTTAAAAATATATAAAAAATATGCATGTGCATATAAGAAATATAAAAAATATGAATTAAAGTTTGTATATAGACATAATTATATGTTTTCGTCTATATATCTGGGTGAACCATATAGGTATCTGCATATTTATGGATCTTAAATGTACAGATATATATTTTTGATGTAATCGATAATACCTCTTGGTATACCAATAATATATGTTCTGTATTGGAATGCATAAATGAATGAATAAATGCATATGTGAAGTGTAAATTATAAATGAATAAAAGTATGAATAAAAATATGAATAAAAATATGAAATATATAATTGTAAATATAAATATAAATATAAATATGAATATAAATGAATATAAATGTAAATATAGAATGATTATAGATATGTATATATATAGAAAAATGTATGATATATGAAATAAAGGTAGATATATGTAATAGATGTATGAATTATGAAACCATATGACAGTAAAATGAAATATATGTAAGTATGTATATGAATCTGTATGTATATATATGATAGATGTGTATCTGTTAAAAACTGTATAAATATAAATATAAATATGTGACTGTGAAAATGGATATCAATATAAATGTAAATATAAATAGATATAAATATAAATATGAATCTAATATATTTGGCTAATTGGGAAGAATTAATATTGTTTCAAAATCATCTTTTCAAGTCTAATGTAACATTTTACAGACGTTTTGGAGATGATTTATTTATTTTATGGAATGGAAATATGAATGATCTACGTGATTTTGCATTGGCCATTAATAATCTAACTGAATGCCTTAAATTTACACTACAATATGATATGAAGAGAATTGATTTTTTGGATTTATTTATTGAGAAGTTACCGTGTGGATTGATTAACACAGGAATTTATAGGAAGAGCTGTCATCGAAATATGTTACTATTCAGGACTAGCATGCATCCAACATATGTTTTCAAGAATATTATGAAAGGGCAAGCACTAAGGATGTCAAGAATGAACTCTAATGAGGTTGGTCTTGCGAACGACCTACATGAATTGAGAAACCAGTTATTAGCAAGGGGATATAAGATAGATGAAATTGAGAAACATTTATCAATTACACCTGAGGTGAGAAGTTTAAGAGGCGCACCATATTTTGGACCAATGAATAATGAGATTATAAATGCTAGTACTAATTCCACTAATGTTAAATTCTCTACCTACTTCACAAGAGATAACAATGATATTAAATCCATTATTGGCAAATATTGAGACATTTTGACAATAGACAATGATATAAAAGGATTAGTGGGTGAGAAACCGATGTTTTTGTATAGAAATAAGAAGAATTTGAAGAGAATTCTATGTCATAAATGACATAATGAGGATGTTAATATAGTTGGTCCCACCAAACCATGTGGTCATTGTAATTTTTGCACATTGATCAGCACTGAATCTATTTTTATACATCCAGACTCTAAACAAGAAATCATTATTAATGCCAATGCCAATTGCATGACATGTCATGTTGTCTATCTAGCAGTCTGTTCAGTATGTACATCATTTTACGTAGGCAAAACTAATAGATGCCTGCGAGATAGGATTAGGGAACACTGCTATAGTATTAGAAAAGGAAATGTTAACAATGCTTTGGCTAAGCATGTTTTAGAAAAGGGATCAGAACACACATTTACATTTAGGGTTCTTGAGGTTATTGTCCCAAACCCGAGAGGAGGAAATATAAAATGCCATACAGAAGATAGAGAAAGCAACTGGATAATCTCACTAAGAGCGGATAAAGGGCATGGGTTGAATGAAAGAGCCTCAATCAAACCACATTTATGACAACGAAGACATATTAAATAGTTTGATTAAAGGCAATACATCTGCCCAATACAACAACATGCTTTATTAATTCACTCTATATAGACCACACACTCATACATTCTTGCGGTACATACACTTACTTTCTTTTAATACATGTATATACATACATACGTACGCATGTCTTCTCATAATATATTTTCATAATAATAACATATACCATTATTTGACATACTCCTTAACTTTGCACATTTGTTTATATAAACATACATCTTTGAACATAAATACATTTTACAATCGTATATCTTTCGCATTTTTTCACACATTTACCATATATATATACATATATACATCAAATATCATATATTTATATTTATTTCATACATTCATATTTATAATCATATTTATATTAGATTCATATTTATATTTATATCTATTTATATTTACATTTATATTGATATCCATTTTCACAGTCACATATTTATATTTATATTTATACAGTTTTTAACAGATACACATCTATCATATATATACATACAGATTCATATACATACTTACATATATTTCATTTTACTGTCATATGGTTTCATAATTCATACATCTATTACATATATCTACCTTTATTTCATATATCATACATTTTTCTATATATATATACATATCTATAATCATTCTATATTTATATTTATATTCATTTATATTCATATTTATATTTATATTTATATTTACAATTATATATTTCATATTTTTATTCATATTTTTTATTCATACTTTTATTCATTTATAATTTACACTTCACATATACATTTATTCATTCATTTATGCATTCCAATACATAACATATATTATTGGTATACCAAGAGGTATTATCGATTACATCAAAAATATATATCTGTACATTTAAGATCCATAAATATGCAGATACCTATATGGTTCACCCAGATATATAGACGAAAACATATAATTATGTCTATATACAAACTTTAATTCATATTTTTTATATTTCTTATATGCACATGCATATTTTTTATATATTTTTAAATATTCCCTTTTTTATGATATACTTCATATATTTTATATCATATGGTTTTTATACACTATCATTTTTTAACAAACATTTATTTGATGTATATACATTTTGCTTGAATTATAGTTTAGACTATGTGTTCATGAATACGATACTATGAATGTGATAATGTCATGTTTTATGCTGGCAACGTTTTTAAACACACTTTATAATACTATACTCTGTCTGAACCCACTACAGAAGCATTTAGCTGACATAACATATTGTTTTATTTTAAAAGAATATGTTTTAATAGATTTTCGTATAATTCATGCAAATCTTTTTATATATTGTGTGTTAAAAAGAAAAAAAAGAAAAAATTATATATAAATAATGAATTCTGTTTATAAGTGACCTTGAAAGATATATCTGAATAAGCACTGACTCCCTTAAGAATTATGCTTCTATTACTGACTTTTATTTGATTATTCAATTATATACGTCAGTTCCAATTAAACACTAAATAGTACTATATAAGGGATGGAATTGTACCATTTTTTATAACGATCTGAGGAAGCTAGTTTTTAGTGAAAGCGCTCATCGGTTTTTATTATTTTGTTTGTGGAATCTTTGTTGGAATCTCAATAAACACCAATTTGTTTGAACTATATGCACTGGAGCTCCATCGCTTATTTCGGGAATTTGGATTCTGTTTGAAGTAAACTCTACATTAAGGCTTGGTACCCACTTCGCACACAAGGAATCACTTTACCTTTGGATTACTTGTTTTTTGTGAACCAGTGTGCTAATCCGACGGACAGTTAACTTCCACGCAACCTAGAGGTATATTTGTTGCTAATGTAAATGAAGACACTTCCAACTTTAGTCCCTGTCTATGCAGCTGATGATCTAACTATGTGGAAGGCACTGAAGCCTTGCACTGCTGGAGTGTTATGATAAAGGCACAGATGTCTATATTCTCCAGAGTGAGGGGAGCTTCTAGAGTGCGGAGTTTCTTGTTAAGGCTCCTAGCATTGAGCAGTAACATCTTTAGTTTTTTTTATTAGTTTGTAGTTTTGTCCTTTTGGCATTGCCTAAAAAGTCTCTAAGGGGGTAGATAAGGTTTTAGCCAATATCCAGAAGCCCGGGTGGGACAGGTATAGACCATCCTTGGCAAAGCAACATGGTCTATTAACCATGTCCTATCATGCTGATAAATACTGAATCCCCCTGGAAAGACACCAGAAACTAAGCCAGCTGTTAAAGTCAGTAATATTTTGTTCATACTGTGGCATCATCCTTGGAAAGGTAGAATGCCACTCAATGCAAGGCACATACCTGTCTGAGACATATATTCAGAGAGATCTATAATTTCTCTCTTTATATAGTCCATCAAGGTATGTCTCAAGTCATTTACACCCACATAGACTGATAGATTCATACTGGTACCTGTAGTGTATTCACTTGAGTGAGTGTGTTACCTGGAGGATCCTGGCTCCAGATAAGCAACTATTATTTTCTCTATCCACTCTAGTGAGTCGGGCATCTGTGTGTCATACAATGGAGTCCCCTATGATGATGAAAGTCCAGGATAAACTGTTTGCTTGCTTTACAGGCTTCATTCCTGGGGGGTCCATTGGGAGTAGAAGTATGTGAGGTCTTTGGTGTTGCTTTTGGTGTTTGCTTTAGAGATTGCTGAAGATAGATGTTACTGTTTGCAGGATTTTGAGTCTTTGAGGTTTGGAAATATTGATTTTTAGTGCCTCAGCATAAGATGATTTATGTGTGTGGTGGGCAGTATGTGTTGGATGTAGTTTCTGTGTCATTGACAACTTTGTAACCGACATTTTTGCCTCCAAGGAAATTGTGAATGTACATATCTCGCATACTGTTTTAGTTATTTTTTTTTTTTAGGATTAGAAGATTGTCTGTTAGCATGAGACAATTGCTACATTATTTCAGGATACCCATATCTGCCAAGCTGGCTACAGAGACATTTGAAAATTGCATATCAATGTTGTCTAGACCTGTATTAGGGTGGGGTGTTATGGTTTGAGGACTGGGTTATATAGGCATCTCTTATGGTGGTCTCTAGGCTTAGGGACTAGAGTTAGATAGTGCTAAGAATGGGATTTGTGCTGTTAGACATACAAGCTAGCTGCTCCTTAACTCCAAGCAATGCCTCATTAAGTTACAGGTTACTGTCAGAAGAAAAAATTCAAGCGAGTCACATCTGCATCAGATGATGAAAAACTTCTTTATTTGCAGCTAACCAGATTACAGCAGCATGTTGGCCAAGATGATCTCAGTCTGATCAGCTTGTTTACTGACATCAACTTTTATACTTTCCTGTTACTAGCCAAAATAGCTTTTGTTACATTTCTAACAGTTGACAGTTGGCTATGAAAAACATCTAGGATCACAATTTACCTCAGAAAAGAATGCTTACCTCAAAACCACAGCTAGTGTAGAATGTTTACCTCAAAACCACAGTTAGTGTAGAACGTTCAAAAAGGTACAGCATACTTAGTTCAACAGTGGTAGCTGGAATTTTCCACAACCTGCCTCAGTAAATTAACTCTTATTCAGAAGTATAGAAAACAGATGTTATTCAAGTTCATAAGCAAACTACATCTATCATAGGTAAAGCCCATCTTTAATAAACATGGTTCAATGACCTTTTCTTACCAACACTTCAGCAAATAGCATATTCATTTTGCTAGATGGGAGAAAGAGACAAATAATAGTATGTTTTAAAACTTTTTCTCTTAACAGTTACAGTCCTAATACTAGTTATATACATAAACTTTACTGTCCAAGCGTTTGTGTCTGTATAGGCACTGCCAACTGCCACTGCACAGTGAGCAGCTTCATGTGAGCACACCTAATTTATAGCAACAGAAAAGAAACTGAAATCTAACTCTTGAGGACTCTGGCCAGTAAATGACTACATTTTGTGCTCTTCTGGAGTGCTTCCCAACTTAGAAAGACCAGGCAAACACCCTCTGCCACAAGATGGATGAGGTGGTCTTTTTAATGCAAAAACACACAAAAAAGGAACCTTCAAGTGCAACACAACAACAAAACAACATGTTCCCTGGCTAGATCACTCTATAGTGAGGCAATGTAAATGCAAACAGTTTAGAAAGCAACACTTGGAGAAGACAGGTGATTTTTACACCAAAAGTAGTTTAAATGCTCTTTAAACACTGTGAAGATTTGGTGAAGATAGATGAAGGGTGCTAGCCTAGCCATGTAGAATTTTGGAGATAATTATGTCATCTGTACATATTAATGTAAACCACAGGCTTGTCTTAAATGGTAAAAATAGTGTTACATGTGGAACTGAAAAAATGTAACAACAGAGCTCTCTGCTGACCAAGTAAAGCATGTTGAGACCCTTTGATGTAAACACTCCTCCGGCTGGTCAAGATGAAGAAATCCTGCCTATTGTTTTAAGGCCAGAGTTAATGGCCAGAATTTGCATGCATAAATGTCCTTTATTGCTCTGGTTTCTGCCCAGAGGTGAAGAATGTAAATGTAGTTTCTGTTAGCCTGGGAACCCAGGGAAGTGTGAAAAATGATGTAATGTAACCCAGGGAAGTGTGATGAATGATGTAATGTGAACCAGGAATGTGATTTTAAAAACAGAGAGAATCAGATAGCATTAAGCATTTTTGTCTTGACCATCCAACTCATCAGCACTGTCTTGCTCTACATGTAAGTTTATCTTAGACTTGTGTTTTCTCTTAGAAATAGCTAGAAACTAGAAATACTAGACTAAGTGTTTTTCTGTGATGTCAGAACTGTACTACTGAATTATTTTAAGTATTTCTCTGTGATCTCTGAACCCTTGACTAGCACTGTGTGGTAAAAGTATTGTCTTGTGTTTTGACTATTTGTTATTAAATATTTTTAAAACCCTTTCAACTGTGGCTGTTTTGTAGAGATAATTTAAGCTCTTTAGAGTATTTGCATGCCTTTGGTAAAATTGTACAAAGCCACTCCAATAGCTTTAGCAGTGGGCTATACTACCAATTGGATAATAATATTGCACAGTAATAATTGAACACCCTTTTAAGGGCCTTTGAGTAGCTGATAAATATTAGTGGGTGGTGGCAGCTGGTACTACTGCATAGTCTGGGAGAAAGGGGCACAGCTGGAGAACCTGTGTCAGCCTTCCCCAGGAGTGTCTGTGTGGTTGTATAAACTCTTCTCAAAGTGTGTGTGTGGTGTGTGTGTGTGTGTGTGTGTGTGTGTGTGTGTGTGTGTGTGTGTGTGTGTGTGTGTGTGTGTGTGTGTGGGTGTGTGTGTGTGTGTGTATGTGTGTCAGCTACTTGGGCAGGGACACAAAGCACTGGTTGGACAGAGAGGGTACTGGGGGTTTTAGCTTGACCACTAGGCTGAGATCTGAACCCTACAGCTGTGCCAGTGGGGAGTCTTATTGGGGACCTGAAGAGCAAGGGAGCGACCAGCCCCAGACTATCTGTGATCTCTGTGTGCTGTTAAGTGAAATTGCTCTTTACTGTGTTTATTTATTATCCTTTCCTCCTATGTGAGACGCCCCTCACTGGTGTTAATGGTGAGGATTGAGGCTCCTTGATTGCTGAGCCAGGGCATGAGCATCACATATTAATTGTTTGGCAGTAGTGGGATATCCGCACCACATATTAATTGGTTGACAAATACTAATTAGCTTGTAGTGGTGTGGGTAGTGAATTCCTGTAGCTTGTGTGCAGTGAGCTGTGAAGGTCTTTTGTACTCTAAATCAGCCATGTGGTGAATACTCAGAGTTCAGATCACAATTGTTTTATTTCTTTTTTTAGTTTAGTTAGTCAGGGTGAGCAGGCAGCATGTCAGCAGAGGAGTATGGAACGATGACAAGGAGCCAGCTGGCCGAGATGTGCCAGGCTAGGGGACTGGTGCATGGAAACCTGACTAAGGCAGACCAGATTGGAGCCTTGGTTACAACTGCATCAGAAAACAGCAACCAGGAGGACAATCAGACTGGCAGTAGAGATATAATACCCTCGGAGAATGGACAGCTCAACCTTTCTGCAGAGGACTTAAAAATCCATCTTGAGCTAAAGAGACTTGAGTTGGAGGTCAGGCGTTTGGAGATAGAAGCAGCTGAGAGACTGAGGAGTCTACAGGCTGAGGAAAATGAGAAACTGCTATGCCTGGAAGCTGAGGAAAAGGAGTGGCAGAGGAAGCATGAGAGGGAAATGCTGACTCTTTGCCTGAGTCATGGAGGTAATGGGGAAGGGAGTAACTGGACCCCAGAAGCACAAAAGGTCAGTAAATTTCTTCCACAGTTTAAAGAGGGAGATAATTTTGATAATTTCATTCATATGTTTGAGAGGGTATGCAAACAGTATGGTGCTGACCAAAGGCTTTGGGTATGGTTCCTGACCCCCTTACTCCATGGTAAAGCTGTAACTGTTTTGTCAAATATGTCAGATGCATGTTTTGATTATACTGCTGTTAAAAATCACTTGTTAGAATTGTTTAAGCTAACACTTGAAACATATAGGAAAAAGTTTCGTGACCATAGACGCAAGGCAGATGAAAGTGTGTGTGACTATGTTGCTGAACTGAGCACTGATTTCCATAGGTGGGTGAGTGGATGTCAGGTTTCCACTTTTGAAGGGCTGGCAGACCTTTTGGTGAGGGAAGCCCTTAGCACTTTGCCTGAGGACATGAGGGTCTGGTCGGCTGCTAGACAATGTGCCACTTCAGATGAGTTGGGGAAGAAGGGAGACCTATACCTGGCAAGCAGGGCAGCCTTGCACAGGAAAGGGACCCCCAGTACTGCTCATGGGTCTAAAGGAACCCATGGTGGGCAGCACAGACTGCCCCAACAGAATCTGCCAGTAGCAGGGGAAGCCACTAGTCCAGGTACACATCCAGCAGCTAGGGTTAAATGTTTTGAATGCAACCAGTGGGACCATGTGGCATACAGGTGTCCATGGAGGCAAGGTGGGGAACAAAAGGTGAGGGAGCCAGTAAGTGGGAAAGACAAAATGTCAATAGTAGGTTGTCTTGAGACAACAAGGGCACCAAACTACCATCCTGCAGATGTCCTGATAGGGAAGGATTTGGATGAGGCAGTACCATGTGTTTGTGCAGTTACAAGCAGTCAGGCTAGGAGACAAGCATGTGGGTCTGGTAGCCTGGGGGAGACCCAGACAGACTGCATACTTGTAGTCAGCACTGGTGAGGTGGTTACTTCAGGGAGGGAGCTACCCGGTAGCCATGAGAATGAAGGTGAGCCAAAGCTGCTTGTGGGTACTGATGGTCCCTTGGACAGAGTGACTGCAAAGGTAGAAATGACTAGTAGTACCCAGGCTGACAGTGAGGCAGCACTGTCAGAGGAGGCTAGACTTCCTGTAGAAGGGGAGCTGGGAAGAGTTACAAGGAGAGAGTTGAGACAGGCTCAGCTCTCAGACCCTACATTGCAAGGCCTAAGGCAGGTAGCTAGGGAGGCACCTGATTCTGAAGGAAAGGGGGAATTTGTATACTGGGACAAAGGGTTCCTATACATAGAGTGGACCCCTGAGGGAGGACTAGAAGAGGAGTGAGTACAGCAGTTGGTAGTGCCTAGAACCTACCATCTGGCACTTTTAGCCATAGCCCATGATATTCCATTTGCAGGTCATATGGGCATAAAACGTACAAAGAGGCATATTATGCAGAACTTCTATTGACCTGGAATTTCCAGGGATGTAACATGGTACTGCAGAACCTGTCAGCAGCGCCAAAAGGTAGGCAAGACAGGAGACAAAGTGAGAGCTCCTTTGATGCCTTTGCCTGTGATTAAGGAGCCATTTTAGAGGGTAGCTATGGCTATTGTGGGTTCTCTGAGTACCCCAAGTTCCACAGGAAAAAGTATATCCTAGTGGTAGTGGATTATGCAATACGATACCCTGAGGCAATGGCTTTGTCCTCCATTGAGGCAGAGAAGGTGGCAAATGCTTTGTTAGAGATTTTCAGCAGGGTAGGTTTCCCAAAAGAAATACTGACTGACAGAGGTGCCAATTTCATGTCAGACCTGCTGGCTTGTCTGTGGAAGTCCTGTGGGGTGAAGCACATAAAGACCATCCCCTACCATTCCCAGACTAATGGTCTTGTTGAGAGGTTAAACTCTAAAATCAAGTCCATGCTACTGGCATTTGCAGATCAGTTTAAGAGGGAGTGGGACAAATATTTGCCCCATCTGTTGTTTGCTTACAGAGAGGTTCCCCAGGAATCCACAGGTTTTTCACCCTTTGAGTTGCTGTATGGGAATAGTGTGAGGGGACCTCTAGATTTAATTTGAGATGAGTGGGAAGGTAAGTGCAAGTCTCACAAGGAGTTTGCTGTGGCATACGTCCTAAACCTTAGGACAAGGCTCAGGGAACTTATAGGCTTGGCCCAGGAGAACCTGGCAGAAGCCCAACAACAGAAAAATGTGTGGTATGACAAGAATGCTGGAGCTAGAGAGTATGCTGTGGGGCAGCAGGTAATGTTTCTCATTCCTGTCAGACACAACAAGCTGCAAGCAGCTTGGGAGGGACCCTACAAGGTGGTAAGAAAGGTAAGTGATGTTAATTACATGGTGGAACTGCTAGGCAGAAGGCAGGGGCACCAATTGTACCATGTTAACATGATGAAACCTTACCATGATAGGGAGGCCCTTGTGCTGAGCATTTTCAGTGGATTGCAGGAGGAGTCTGAGGGAGATCTCAGGACTGATCTCCTCAGTGAGGCTCGGGCTGACACCTCAGTGGAAGGGGTAGCAATGTCCCAGCAGCTATCTCCTACCCAGGTTCGAGAAAGCCGAGCAGTGTTGCAGGAATTTGGGGACATGTTCACTGGGAAACCAGGGTGCACCCACCTGGGAAAGCACCAGGTGGATACAGGACCCCAAAGGCCTATTAGGAAAGCCCCTTATAGAGTGCCTGAGACAGTCAAACAGACTCTGAGGGAGGAGGTACAGGAGATGTTGGAACTAGGGGCGATTCAAGACTCCAACTGTCCCTGGGCCTCCCCAGTGGTGCTGGTGCCAAAGAAGGATGGCAGCAGCAGGTTTTGTGTGGACTGCAGGAAATGAAATAGTCAAACAGAGCCAGATGCTTACCCCATGCCTAGGACAGGTGAGGCCCTAGAGCAGCTGGGTGGGGCTAAGTATCTTACAACTATTGATCTTACCAAGGGTTACTGGCAAGTGCCCTTGACTCCCAGTGCTAGAGAGAAGTCAGCCTTTGTGACTCCTTTTGGCTTGTATGAGTTCAAAAAGATGCCCTTTGGGATGAAGTATGCCCCAGCAACTTTCCAGAGGCTGGCAGATCATATCCTAGCAGGAGCAAGAGGGTTTGCCCTTGCTTACCTAGATGATATTGCCATCTACAGTCATTCCTGGCCAGAGCACCTTCAGCATGTCAGGGAGGTGCTGGGCAGACTACAGAGGGCAGGGTTGACCATTAAGCCGAGCAAATGTCAGGTGGGTATGGCAGAGGTCTCCTACCTGGGACATAGAGTGGGAAGTGGTAAGATAAGGCCAGAACCTGCCAAAGTGGAAACCATTCAGGCATGGCCTGTGTCTCTTACTAAAAAGCAGGTGAGGGCATTTTTAGGGACAGCAGGGTACTACAGAAAGTTTGTCCCCAGTTATAGTACCATAGCTGCTACCCTCACAGACCTGACAAGGTCGAATAGGCCAGATAAGGTAGTGTGGACCCCAGCATGTGAGCAGGCATTCTAGAAGCTTAAAGAAGCTTTGGGAGGACCTCCTGTGTTAGCCAGTCCAGATTACAGCAAATAATTTGTTGTGCAGGTGGATGCTTTGAATCATGGAGTGGGGGCTGTACTTAGCCAGATTTCTTCAGAGGGGGAAGAGCACCCAGTGGTTTATCTCAGTCATAGGCTCCAACCCAGGGAGGAATGCTATGCAGCTGTAGAAAAGGAATCTCTAGCCATAGTGTGGACACTGCAGAAACTTCAGCCTTATCTATATGGAAGGAAATTCACTGTTATGACAGATCACAAACCCCTAACATGGTTAAACAGAGCCAGCCAGCAAAATGCCAAGTTGCTAAGATGGAGCCTGGGGTACCAAGCATATGATATGTCCATGTAGCACCGCAGTGGGATTAGCAATGCCAATACAGATGGGCTCTCAAGAGAGGGAATGGGATAAGGTAGACTCAGATAGACCTAACTCCCTCAAGCAGCATTTCTCAAGGGTTACCTGAAAAACTAGCTTGAGTTCTCCGGGGGGGGGGGGGTGGAGAGATATGTGAAGATTGGGTGAAGATAGATGAAGGCTGCCAGCCTAGCCAGATATAATTTTGGAGATAATTCTGTCATCTGTACATATTAATGTAAACCACAGGCTTGTTGTCTTAAATGGTAAAAATAGTGTTACATGTGAAACTGAAAAAAATGTAACAACAGTGCAATCTGCTGACCAAGTAAAGCATGTTGTGACCCTTTGATGTAAACACGGCTCCGGGCAGTCTACATGAAGAAATTCTGCCTATTGTTTTAAGGCCAGAGTTAATGCCTAGAATTTGCATGCATAAATGTCCTTTATTGCCCTGGTTTCTGCCCAGAGGTGAAGAATGTAAATGTAGTTTCTGTTAGCCTGGGAACTCAGGGAAGTGTGAAGAATGATGTAATGTAACCCAGGGAAGTATGATGAATGATGTAATGTGAACCAGGAATATGATTTTAAAAACAGAGAGAATCGTTGAGCATTAAGCATTTTTGTCTTGACCATCCAACTCATCAGCACTGTCTTGCTCTATATGTAAGTTTATCTTAGACTTGTGTTTTCTCTTAGAAATAACTAGAAACTAGAAAGATTAAACTAAGTGTTTTTCTGTAATGTCAGGACTGTGCTACTGAATTATTTTAAGTATTTCTCTGTGATCTCTGAACTCTTGACTAGCACTGTGTAGTAAAAAGTATTGTCTTGTGTTTTGACTATTTGTTATTAAATATTTTTAAACCCTTTCAATGGTGGCTGTTTTTGTAGAGTTAATTTAAGCTCTTTAGAGTATTTGCATGCCTTTGGTAAAATTGAACAAAGCCACTCCAATAGCTTTAACCGTGGGTTATACTACCAATTGGATAATAATATTGCACAGTAATAATTGGACACCCTTTTAAGGGCCTTTGAGTAGCTGATAAATATTAGTGGGTGGTGGCAGCTGGTACTACTGTATAGTCTGGGAAAAAGGGGCACAGCTGGAGAACCTGTGCCAGCCTTCCTCAGGAGTGTCTGTGTGGTTGTATAAACTCTTCTCAAAGTGTGTGTGTGTGTGTGTGTGTGTGTGTGTGTGTGTGTGTGTGTGTGTGTGTGTTTCAGCTACTTGGGCAGGGACATGAAGCACTGGATGGACAGAAAGGGTGCTGGGGGTTTTAGCTTGCCCACTAGGCTGAGATCTGGACCCTATAGCTGTGCCAGTGGGGAGTCTTATTGGGGACCTGGAGAGCAAGGGATCGACCAGCTCCGGACTGACTGTGATCTCTGTGTGCTCTTAAGGGAAATTGCACTTTACTGTGTGCATTTGTTATCCTTTCCTCATATATGAGACTCCCCTCACTGGTGTTAGTGGTGAGGATTGAGGCTCCTTGATTGCTGGGCCAGGGTACGGGCATCACAAACACAGTAAAACAGTAGTGATGTGTTCAGTAATGAAGAGCAAGAGCAGTAAATCAAATCCAATAACTCATCTTTGCCTGGATGATAGGTCTTCTTGTGCAGACTGAGCTACATTTTCTTGCCCCCCTTGTTTCTAAAGATTGTTTTTTCAAGCTTGTCAAGGTATACATTTGTTGCATGCTAGACATACTATGGAAACATTAAAAAAATTACTCTTTTTCAGACTGGGTTCCAAATTCAGTTTTTAAGTCCTGCAGTAAGCCACCTTATTACGAGAACAGATATTTATTCATTTTATTTATTTTATATTTGTTAACCGGGGGAGTCTGTCTGGACCAGAGGACCTTTTTCAGCAGAGGCCCGGGGAGAAAAGCTCCATAGAGAAAGACAAATTACAAAAACATTTAGGTGTTTAAACAGCATCACAATACTTAGAAAGTTTAGGAATAACATATTTTACACTGGTTTTAAGACAGTACAAATGTAGGGAAACAAAAAACATTCATTAATAGTAATAATAGATACTAAGATTCCATAGTATATATTTGTGGACTGAAACACAGTACACTACTTAGCTTAGTACATTAGATTATTTTTACAATGCTAATACTAATTAAGACCGTTTCCGCAGAGGTAGGTAAACCTCTATTAGTAATACGTGTTATTGCCATTTGTTACTGGAATAGTGATAGTACTAGCTTATGTCTTGGTTTAGATTGTAGCAGTAATTTAACTTGAACAAGTTTAGTTGAGAAGTAGGAATTTATTAAGGTAAGATGGGCATAAGTAAATGTGTATTGTTTGATTGTTCTAGCCTGGTGAGCAGTCATGGCACTGCTAGCTTTCTGTCAGATGTTGCCTGATGAGTTTTTTAAAGGAGGCTTTAGAAGATGTGTTTTGTATGCTAATGGGGAGGGTGTTCCATTTTTTTGCCACTGTATTACTGTATAGTGAGTGACCAAAACTATTATTACTGTTGGAGACTTGTAATAATAATTTGCTTGATGATCGAAGAGGTCTTGTGGCTGAGTGCTGTTGTACTAGGTTATTTAGGGCAGGACACTTATTGGGGAAGTAATATAAAGTGTGGCAAAGGCAGAGCTGATTATAAGTCAGTAGGTTAGGCAGTTCAAGCCAGTGGAGCTGGTGTAGAGCAGTACAATGGTGGGATCGATATGGGCAGTTAGTAGCAAAGCGGGCAATTCTGTTGTAACAGGCTTCCATTTTGCTTAGGTCAGTTTTATTGAGATCAGTTATAATGGGGGATACATAGAGTAGGGTGGACAGAAGTTGGGAGTGTGCAATGGTGGCCCTTGTATTGCTGGTGAGGAACGGCTTAATGCAGTAGAGAGATTCTAGTTTGGCACGTACTTTTTTATGGTCAAGTTGATATGACTGTCAAATTTTAGGTGGCAGTCTATGGTTATTCCTAGTAGCTTGGCTTGTGTCACTGGTGTGATAGGGGTGGAGTTTTTAGAGTAGATGGTGAACTGACTGCTATTGATATTTCTATTAGAACTGGTTATAATCATTAGCTGTGTTTTCTTGGGATTGAGGATAAGCTGGGCCTTGGTAAGGTAGTTTTCTACATCAGAGAGTGCTGATTGAGTAGTTTGCAGGAGGGTGGGAGTATTTTGTGCAGCGTAGATTAGAGTTGTAGCATCTGCTTACTGATTGATAGAAACACGTTGAGTGGAGGTATGGAGGCCATTTGTAAAAACTGTGAAAAGTAGAGGTCCTAAGATAGACCCCTGTGGGACTCCTGTAGTTATGAATAACAGAGGTGAGACAGAATTTTCCCATTTCACAGCCTGGTACCTGTCAGTTAAGTAGCTGTGGAACCAGATTAGAGTGGATTTAGATAGGTTATAGTGGTATAATTTATTTAACAGGATTTGATGGGATACTGTATCAAATGCTTTGGACATAGCCAAAAAGAGAGTTGACATGTGAATGCCTTTATTTTTGACTTGGTTTATTGTGTCTGTGAAGCTGAGTAGGGCTGTAGTGATGCTATGGGCTGGTCTGAAACCGTGTTGGGTAGAGGATAGAATATTGTTATCTATTAGGTGTTTTAGTACTTGGGTATGAATGCACTTTTCTAAGATTATGGCTAGGGGGAGAGTATTGCAATGGGTCTGTAGTTGTTAAGTTCAGTGGAGGTCCCTCCTTTGTGTATGGGAGTAACATGGGATATTTTCCAGAGCTTGGGCATGTAGTTTTCAGCAATGGATCTGTTTATAAGTGTTGAGATTGGGATTGCAATAGCATCTTCTGCAAGTTTTAAGAAGTAGCTAGGGGGATGGTCAGCTGTGGCTGATGAGGTTTTTAGTTTAGTGAGCATACTTTTAATGGAGCTGGTGGGTACTGTTATGAGGGTAAAGCATGAATTAGTATCTATGGTGGGAGGGATGGTGAGGTTGGAATTGTTCTGTGGTACTAGGGATAGAATTGAGTTCACAAAGTAGGAGTTGAATTGTGTTTAATATGAAGTTTAGTATCAGGGGTGGTTGGTTTGGGGGTAGTCGTTTGGGTGGGTTTTAATAACTGGTTTACACTTTTCTAGAATTTCTGGGGATTGTGTTGGTATTTAGTTTGTAAGGTAGCATAGTAGGGTTTTTTTTGTCCTGCCCAATGCACTTTTTTACATGGTTGCGCAGCTCTTGATAGTTAGTTAGGCTTTTTATGTCCTTAGTTCTTTGATAGTAGAGCCATGCAGTGTCTCTGGACTTAAGGATTTGTTTGGTTTCTTTACTGAGTCAGCGGTTTTGAGAGGCTCTAACCTTAACCTTACGCAGTGGGGCTACACTGTCCAGCTGTTGTAGAAATGTTTTGTTGAGTTAGGCTACAGCCTGGTCAAGTGGGAGGGTTTTTAAAGGGGTCCAGTCACAGTTGTAGAGTAAGGTTTTGAGGACCTCGGGAGATAAATCTTTTGTTTCTTGTTGATCTATAAGTAGTGCTCTTGCATTGGCTTATTTTGCTACGTCTTATGTATATTAGGTTGTGGTCATTTAAACTGTCTGGGAGACTGCCTATGTGGGGATACAGTGTGGGGTTGTTGGTTAGGGCCCAGTCATATTTCGTATAGCAAGGTCAAAGGAATATTTGCAATGGTTATTAGTACTGAATATCAAAACTGACTTTTTATCACTGTCAGTATTTATGTATTTGACTGTTTAGTTGTTTATTTATTTAATTTCATTTGTTGTCCAGAAAAGTCCAAATGGGCATGGTCCCTTTTTCAGTGGAGGCCCAGTTAGAAGAGCTCCGGACATACATTTTAGGCTGCATGATTAAATACAACAGAAGAAAACATAAGGAATACAGAGAAAATATTAGCTATACAATTACATACATAAAACAAAATATTTGCTAAACAATAGGTAATCATTGCATTTAGTTTAAGCATGTTACTGTGCTGTGCTGTGCATAGTTATTAAAGAAAGTAGATTGGATTTTCAGAGGTACAGAGCCATGTATTATTAAGCTGTTGTTTGCATTCAACTTTAAAAGAGTGTACTGTTTCAATTTGCTTACAAAGTAGTAGAGAGTCCCGTTTTTGATACACTAAAGTTAGAGTACAGTGCATCACCTGTCAAACTTTTGGATTTAATTATTGCAAGCAGCATTTTGTTATCAAACTGAAGTGTTCAGTTTGGTGAGTAGGGGTGTACAAGAGACAGAGACAGATCCAGCACAAGGCAACTTAGGAAGCTACCTAGGCCTGATGGTGGCTGGAGGAGCCAGAAAAAAAACAAAAAATGCCCTGTCTTAGCTTTACAAATGCTCCATGTTAGCTTTAAAAAAAATCACACTGTCTTAGCACAGCCTAAGCACATACATCTCAGGAGACTTCAGTGCAATCGAGATTTGAGTTGCAGCAGGAGATGCATGTAACAGATTTTCATAGCAGCATGGGAGATTTGACATCAGCTGGAACAGCACATCAGGAGATAATTTACATAACATGGGAAAGTGCAGAGCAGTTCTTTAGCAGTAGAATCAGGAAAGTGAGTGCACAGGAGTGTGTGTGTGTGTGTGTGTGTGTGTGTGTGTGTGTGTGTGTGTGTGTGTGTGTGTGTGCGTGCGTGCGTGTGCGTGTGCGTGTGTGTGTGTGCGTGCGCACGCCAGGAATAGGGTTGGGGATAGGTGGGGGGATAGGTTTTGTATGAGTGTGTGTATTTTAGGGTTAGGGTCAGACCTGGGTAAGGGATAGATGTAGTGTTGTTTGTGTGTGTCTGGATGTGTCTTCTGTAGTGACAGTGTTGCAGGAAGATTTTTATTAAGTTAAGGTGTAGGGTTAGGGTTAGTGTGGCTTGATTAGTCGATAAAATGAGAGAAATAAAAAGAAAGAAATAGATGGCGGTACGTATTACTTTTAGTACTGGATGTTGAGTTAATGCAATCTTAGTCTAGATGTTTTTTGAGCAATGACTGATTCTAAACTAAACTAAGTTAATGCAGTACATATTGTGGAAAGATGTGAAATTCACTAAACCATAGGAAGAACATGTATGGTTGACTGTCCCTTCCACCTATGCACCATGAAACTGGCATGCTTCTTGCATTTTCAAAAATAGTGTTTAATATTTTGACTATCACAGATTGTTTCATACTGGCCATTAGTAGGGTGAGAGGTGTGTCCACTTTTGCCAATTGACTTTCTTCCTATTCCCATGCCATGACATCACTCTGAAAAGACAAAAGTAAAATAGTAGCCTGCCATTTTCAATCACATACCCCAGGAGTGTGCATTGATAACACCTTTGTAGCTAAGTAACTAAGTTATATGCATACCTCTCAACTGTCCAGATTTTTGCCTCATATATTTGGTCTGCTTCTCATAAAATTTTTGCTTTTCTGGTTAATCACTCAGGACTGAAGTCACTAAATAATGACAAATATTTGAGTTTCAGACTTCATATCCCACAGAAGAATGCATGCTTACACAAAACCTTTTATTTTGGTAAGTTTATAAGAGTAATATTTAATATATGTCCCCATGGCCAGCCTTTGGTTAACTGGTGCTCTAGACAAAAGAGCTCCATAGCAACTCCCCACACCACCTGGTGTCCCTATGCTGGTCTACCTATAACATCCAGATTACTTTTTTCTCCCTTTTTTTCACAATTTGTCTTGTTCTTCATTTTTTTCTGTATTCATTCAACATATTTTATAGAAACCATTTCTTTCTTTATTACAGTAAATAAACAAATACTGGAAAAATGCCCCTGCTAGAGTGCTGCCCTAGGCGGACGCCTAGTTGGTCTATGCCTAAGGCCAGTTATCTCTGTCCCTAATTGTGGGCCTTTGTCTCCCTGTTATTTTAGACTTTGTCCAGATTTCTTGCACTAAGAGATTGAGAAGTATGGGTTACGTGCTTCCTTTGTCTTCAGTAATTGCCTTGATTAGCGCAGGTGGAAATGGCATACTATTTCCTGTGCTCTACTGCAACAGAGTAGGGAGACATGAATATGGCTGAAGGAGAGCTTGAAATCAAGTATTCAAGCTCTGCTGCAGCATTTTATCTTCCATTGCCAGATCTCAGCCAGTAACTGCACTTGCGCACTTAATCTAACAATTTCTAAAGGATACACCGCAATACGTTTGAAAATGCTTAGTCATGACATACACAGATAGCAACATGTTACAAGTGCTCCAGCCACTCTTGTACAAGAATGTCTAAGCAGACTTTGGTAGTTGGCAGCAGACTGAGCAGACATTAAGTACATTCCTCTAATTCAGAGGAGCAGATTCTGCATTTCAAGTTTATTTTATGTGGGCATCAGATAAGGCATAAATTAGTTACACAATGAAAGTACATTCTGGCAGTCTGGAAACAAAAATGACGTAGCTTTGACTTTGTGAAGCCAAATAGTGGTTTTGATGGCGCTATTGTTATAATAAGACTGGTATCCTAAAATATTTTAATTCTTGCACAATTACAAGTTGTGGTTGTGTGAGCAGAGAAGGTAAAATAACCTAGTTAATGCTAATACCTTAGTCATAAAAAATACTAACTGCAACTTTTTTCATTCATCTTTTTTATTGTAGATGAGGTAATGCAAAGCTTTCTTTGCTCTTATATGTCTGTGGTAATTTGTTCCTTAAAATGAAGGTTGTCGAATGAGCAGCACAGGTTTTAAATGATACAGTTCCTGATTCATAGTTATATAACTGACATGTTTTTATCTTCTCAACTTTCTGAATAGCCATTCACAGTTTAGCTCCTTTCCTTGGGTGCTTCATGTCTTTTGTCATGGTACTGGAGACAAGTTGGGAAAAAATTACTAGGCCCCAGAATTTTGTCATCCTACTAGTGAAAGTTGCATTGGGGGAGGGGGTCCTTAAAATGCACATGCCTTTTGGAACTGGATTGATGTAACCCTTTCCATGATTCCTTTTTGACTTTTTCTGGGGCACCATGGATTGGACTAGATTATTTTTTTGCTGATGACTCTGAAGAAGAACATTGTATACTGATGATGGAAGTCTTACAACATTCTGCTATATGACAAATATGATACCACACATTTATTTTACATACAATGTCTAGAACCATATCCTTTATCTATCAGTTTTGAACCAAATTAGCAGTGTTTCTGTAGACTAGTCATATTTTCAACAGTACCATTACCTGCTGATTGTTAACTCATATTTTGTGATGAATAGATTTTTGATAAAATACTTGTCAAACAGTACTGATTTTATTTGCAGCGTCTTATAAACAAAAACAATTCTTGTGCACTAACCCCCTTGAGACAGGCGACAATACACACATAGAATTGGTCACTTTTGGAAGCTGCTTTACATAGACACATGAAAAAAAAGCATATACCTGCAGACTGATAGTGATGATTTTTTTGTTCTGAATGCATTTTTACACTGTATTTATAAATTACTTTATTTTTTCTTGTGAATTTCTGTCTTTGTTTCTTGCTGCATCTGTGATAGTTGTAGATTTTAAGTGGCAATTTCTAAAAATGGGTACAGGCAGTTATAACATCTAAAATACTTTATGTATACAATATTCTTAAGTTAAGGTAGTTATTTGTAAAACAAGGTGTTAAGAGCAAAATTTTAAAGAAAAGGCCTATTTCAGAATCTGCAAACTAATATTCCCACTGCCTGCTTTAATTGACAGACTATTATTCAGGTTAGAAAGCTGGGATTTTAATGTGTTTATTAAAAGCTGCAAACAGAACTATCACTATTTAATGAATGTTGTTGTAACATATCATATTTTGTTGGTTAAGGGATGTGGTGAGATTTTTAGTTTGTAGTTTCTGATATTACATAAGCTCTTTGACATTTTGTTCCAAGTGCTTTATTTACAAATAGTTGTTTAAATCCCAAAAAGTAGGTATATGCCATATTTAAAAAATTGCATAGAACTGGCTTAGCCTCGTGTAAAAATTTCTTGCAGAAGTTAGATTTTTTCTGCATGTCTATCTACTATTTTCTGGAATTATATCAGTATCATAAACTATTTTTCCATAATTTTGATTGAATGGTATCTTTTTCAGAAGGAATACTGTCATTTTTATACTTCCAATTTCTTTACTTAATAATATTATATCCCTGTCCTGATGTACTTTAAATTGTAGAGTTTTTAAAACATTTAACCTCATATTGTTGAGACCATATGATCGTTTTAAAAAAAAATCAAACAGTTTGTGTGGAGATAACAGTACATTGAGGATCATGGAATTTGGCCTTTTCCCCACTACAATGTGATCTTGGAGTCTGTATATATAATTAGCAGGAGGTGTGGGGAGGTGCAGGGGGCTTGGCCCCCTGCAAAAATACTGTAGTTCCTAAAAGTTTACATTTAGAGTTTTTAAAACATTGATCATATAGTCTCAATCATATGTGGTTCGTCATTTAAAAAAAATTGATTATGTAAACCACATCCCCCTGCCCACTTGACCTTTTAGACCCACACTTACAACCTTAAGAAGAACTGGAACTCTAGCCTTCATATGATATATGTTTGGGCCTCAGTGTGTGCTGCCCCTCTTTGTAAATTCTTGAATATCCCACTGCCTTTGGTTTATCCACCCATTCCTTTCACTCTTCCATTCAAAACTGACAGTCCTACTTTGGTTTATTTTTTGCTTTCAACTGTCCTATTGTACTTCATCCCTCTTGGAGACACAAACTCCTGAGAAGAATATCTAATTACAGAAATTCAGGATACTCAAGGCCATATTCATTAGTGCTTGTAATACATGTGTCTCTATTTCACATAGGCATCTTAGTACTGCTTTTTCTCTATTTCTGTCTTCCATCTCTCTCTCTCTCTCTCTCTCTCTCTGTCTCTCCCTCTCTCTCTCTCTCTCTCTCTGTCTCTCTGTCTCTCTCTCTCTTTCTCTCTCTGTCTCTGCAGTGACAAAGCTCTCAAAGTCACTCACAATTTTGTCTTTTCCAAATGTGGTTCTTCAATCATGCTTAACTCATAGAATCTATTTGTTAACAAAGTTAAAGAAAAACACATAAACATTATTGGCTGTGGTGAACAACTTGGCATCTGGAGGGATGACAGCACATCAGGTTTCTGCTTTCCATAATTAGTTCCAGTTATAAAATCATGCTTTCTTGTAGCCTTACAAGTATCTTCATTTTTGATTCATTCAAAAAATTGGTTTTAGCTGTCTTCAACTGTAGGGATAACCTACTTGGGACAAGACCACCCTGCACTTAATTGGTTGTATAGCTTCCTCTCCGGCTGTGTGTGGAAATAAGATACATAAAACATTACCACCACCCTCTGTACTATGGAAGATTATTTCACTGGGCATTACCCTTCTGCTCCATTTGTTAACTGTATTGCGGTATACAGTACCGAATACCAGATCTTGCCTTTATGCTGATGAAATGGCCATGCTAAAGCCTGAGTTTCCTCATTCCTTCATTCCCTCCACTATCAGCTAGAATGGATCCCTCACATCATTAATCAGGGATTCCCTCCAATGGAACTAAGTATTAACTTTAGCAAAACTAAGACTATGATGTTTAGTACTAAAGCAAACCTAAATGAAGGTTACATCTTCCATAGCAATAGAATTTGAGACTAGAATATGAATATGTTGACCCTTGGCTAGATACCACTATATTTTTTAGCCTCCATATCGATTGTATTTGGAAAAAAGCTGTCCTGCCTAATGGATACCTGCTACTGGCTCTCTCATCTCCTCACCAGAGACTGAAGAAATACACTGTGGAAAATATATCAACATAGCTAAATCTGCTGCTAAAATCCAAGAACAAAGTTTGTAGTTTCATACATCATTCTACAACAGAATACCACTGTCTAACCCAAACATTTGTTGGCTTACCATTTATAAGATCACAGATAATACTCTTCACCTCTCCTGAACTTTATATTGCAAGTAATAGAACCTTGGTTACTGCCCATCTCTTGCCTTCACTTATCTTATTTCCTAGCAAAAAAATCTGTGTTCCCTTCCCAATAGTCTCTTCTTATTCCACCTCACTTTTAAAACTATGGAAATAATGCATTTTCTGTACTAGATCTATTAACATTCCATTCTGTTTTGTGGTTACACACAAAATAACTATGGAAATCATGCATTTTCTGTACTAGAGATATTAACATTCTATTCTCTTTTGTGGTTACACACAAAATAATCCATGTTAAACAGTTTACAATGCACACACACTAAAGGTACCACTCAAGATTTTCTGATAATATTTTGCTCTTAGTGCACAGTGATCTGACATGGTACTCTGGTTGTTTAAATTTGTGGATTATTTAGTGCTTAGCTAAATGTCTGGTGGCTTTATTTAATAAATCTTCTTGCTGAGTTGAATTTTCATATTTTGAGGTGCTATATTTTTTATCTTGGTCAGCTTAACTATATTTGCTCTGATCCATGTCTCTTTTATAAATTGCCCATTGTTAAGAATGATTTATTTTTTTCTGTATTTATTATGCACTAAATCTGACAGTGGCTGAAAATCAGGGCTTCTGTTGAGTGAAAACAATGTACCATATATCACAGGCCTGTCATAATGGATGCAAATACGCTATAAAAAGATTTATTGCTAATAAGTCATTTTTATGTTTAGCACAGATACTAGCCATTATTTCAAGGTACTTTTGATAGAAGACTTGAATGCATACCCATTTTCACTTCTGCTTCCCATCTCTCTCTCTGTTTTTTTAAAACAAGAAATATCTTTATTAAATTATCACTTATGACTTGGGTAATCATACATGTATATAAACGAAAACAAACTATATTGATATATTTTAGTTGCAAACATTATACATCACATATAATCAGTTCAGTCATTGTAAGTCAAACATTGTATAGCTCATTCAAATCCTGCCTTCTTTTAAACCTCAGTCCACCTCCAAAACATTATTTTGCATGTTTTGTTCCCTCAATTCCCATGTTTTTTGCGTAATTTGTACCTGCCATTTTCTAAAGATCTCATTTCCAGCTGTTTTATCTCTGTTACTGTATTTACTACTTCTAGTACAGTTTAGACTTTTATTCCATTTTCTAGTAATTGCTTTTTTGGCAGCCACCATAATTAGATTCAGCAAGGCCTTACTATGTCTAGGCAATTCTGATTCTGTATCACAGCTAAAAAATCGGTACTTACGTATTATCGCAACCAGATTTTCGCGGTTGCGGTAATATACTTCCCGATGTGTTAATGGAACCAGTAATACATACCAAATGACACAGGCAACTTTTTTTCACAAAACACTTAGTTTAGGTAGGAATATCACTGTACCATTTGAGAAATGAATCTTTCAGTTAGGGTATGCCATTTACTGACACCACTGTCAACTTCTCAGTACATGACTAGCGTAGTACCACCTGTCATCATAATGTAATAACACTACTTTCAGCCTCTGTTATATCTCTAATTTTGGAAGTCTGTTCATACAGTTTCATACATTATAGTTTTTATAGTACTTTAAGGTATGTTTTAATATTTAAAAAAAAAAAAAAACAATTTACCAAAAACATTTCCAGGTCTCCGTTTTTTTATCTTTTGAAAATGATTTCCTAACACATACAATAATCCTTTCTGCAGTACGACAGTAGTCCAACCAAGCATTTACAGGTCTCTGCATTTTTCTATTCTGTAGTACAACAGCAGTCCAACCAATTGTAAAGCACGCATAACAGGAATTCAATTTTCACACTTGTTTAACCTACAAAATTTAGGACAAACTAACTTGTATCCACTAAAGACGTAACATAACAGAAAATGCTAACTCCCACACTACTTTTTCAGGCCAGCAAGTGTATTACCACAACAGCAAAAATCTGGTTGCGATAATACGTAAGTACCAAAAAATCATTTACTCAGTTATACCAGTTTGCTCACCCAGTATTTCTGATACAGTAGTCTGCAGGTAATTTTTAAAGTCTGACAACTTATTACACTTCCAACAATATGTTTCCAATTACCTCTTTCTTCCCCATCACACCTCCAACATTTACTATCTACCTGAGGAAAAAATATTTGCAGTCTACTTGGGGTATAAAAATACCTATGTAAACACTTACAAGCAAAGATCCTAAATATTCTAGACTTTTTTTTTATATTTGGGAGACATACATGTATCCCCCATTGTTTCTTTGTGAATTGCTTATTCAGTCTCTCCTCCCACTCCTTTCTAACCTCCTCTGATTGATTCTTATAATTATCATGCAATATTTTATATGCTGTACTAATTATCCATTTTTTAACAGCAGCTTCTGTACAAGATTCTACTAAAAACCTAGGACCAGTGCCAGTCTTCTGCTTAGGATCCCCTATTTCTTTCTATTTGCCTATATTCTGCTATCAATCCTTGATAGGAAATACAATCTCTAGCCTGCAGTCCACATATATTCTTGGCCTCTTCCCATTTAATTCCCTTTCCCTCTCTAATTATTTGCTCCCAGTACCTTAGTTCCTTTGCCAGTTTTCTCCAATAAATTCCTGCCCCCTCTTGCCTATTGTCTGTATCCGTAAATGCAGTCATCCCCATTGACAGAATCACATTTCTCCATCCCTGTGTTTGTTTAGTTCATAGAACACTTGCTGCTACTTTATGAATATAATATTCTGTATAGTTATGTTATTCTCCTTGAAGATCTGCAGTCAAGATCCCAGTCTCTCCTTGTTTCTTGAGCTTCCACTAATTTAATCATCATCCCTTTCTCCTTTGAATTATAGCTTTCTGCTTCTGCTATGTATAGGAGCCTTAACTGTGTAGTTCTGAAATACCCATTCAAATTAGGTAACCCCAAATCACCTTGTTCTATTAGAATAATTGGTGTATCCCACTTGTCTCTTGTTGTCTTTCCTTCCTTGATAAAATACTTCAGCTCTTTATTAATTACTATCCACAACTTCTCCTGTGGTTGATAAAATATGCCTGACCAGTGTATAAAAGTAAAGAGACTAAAAACATTTTGACTACTTGTATCTTGCTATCCATATCTTTAAAGCAGAGCTTCCAATTTCTCAGTTTTTGTATTATCTTTTGTTTAGTCCCTTCCCACATATCCTTAGCTGCCACAACAGAATCTTTGTTAATCCATACCCCTAAGTACTTCATTTTGTCATGTCCCCATAAATATGAGTATTGCTGAATTAATTTGTGTATGGATAAATAGTTTATAGCTATTGCCTTTGTTTTAGCTTCATTAATTTTGTATCTTAAAGTCTTGAAACTGTCTCAAAATGTTCCACAACAGTGAACTGTCCTTTTGTGGTTTTATCAGGTATAAAATAATATCATCTGTAAATAAAGCCACCTTGTCTTGATTACTATACTAATTATATCATTGAATTTCTGAGTGTCTTATTTTTTGACAATGGTTCTAAATATAATGCAAAATATAATCAAAATAACAAAGGGGAAAGAGAACACCCTTGCCTGCTTCCTCTACTCAAACAGAACACATCAGAGAGGAACACACCCACTTTAATTTTTGCCTCCAGTTTTTCATATATCCTCCTAATCAACCTTATAATATTACCAGGAAATGCAAATGTTTCCATTGCCCTGCTCATAAAATCGCAGCTTACGCTGTTAAATGCTTTCTCTCCATCAAGACCCATCAACAGCAGTGGTATTTTCTTACATGCTGCTTCACTCTGGATCATCATTTTTCTATTAATGTTGTCAAATGTTTGCCTCCCTCCACAAAACCACATTGATCAATATCTATCAATGTTGGCATCACTTTTGTCATTCTTTCAGCCATTATAGACATATAAACTTTATAATCATGGTTTAGTATTGAAATGGGCCTATATAACACTGGATCTGATGGGTCTTTACCATCTTTAGGTATTACAGCCACCACTGCTTTCTTCCAGGATGTTGGTGCTTCTCCTCCTTTTGATATGCTATTAAATAAAACCTTCTAGATCTTTGTCAGTTCTTTCCCTCATAGCTTCCAAGCTTCCACAGGAGTACCATCTATTCCTGGGGACTTTCCTGTAGATTGGTTATACATCACCATTTTTTATCTCATCTCCTCCTATCCTAACTGTTAGTAATTGAGATGATCTACCTCTAACCTTGGCATATTTAATTCTTCCATAAACATTTCCATTTGTACCCTTTCTTGATTTCCATATTTCTCTGTTTTATAAAGACTTTCATAAAATATTCAAAATATTTATAGTACCTCCACAGGATCTCTGGTTATCTTCTTTGTTATAGGCTGCCTAAGCTTGGTGACAACCCTTCTACTTTCTGTTGCCTGAGTCGTTGTGCTAAACGTTTTTGTGCTCTGGAGTTATTAAAAACAGTTGCTTAACAACAGTCCGTCTAATCTCATGCATATTGTCAAGGTAACCCTTTATTTTCTGTTTAGCATTCTGCAATTGCTCCTGTTCTTGTTCAGTGAGAATCCCCCTAGTCTGCAATACTTTAACCTTTGTCAGTCCCTCTAAATAATTCTCGTTACTTCTTAACCATATCTCGACTTGACTTTAATTTTATCTCACTCCCTAGCTATATTTTCAGAAGACATTTCTATCCTCCCTAATAACTCCCAAATAATTTCCACTATCCATTCCTTAAATTCCTCTCTTTTTAACAGATAGTTGGGAAAGTGCCAGTGTTTAATTTTTATTTCATTATCCTGCATTTTTATTTTAGTTACTACTGGAGCAAATAATTATTGGACGTGTATCAAATCCTTCAATTAAATGTACATGTTCCTGTGAAATACAAGTCCTGTCTAGCCTAGCCCAGTTTTTGTACCATGGGGAGTACTATAATATAAATCCACTCCAAACTCTTACTACTGAATTCACATCTTCCATGCCAAACATTTTCATAAATGTATGCAAAAATATAACCCCGTTTGTTATATTTTCCCTTCTAGGCCCCAAGATACATCCTCACTGCTACAAGTCAAGTTTCATTCCCCACCTATAAGTAATATTTCCTGCTAAAAGACAATTATTTCTCCCAGAATTTTCTTAAGCTTCATTATAGCAGTTTTAGATGGAATATAAATACATGCCAGTGTAATCCTCCTCCCTTTCCAGTAGCCCCTTAGCACTACAAATCTACCATTATTATCTTTTTTTTTTACCTCCTCTATCATTATTGGGGCTCCTCTTGCAATTAGTATAAGTACTTCCCTTTTCCTTTGTCCCAGATATTCCACTGAATAACCACCCTGAAATGCTTTCTTTATGAAATTTACATTCTCATTTCTTTCCAAATGTGTCATCTGTAGCACAATTGTTTGCACGCTACATGTTTAATATTGTTCATTACTCTCTTTTTTATATATACCTGCAAGACCATTTACATTTAAAGATAATATAGAAAGTGTTGACATTATGTTAAGAAGTGTTGTCTGTTTTTGTCTTATCTTTATTCCTGTCCCAGATTAGAAAAACACTGCAATGCTTTCAGAAAACATTATCTCCTAGCCATTGAAATAAGTATTCTGTTTGTATTGCCCCTTATCAGATTGTCTCCATAGACATGAGGATGAGATATACAGTTGCCTCTACAAGCACTCATTTATTTGCTAGAAGAAAACTTTTTATCATATTCAGTGTTCATTTTTATTTATTTGCTTCCCCTTAAAACTTTTTTCTAGATCAAGCCAATGGGCTTAATCCAGTCATTCTCCTATAAAAGAATAAGAAAAAGCACATTGATTTTTCTTGTATCATGCTCTTTTGGCCAGACTTTTCTTCTTCTCCATTTACATTGCAGTGCCTACATTTCTTAAAACTGAACAAGGAGAAAGAAAGAAGGAGGGGAAAAACAGGGGCACCTGTTTACTTTAGTATTCCTATTACACTTGAAAATAACTAAGAAAGCTTTATTTTATAGTATGCAGATTATGTCATGCATTATAAAAATATTACTGTTAAGAACAAAATTTAGTTTTACTTACAGTTAACTCTTTTAGACCTGCGGTGGTGGTGCTGCAGTAGCGTTGTCGCCTCACAGTAAGACACTGTCCAGTTCGATTCTCAGCTAGAGCGTCTTCTGCGTGGAGACATGCGTGAATGGGTGTACCTTCCTTGAAGGTAAGAAAAAGCACATTGATTTTTCTTGTATCATGCTCTTTTGGCCAGACTTTTGTTCTTCTCCATTTACATTGCAGTGCCTACATTTCTTAAAACTGAACAAGGAGAAAGAAAGAAGGAGGGGTAAAACAGGGGCACCTGTTTACTTTAGTATTCCTATTATACTTGAAAATAACTAAGAAAGCTTTATTTTATAGTATGCAGATTATGTCATGCATTATAAAAATATTACTGTTAAGAACAAAATTTAGTTTTACTTACAGTTAACTCTTTTAGACCTGCGGTGGTGGTGCTGCAGTAGCGTTGTCACCTCACAGTAAGACGCTGTCCAGTTCGATTCTCAGCTAGAGCGTCTTCTGCATGGAGACATGCGTGAATGGGCATACCTTCCTTGAAAGTTGTGCATCAGGCCTGGCAAGCTGGTACGTAAAAATCAACTGCCAATCAATAGCGGACCGGAGTTCCGCAGTGGCGACCCCTAACCGGGAAAAGCCGAAAGACACAAACAAACTTACAGTTAACTCTTTTCTTCCTCTTCCCCTATCCTAAATCTAATTCCAAACATTAATGTGATGAAGTATAGCATATGCTTTGGAGTCCCCTACAAGTTTAACAAAGTCAAAAAATTCCAATATTTCCAGGTTTTCTTGTACTGTCATGTTTCAAAAATATAACTAATGCTTAGTAATCTCACATTTATTTGCCAATTCTGAACTGCTGTTTTTCTTCCTGTTGATCTCCATCTCCAAAATCCAGTCTCTGCTTCATTTCCAATGAACTCCCAGTTCTTCTAGTCAACTTTTGTACTTTCATTCTCTTTCAAGCATTTCCTTTGAAACATTGGAAAAGGTTACCTAGCACAGTCTCTATATGGGCTTTATCACCAGTAGAACAAGAAGTAGAATCTCCTTCTTTTTGATAGCTAACTTTTTGTTGAACAAACTTTGTATTTTCTCCTTACCATGTTCCGCATCAAAAATGATTTTGACCCTCCAGGAAAGAATACTCTGGAAATAGCTGGATACATCACCTTGAATCTCACTCCTGCTTCTCAACATTTCCTGATTAGTATGATAAATGTACTCTTCTTGTGCCTGGTGTACAGTGAGCATTAATTTCCCACAAATTCTCTACTGTCTCAGACTTTTAGTACTTTGTCCTTCTGCCACAGCTTTGTCAGAATCAACTCTTTTCTGCTGGTACGTTTGTATCTTTACTATAATAGGTCTAGGTTGCTTTCACATGGCCAGGTTTGGTGTATACACATGATGTGCCCTTTCATTTAACAGCTCCTGCTGTGGAATACCAGTCCAGTTGCTTATCTGTGCTTTCATAAAATTAATATGGTCTGTTCTTTCCAGCTTCTCTGATACAGCAAAAAATCATAGTTTTTCCTAAATTCTCTGTCTTCTAATTCTGTTATTTTTTAAACATTTCTTCTTGAGCTGTCTCATACTCAGCCAGCCTTTTCTTCATTTTGATCTCTGATTATTGCAGTTTTATTACCTCATCTGAATATCTGTTTAAAGTTTCTTCCATTTTTTTCCATCTGTTTGTTATTTGAGTTGATATATTCCTTTAGTGTTGTGTTTATTTTAATCAACCCTAAGTACATTTGACTTATTTTTCCCTCTGTTACTGGAAGTCATGCCTTGCACCAAAGCTGGACCTTGCACTGCGTTTTGCTGAGCAGCTGCAGAATTCCTCCCAGTCAGTGTTTTTTCCTCACCTTTTGTGATTCAGGTTCTCCGAAATTTCTTTTTGGTGACATCCAGGCAGTGCACTTACTAGCCAGTTACTGAAATTTACCCAAAAAGACAAGTTCACTGGCTCTGTTTTCTGAGTTTCTGTTTTCACATTGGGATAGCTGACATTAAGCTATTACTCAGTATGCAGACATCTTGGAAGCCTTCTGCTTCCCATCTCAATGCTAAGAAATGTATAATTGTCCCTTTGGAAAGTCAACCATACAGGCTAATTACCATGTTGACAATATACCCAATGGTCAGGGATCTGGGTATGCACAAAGACAGTACCCTTATCTTCGACCACCATGTGTTGGCCACAGTGGTGAGGAAATCCTTTTATGTTGCGTAACTTATAAGTAAGGCTTGGCATCTAGGTCCAAAGAGGTCATTATCAGGGGTCATATAGCTGCATCCTCACTCTGTGCCACAGTAGTGCAATACACAGATGACACCACCATTATATGTGCTGCCCCTGACATAAATGAACTCAAAAAAACTTTGCTTTAGCTGAAGCATGGTTCACCAACATCAAACTTCTTCTTAATCCCCCCAAAAAAACAACCTAATTCTATTTGGCCTGGGTAGACCTCCTTATCTAAGCAGTGATTTCACCATAATCTCCAAAGATAACATCAAAAGCACCCCAACAACCTACACAAAACTGCTAGGGGTAGTAATCGATAACAACCTCAGATTTGACATTCACATAGCCCAAACAATCAAGAAAGTAAATAAAAAGCTGGGTCTCCTTTATAGAAGCAAACAGTTCATGACTAAGAATACCAAATCCGCAGTTGCAAAAACTCATCTCTTATCCATCCTACTTTATGCCTCCCCTATACTGACAAATCTTCGCCACACCAAACTTAACAAAATTGAATCTTGTTACAACAAGATTGCCAAGTTCGCATCTGAGGCCTCTCATAGATCCCATCACTGTCTTACCCTGAAGCAGCTCAACTGGCTTGAGCTGCCCCAACTACTGCTACTTAATCAACTCTCAACAGCACCTAAACTGTACTACTTGCCTGACAAAACCCCATCACTACAGCATCTAATTCAGCCCTACACAACCACTAGAACCTTAAGATCTAGTAACCAAAACCTTATAAATGTCGTCAAACACAAACATGATGCCAGTAAGTCTCTGTTTGCCTGCACTATAGCCAGAATTTGTTACCAACTCCCAAACCACATAACTTCTATAACCTCTGCCTTCCAATTTAAAAAACTCCTCAAAACCCACTAGTCAAACAACTGGCATTGTTCTTGTGTCTCCCCAGGTTAAACCACACCACTGCACTGTTGCATGAATTCTTCTGCTAAGGATCACCTATTTCTTCCTCTAGTTACCCAGGTATACCTGTTCTACCCCAAACATAAGGGTTTTGCAGAAAGAACTCCTACAAAAAGTTTTGTACTTTTTTTCTCAAATATTGTACTACTTTTAATTTTACAATGTACTGCATATAATCCTTACTACAAGAAATGGTAAAACTCTGACTATTACATGCTGAAATGTAGTCTTGTAATGGACTTGTATATATTCCTGTCATCAACAAGTTGTTAATATCTGCATATTGCAAGCTGAAATGTATTCTTAGATGTAAGTTGAAATTCTCACTTATGTACTGTACTGTATTTGGAGCTTTTCTCCCCGGGCCTCAGCTGAAAAGGGACCTGTGTCCAGCCGGACTTTCCCAGTTATCAAATGTAAAATAAAATAAATAAAAATAATAAATAAAATTATCCCACTGTACTTTGCCCTTATCAGACCAATTATAGAGTACAATGCTACCTTTTGTATGTACCTGACAAGGCTTATGCAGCAACTAGAGTAACCTCAGAGGTTCCTTACAAAAAGAATACAAGGCGTCACAAACCTGCCTTATGCAGAGTGCCTTAAAACCCTTTCCCTCTACTCAGTCTCCTATAGATTGCTGAGGGGTCATCTATGCATGGCTTACAAGTCATCCACAATCCCCACACTTATGACTCTCCTGCATATTTGTAAGTCAAATAGTACCAAAAATACAAGGTCTAAGGACCTGAATTTTGTTTGTGACTTAAAGAAAACATGTTGGAGACAGAGATGTGTCTTGGAGACTGTCCCTCCTATGGAACAGGCTTCCTATCCAGGTGAAGCTGAGTTTGTGTATTACACAGTTTAAGTACAACCTAGACAAGTGGATGGGGAATAGGAAATTTACACTGGGCCTGGCCCCCTTGTCCCTTATGGACAGCGGGAGCTTATAAGTGCCTGGCCCTCAATGTCCTGTTTGTATACAGGACATCATTATTCTTTCAGGAAAACTTGGCTAGGCTCAGAAAGGCCCTCTGGGTCTTTAGCCTAGAATCTCTATTTGATGCTGAGCAGAGACACCGAAATTATTAAAACTGCTAAGCAGATATCCTTGCTGTATGCAGTCCGCAGGTTCATTTCACCTCCAATTCCTATCTGACCTAAGTCTAAGTTTAATAAGTAGACTGTAGTGTTTCTAAATACAAAATAAATGCATATATCTCAACCTCATAGAGCAACAATGTCTAGACAAAGCCAAAATAATGGGGGGGGGGGGTTCAAAGGAACAAATTGTAAATATTGCTCTGATAAACTTTGAAAGTTGATAGAATAACAGATTTTACATTGGCATGTATTTTCTGAATGATATGAAGCCTGAAACTCAAATGTCTGCTATTATTTAGTGACTTTAATCCTCAATGATTTGCAGGAAAAAGCACATATTTTATGAGGAACAAACCATTCTGAGAACATCTGAGTACTTGAGAGGTATGAATAAATGTCATATTTCAAACAGGGCACTTTTTTCAGAGAAATGCATTTTTTGCACAAAATCACATTTCTTAGTATCCTTAGGTAATACACCAGTTGTAGTGTGTATTTCTAAAATCTGTTTTCACGTTTTATTACTGATTTCTAATTTACAGAACAGGAAAGATGTTGACAGGAATGTGTCCACTTAGCCATTTTTTCCCATTGCACGACATGTTAAGGGCAAAGGAATGCAGTTTGCTGAAAAAAACATTTAATTAAAGTAGTATAAGGAGGTGTATGTAGAACATTGTTTACATTTTAAATTCTGCTTAATTACTGGTCCCTTCCTGAATGCATTTATCACCTAATACTGCTGTTCTGACATTTTTTGCAGTGCTGAAATAAGCTTTAGCATGTCATTAGCAGATTATCCGTTATGACCAACTCTTTATCCTTCAGATTTAAAGCCTTATCTTCTACAGATTACTGTACCATAATGCATTATGTCAGTCTAAAGCTGTCTGATTTGGCTTCTGGGTTAAGGCTAAGTGCAACAGTATTCCATCATATTCAACAAACAACTGTATTACTATAAAGTAATACATGAATTGAAAAAAGTATCTATTTTTCTCTGCAGAAAACACAAGCATTCATGTACCACTGGGTTAGGTTTAGAAAGGACAATTAAGTAGGAGGTATTTGAAGATTAAAACATAGCTCACCATGTTTTCCTTTAAAAAGTCAGTGTATTATTTTAGTCTTGAGAAATTGTGGTTTGGTATGCACTATTCTGGACACACAATTTCATGAGCACTGTAAGAGCTGGATTGATACTTCCTGCAAGACAATTTTATGTTGAATAGTGGCCTGAGCGCACAAGGGGGTTTCTGGGTGACAATCTCAATAGACCATAGAAAAGGTTTGACAAAACATGCTAGTGCTGCTTTTGTGTAAATGAATTCATCTAGCTAATACTTGCAAAAACTATGTGCCCTGCTGTGACCTGGTGACATAAAGGGAGAAGGGGTACTGCAAAATGAACAGCTGCCAAAAATGTCAAAGACAAACCATATTCCACAATTGTGAGAGTCAATAAGAAACAATTATGAGGTACATGATGAGTGACTGTAGAGTGTCCCCAAGCATAGCAGCTGTATGCAGATGAGGGCTCAAGAAATAATCTGCAGGGTTAGTAAAGCTATGTGCAGCACTATAGGGGGGAGGCTTTAATTTGCATACTACAATGGAAGTGATTTTCAAATATATGCTGACTGTTTGGCTACTGTGGCAATTAAAGTGGGCCATTTTTGGAAGTATGAGATTTTGTAGGACAGACCATACCCACTACCAGGGCAAAGGAATGAATGTTATTTTTCTGTCAAAGTCTAACCTAGAACAGAATAATTGTTTTACACAACAATAAGAGAAAACATAGGAAGCATTTTCCCCCCTAAAATCTCATGTCATTTACTATTTTTCACTTTTTTCCCACAGGATACAAATGCCCAAATAGGGACTGCCCTGCATAAAGACAAACAGGTGATAACCCTAATCATAATAAATTAAATGCATTGTACTATTTCCTCTGATAATAACTGTCTTAGGTCTGCTGATAATGTTCATCTTGCTGTGAATAAGAAGAGCTGTTGAAGCCAAATAGCAGTGGCACATGTCATCAATTAAATACATATTTTTTCTTAAAAGGCCACAGTCTGTTCTTTAAAACTGTGTTCTTCTGTTGCATCTCTTGATCTGAACAATAACAAAGAACTGTTCTAATCTGAATAATCCATGAAGGATGGGACCAAGAACTAATCCTTATCTTAAAAGCAGGAGAATAGTCAAACTGACTTTCTTTGGGAACCAAAATTCAGCCACTAAAAGTCAGCATAAAAGGAACAAAAAAGCACAATGAAAAAAATGAATGTGCCAAAGATGGTACGCAAATGGTTTGTTTTATATTTTACTGTTTCAAAGTTATGCTTTGAAACTAAGTGCCAAAAATGCATTACTGTATCCTTTGGGAAGTCTTCTACCACAGGGAGCTACCATATTGACAATACACTCCTAAGAGTTGACCCAGTTATTTGGGATTTGGGAACTTATGTAGACAGTGACCTAACTTTTCACCAACGTGTCTATTGTTGTAAGAAAGTCTTCTATATTGTACAGTTTATAAACAAAGGGATTGTGTTTAGATATAGGGATGTCATTGTCCCCTTTTACTCTGCTCTGTTTAACCCAGTCATTGACTATAATGCCCCCATTTGGCATGTACCTGTCCAGACACATGCAACAAGTGGAATGCCCTCAGAGATACCTTATTAAAAGAATACAAGGCCTAAACAACATCTCCTACATGGACTGACTCAAAGCCCTATCATTATACTCTATTTCCTACAGCAGGATGGATAAGGAACAGATTATGGTTAGCTGCTTGTCAGGTTGCAGGCTCCAGTAAGTCACTCAGGCACTTAAGTCACTCAACCACAAGTACAGGTATGACTCCGTCATAGTCCATGTGGAGGCGAATGATTGAGATATACCTCACTGGACTATATGAACAGAGACTTGACGGAGCTCTCAGATTATGTGTAACAATCAGGTATAAGCCTAGCCTTAAGCTGCATTCTATCTTCTCCAAGGATGATGACACAATACAAACAAAAAATATTGACTTTAACAATTGGCTTAGTTTCTGGTGTCAGTCCAAGGGGATCCAATATCTGTCAGCCTGGGAAGACATGGTCAATAGGCCATGCTGCTTTGCCAGAAATGGTCTGCACCTGTCTCCTCCAGGCTTTCAGATACTGGCAAAGGCATTAGCCACACCTACTGTGTGTTTTTAGGCAGTGTCAAACTAACCAATCTCCCAACATAGCAAAAAACTCTCTAGATAAACTCAGGGTACTGCTGCTTAGTGCTAGGAGTCTAAACAAGAAACTGCACTCCCTGGAAGCACTCCTCATTTTGGAAGATGCTAACGTCTGTGCAGTCACTGACACATGGCTCAAAGTGCAGGGCAATATATTGCTGATTGATAAGTATATTTCTTGGCATTTTAACTTTACAGAGCTCTGCATTGTCTTAATTTTGCCTGACTGAATTATTTTATATATTTTCTGGCATTGTTTTCTGTTTCTCATCTGTCTTGAAACTGCATTGTTTTCTGTTTCTCATCTGTCCTGAAACTGCTTCCCCCATTTCTGTGGTGAAGTTTATAAAACTGGCCTAACAGCTTTTGTGTTATCTGATTGCTTCAAGGCTCACTGATTTAAAAATAGTTTCTGTTTGTAAATTCCTGCATACACTGTTGGAAACTCCTGGTGTTCTGGCTGCAGTGTGATTCTCAAACAATCTGGAAATACATTGCTGATTGATTAGTATATTTCTTGACATTTTAACCTTTCAGAGTTCTGCATTGTCTTAATTTTGCCTGACTGAATTATTTTATATATTTTCTAGCAGTGTTTTCTGTTTCTCATCTGACCTGAAACTGTTCCCCCCCCACCCTATTCTTGTGGTGGTGTTATACTTGGTGGCTTTGCAGTTGCCTTCCCTACTGTAAATTTGATCTGGGTCACCCCTCCCAGCCTGGTGTTTACTCTACTTAATACAGAGAGAAGATTTGAAAAGGCCAACCCACTTAAGTTCTTAACCTTGAATTTTTCTTCTGCTCCTTCTTCCTCTATCCTTGCACTTTACTAAAAATAAATAAATAAATAAATAATTGCACTTTATTTTGCTTTTGCCTCTTCTTAAAAGTACTCAATTGTATTTACTCTGCTCCATTTATTACTGCTTGATATTAGCCTGATTAAATTGTAACTATTACTCTAAGCTTTTTGGTTTAATCACTTGGGCTCCAGACCAGTTGTTTTACATTAAGAAGGTTTGTGGTCTGCACTGTTGTGGCAGGACAGGGAGCTTACATCCTTCTAAGTTGGGAATTGCTGATTGAAGGCTCAGTGTCTGTTATTCTAAAAGTGTATTAGTTGTGGTTAAAGCACTTGGGCTTCAGGCCAGTTATTTTTCATTAAGAAGGTTTGTGGTCTGCACTCTTGTGGGAGGAGAGGCTAGATTCTGCCCTTCTGAGCTGGGAATTTCTGGTTAAAGGCATATTGTGCCTGTTTATTTGAACTGTTTCTTTCTGAAATTGGTGCGCCTTGGTTACTGTAGCATAGACTAGATTCAGGCATCCTGAATCTAGTTTTGTTTGTATAACTTGAGCACTAATCCAGGCCATCTCTTTTGGAGAAGGTTCCCCTGCACCCTAGTGGCAGGAGTGTACAGTTAGAACTTGTCTGATTGAAGACTGCTGGAACAGGGCTCAGTTTTGAGCTTTTTTACTGGTTAATTGGGTAATTTGTTTAAATCACTTTGCTCGTTTTCTATTGTTATATAAAAAATTGCACTTTATTCATTTGCTTTTACTGTATTTGTGTTTCTTCCTACTTTATTACTTTATTTTGCTATTGCTGCTTGTTCTTAAAAGTACTTAATTTCATTTATTCTGCTGCATTTATTACTGTTTGTTAGTATCCTGATTAAATTCTAACTGTTATTCTAAGCCTTTGATTAAAGCACTTGGGCTTCAGACCAGTTGTTTTACATTAAGAAGGTTTTTGGTCTGCACTGTTGTGGCAGGACAGGTAGCTTACATCCTTCTAAGTTGGGAGTTGCCGATTGAAGGCTTAGTGTCTGTTATTCTAAAAGTGTATTAGTTCTGGTTTAAGCAGTTGGGCTTTGGGCCAGTTATTTTACATTAAGAAGGTGTGGTCTGCACTCTTGTGGGAGGAGAGGGTAGATTTTGCCCTTCTGAGCTGGGAGTTTCTGGTTAAAGGCTTATTGTGCCTGCTTATTTGAACTGTTTCTTTCTGAAATTGGTATGCTTTGTTTGCTGTAGCATAGACTAAATTCAGACCTGCTGAATCTAGCTTTGTTTGTATAACATGAGCACTAATCTAGACCATCTTATTTTGGAGAAGGTTCCCCTGCACCCTAGAGGCAGGAGTGTGCAGTTAGAACTTGTCTGATCAAAGACTGCTGCAACGGGGCTCAGTTTTTAGCTTTTATTGGTTAATTGGTTAATTTTTTAAATCAGTTTGCTCATTTGCTACTGTTATATTAATATATATATATATATATATATATATATATATATATATGTATACTTTATGTATCGCCTCTTAGCTAGGGTTAAACTATTCCCAGTGCCATAAAGTTTGCTCTTCAAATTTTCCCTGAGAACAAGCCAGTTTTTTAGTTTTAGCACTAAAATATGTTTCTTTGAGCTCAGCACTTGTTCAGAACTCATGGTAAGCACTAAATAAGCTACAAATTACTACAACACTCAACTTTCCTCACTTGTCTAGAGGAAAATAGTTTTTAGTACATAATAAATAAGCACCTATCCAGGAATGTCTAAGGGTCAGCTCCCGGTGTTTTCTCCTGTCTACCTGATGAATCTGGGCATCTTGGGGCAATGCAGCAATCGCCTCATGTACACAGACAACCGTCTCCTCCTACCACCCAACACTACAACCTGTGAGAGATGCACTTATATAGCCAAACTGGAAGCAAAGCGCTCTTCACCCAAGACTGGACTAGACAGTCAAGAGGAGAAGGAGACTTGCACCACACCACAATCATCACATAGTCCTTCAAAACCTACACCACCAAAAACACGCACATAGAAACACAAAACACACGCCAACATTCACGGAGGCTCTCAATAAAAATCTGCTCAAGCAACAGAGACCTCCAAAGCAGAAACGCAAGCAACCTCCACCCCCCCCAACACAACCTAAATGACACACAGCCCAAAAACTCAGTGTGCCACTCAATCACAGCCCATAAGGAATAACAATGTACCCAACACTCTAGTCATAGGTGACTGTATAGTCAGGCACACTGATGTTCCACTCACCAGGCTAAACAGGGAGAAAGTTACTGTCAGCTGCCTGTCGGGTGCCAGGATCCACCACATAACACACGCACTCAAGTCACTCCACAACAAGTACAAATATGACTGTGTCATTGTCCATGTTGATGTGAATGACCTGAGACGTACCTCCCTGGACTACATGAAAAGAGACATGGAGGAGCTCTCCAATCTTGTAGCCCAGGCAGGTATAACCCTAGCCCTGAGTAGCATCCTGCCATCACCCAGAATGATACCACAGTACAAGGACAAAATGATTGACTTCAACAATTGGCTAAGCTTCTTGTGTCATTCTAAGGGGATCCAGTATCTGTCTGCCTGGGATGACATGATCAACAGACCACGATGCTTTGCCAGATATGGCCTGTACCTGTTGCCCTTGGGATTCCGGATACTGGCTAAGGCTCTTGCCACCCCTATAGTGCCTTTTTTAGGCAAGGTTCAAATGACAAATTCACCACCTTAACAGGTACAAGCAAGCAAAATCTGAGGGTAATGCTACTCAATGCTAGAAGTCTAAACCTCAAAATGCATTCACTCGAGGCACTCCTTAAAATGGAGAACATCAAGATCTGTGCAGTGACAGAGACCTGATTTAAGGCTCCAGAGTGCACCCCTGCATTTCCAGGCTATAATTCATACCACACCTTTTGGCCACCTAACCTGGACCGAAACACTAAAGGTGGAGGCATGTCCAAATTCATTAAGGATATCCACACCTCCAGGCTAGTTGCTCAGCATAATGCATCCGAGATTATCCAAGTGCAACTAACTCTGGGAAAGACCGCAATCCAAATTGTAACTTGCTACAGATCCTCCACCATGCCCCAGGATTCCCACTCCTCAGTTCTTGATACACTGTAAAATATTAGGGTATAACCCAACACCCTAATAATGGGCAATTTCAACTACCCCAACATTAACTGGGAAAACGACTTATGTACCAACTCTTTTGCTCAACATTTTCTGGAATTCATAAATTCCAATGCCTTGGATCAACTTATCCACACCCCCACCAGGGGCAGCAATATCCTAGACCTGGTCATTACCAACATGGGCGACCAGTGTTCCACACCAGAGATCAATTCCTATTTGGTCAGATCCAACCACAAGCTAATCACCGTAGACATCCACATCCCGCCCCCACCCCCCATTAGGGAAACCACCATAAAAAATTTCTCCAAAGCCAACTTTACGCTCCTTAAGACAGAAGTGGCAAACTTCATGACAGCCATGCAGATGGACAATAGAGGTACAACTGCTGAATCCTACATAAATGCACTTTATAAGCACTTACACGAGTGCATGGATCATACTATCCCTAACAGAACCAAGATGCTATCCTCCAAAAAAATTAAGCCAATCTGGTGGTCCCCTGCCATAAACAAACTCTACAACAGAAGAAAGAAACTGTTGCAAAAAAGAGTAGACTCTCTTGATTGGAGGAACTCCCTGGTCAGCCTCACTAAGAAGCTGAGATCCCTCAGAAAATCCTCCAACGCTAGTTACAGAAACAAAATCACCACTTATTCTAAAGACAACCACAAAGCATTCTATAGCTATGTCAAGAATCTCAATGGCAACACTCAGATCTGCTCTGAGTTACCGCATAATGGCACTAAATATACAGAACCAACTGACATTGCCAACATCCTGGCAGATAGGTTCAGTGCTAACTTTACCCCCTCTTACCCCCTAAATGGCCCATCTCTATACTGGAAGAATACAAAGTTCCTGTAATCACGGCTGTACTGGTAAAAACCACACTCTCCAAAGCCAAGAACACAGCATCCATGGGACCTGACAACTTTCCAGGCTGCGTTCTACACAAACTGCAGAATGAACTGGCACCCCACCTAAGCACCATATTCAATCATAGCCTCGCCTCAGGCTTTGTGCCCACTGAATGGTGCACAGCAATGTTTATTCCACTCCACAAAGGGGGAGCCACCATGGACCCCAGGAACTACGACCCCATTAGTCTAACGAGCCTGGTCTGCAAAGCCATGGAACGTATCATCATGGATCTTATATACAAAGACATTGGTAATCTCCAAACTCTGGACGCAACCCAGTTCGGGTTTGTAAAAGGTAGATCATGTCTCCTAAACCTGATAGACTTCTTTGAAGCAGTCACGAAAGGTGTAGATGAGGGTAAGGTGGTTCACACAGCCTATCTAGATCTCGCCAAGGCTTTTGACACCATCCGCCACTCTGGAATTATAGATAAACTCACTAAACTAGGTATAAATCCCTATGTCACAAGATGGGTTGCCAACTGGCTCACTGATAGAACCCACACTGTGAAAGTAGCAGACTCCAAATCCGACTTCAGACCAGTGACAAGTGGAGTACCACAGGGTTCAGTCCTGGGTCCTCTCCTGTTTGGTATCTACTTTTCTGAAGTACAGAATAACACAGAAGTTCTTTGGCTAACGAAGTTTGCAGATGACTGCAAACTAGGAGCCATAATCGAAACTCCTAATGATGTGGACATCCTACAAAAGGGCCTCATGGAGACAGATGCCTGGTGTCAAAGCCATGGCCTCAATCTCAGTGCCAAAAGGTGCATTGTCATCCCCTTTGGTAAAAACTCTGTACCCATGAGCTACCACTTAGGTGGTAGTCTACTTAACACCAAAAGTGTGATAAGAGACCTTGGGACACAGGTGGATAGTAGTCTGTCCTTTGATAATCACATTGCCACAGTAGTCAGGAAATCCTTCTACATGGCACACCTCATCACAAAAGGTTTCTCATCCAGGGAAAAAGAGGTCATTGTTCCCCTCTACTCATCACTCATTAAACCCATTATAGAGTACAATGCCCCTTTTGGCATGCACCTCACAAGACATCTACAACAACTTGAAAGGCCACAGAAATACCTCACAAAGAGGATTACCGGCCTCAAACAGATGCCCTACGCAGACCGTCTCAAAAAACTCCAGCTTTACTCTGTTGCATATTGCCTACTCAGAGACGATCTCTGCCTACCATACAAAGCTATGTCAAACCCAGAGCTGTTGGACATGCTCTACTTAAAGAAATCCCAATCCTTCCGAGCTACACGCTGTAGGGACCTAAACCTTGTCACTACAATAAACAGAACATGCTCGAGGGATAGATTCCTGTCCCAGAGACTTCCCATACTCTGGAACAAACTACCTATCTCTATCAAACAAAGCTCCTCATTAGCACTCTTCAAAAAAAATCTTGATGATTGGATGGGAAATAGGAAATTCACCCTGGGGATCACCTCTGTGGCTCTGCTTGACAGGAGCACAGGAAAATAATTTTCTTGGGTGGCGAAATCCAGGGTACCTTTTTGGCTAGGCATATATAGGCCCTAGGGCCAATAGCCTAGTACCTACCTATGAACAATGCCTTCCATATGCTCAGACCACAAAGTGAGCATGAAAAAAACAAAGGAGGAGGTGTATCCATCTACATTAATGATAAGTACACCTCAAGACTGGTCAGACAGTATGACTCTCTTGAGCTACTCCATGTCCAATTAACTATAGACAAAGCTCCCTACCACATCATAGCTAGCTATAAGTCCCCCACCATGAAACAGGAAAAGCAAACCACATACCTGGACTTACTGAACTAGTTGTGATTACAGGGACTCTGCATTCTTCCTGTATAGATATGGGCACTTTAGGGGGTGAGAGGGGGGTAAAGTTAGCACTGAACCTATCTGCCAGGATGTTGGCAATATCAGTTGGTTCTGTAGTTTTCATGCCGTTGTGCTGTAACTGAGAGCAGATCTGGGTGTTGCCATTGAGATTCTTGATAATAGCTATAGAATGCTTTGTGGTTGTCCATAGAATCATTCCTAATTGCTTTTGTTCCTTTTAATTAAGGTGTTGGTTTCTTTGCATTTTTTCCATTTATTTGTGTTGTTACTTTGGAGTTGCATTTACAAAGTAATTGTAAGTGCAGACCAACCTTTTCAGAGCTCAGGCTGTAGACAAAATACTTCTGTGGGTGGTTAAATGTATATAGAAATGCAACTGTAGTGGAGTACAGTGAATAACAAAGTGATAAGCATGAGTTGTGCTTAAAAATCATCACTAGATAATATTTAAAGGAGTTATAAAACCTGATGTCTGAGAAGAAAAGGGAAGTTAAAAAAAGCATCTCAAAGGCTTTAAAGATGTTATACTTTT
>NC_056732.1:146966774-147116774 GCF_019279795.1 Protopterus annectens
ATTAGCAATTGTACTTCTTTCATAATTTTGTATCCACCGCTATTTGACATTTTATTAATTTCCTTCATTATTACACTCATAACTAATGAGAAAATTCTGTTTTTTATTTCTTTCCCAGTCCAGCCATTTACATTTAGTTTCACATAGCTCCTTTTGTAAACTGATTGTATTACTTGTAATATGTTTTGCTTACATTATATGCCTACAAAATTCCCCATAATGATTTATATTGAATATTATCATAGGCTTTACTTACTGTATATCCCCTATCATAACCTTCACTTCTACATTTTTTTATTTATGATATCATCAGTTATTTCTCTTATTATCCATAATAACTCTTGCCTTCCTTTTCCTTTTCTCTGAAAACATTTTGGTCATATATTCTATCCATTTTGTGTACATTTTTGTTATTATTCTCCTTAAAATGTTATAATCTGCATTATTCCATGTTATATGTCTCCAATTTTTATCTCCTCTTTATTTCCTTTTTTAAATATAAATTTTATAACTCCTGTACATCTCTCTTTCTCTTTAATTCCAGTTTCTAACCATTCATTCTTGACTTCTATAGAATTATTTTTTGCCACTCCTTCATTTCTTTATACATACCATTTTCAATTCCATTCATTCCTGTTGCAGAATTCATGTTAATATCTTTTAGAATTTCATTCAATTCTTTCACAGTTATTTTTTGTTCTAAATACTCATTGTCTTCATTATTTAATTGTTCACCTTTATAAATTTGTTCTATGTTTTTTCTCTTTTAACAAATAATTCCAATACATATTCTTTAATTATTTCATATATTCCTTCTTGGTGTCTTATTTGCTTACTGTCCTTATTCTTTAATTTTCTTATTATTTTTCCTTCTTTTATTATTTTACTCAAATATGGTGCTACCTCTTCTTTCCTTGTAAACAATATTTTTGTTTATGTAACAAGTTGTTCATTTTAATTTGATTCATTTTATATATTTCTCTTTCTTTTTCATAAAATGCATATTTCTCTAAGTCTCTGAATGTTTATTGACTTAATATCTTACATCTCTCTTTTTCTTTTCTTCCTTATAAATTACAAAATCACTTTTTTATATTTCTCTTTAATATTAAGCCAGCAAACAGTCCAGTTCTCATAAAACTCTCTCATATTCATATGATTTTTCTGTAATTCCATAAGTTCTTTTTCCCTCTAAATCTAATTCCTTTTCATTAATTCTCTTTATTTCTTTTCCTATTTTATATATGCTTCATTTTCCTTTAATTTAACCCATATAGCCACATGATCTGAAAATCCTGCATGCTTAATTCCTTTTTCTTTAAGTTTTAAACTATCAGAAATTTAACAAATAATCAATTTCTGTCCTAATTTAATTCCTTTTGTAGATTCAGTGGTTATTCTCTCATACACTTAACATTCCACTTCTCATAACTTCTTTAACCATTTTAACATCACAATTGCTCTTATTTTTTCTTAAATTAAAGTTAAAATCACTTCCCTATTAAATAAGTGAATGTTCAAAATTGCAAACGCCACTATATCAACAGCTTAATGTCAAAAAGGCCAAATCCTGAACAAATGAAACAACGATTTTTTTCCTAGGGAAAAAAATCGCTGGTCCATAAAAAAAAAAAAAACCTAAACAGAAAATAAAGTGGGGGGGTTGCCTCCCCACACCCCCCAATGTGGGGAGCTGTGCCCCCACACACCCCTACTTAAATATACCAACTCTGAGATTGTGCCACAGTGGAGGAAACAGCAAAGTCCCAAAAAACGCCCAGTGATTTTTTTTTTCCCTAGGAAAAAAATCACTGTTCTGTTTGTTCAGGATTTGGCCTTTTCAACATTTAGCTGTCGATAAAGCGGCATTCACAATATTGCACATTCACTTAAATAATAGGGAACCATTAAAATCACCCACCACTTTAACCATATTTACACAAACATATTCAAGAATATTTTTAAACATTATTTCTCTCTCATTTTTGTTAGACATGCATATAAAGCTATAATTCTATACACATATTTTTTCCATCTCAAATCTACTACAGTAATTCATCCTAGTTCCACTATGGTTACATCTAATATTTTAATGCTTTCTTGACATAATATACATATGCCCGAGCACATTTCTTTCCCCATGTTCCAAACTACCACACCATTCCAAAGTTTTTCAGTTTGTGTTCTTTCCTCCTTTGTTAATAATCTGATCTCTCCTAAAACAGTAATATGTGGATCTACTGCAGCACACCATTTTAATATACCTATTCTCCTCTTAAGATTATTCATACTGTTCACATTTAAAGCTAAAATTTTTAGCTTTTAAGAAGAGTTATTCTAATAAAATTTTTATCCATTTCCTTTCTTATTTTCTCTTAGCATTATATTTTTAATTTTATTTTCCTTTCTTTAACTTTTTTCCTATCAAATTCTTTTTATTTTGTACTGTACACCAGTCAGCTTTTGTCTCCTCTCTTTCTTTTTCCTTGTTACTTTTTTCAACTTCATGTGCAATCTCTATTAGTCACATCTTTTTGTACATTTTCTTGTATAACACATTCTTCTATCTCTTTCTCCTGTATAACTTCATTTTTATTTTCATTTTCTTGCACATTAATTTCACATTCTAGTCATGAATGACCAGTATTGCCATATTTTTTTCATTATGCCCTGTTTTACCACATAAATAACATCTTTTTTATCATATTCATTGATTAAATGATAATTTTCCCCTGTATTTCACAAAATCCCTATTACCATGAAATTAATAATACTAGGTACATACATAACATTATCATTTTCCATTTTCAGTATTACTCCACATTCCCACCCACCAATCTGTAGTCCTCTTTCATCAAATATTTTTGTAGTGTCCATTACTTTTTTAGATATAGTTAACAAATGTTCTTTCAGTTCTTTTGCTTCAACTTTAGCTCCAAACTGGATCATTATTCTTTTTTTGTTCGTTTGTCTGTAAAAAAAAACTTGCACTGCATATTCTGATCATGGATATTTTTCTTTTGTTCATATGCACTCAAAGAATTTTCCATGGTCTGACCAGTCTCAAATATCAAGTCACAAAAAGTCTCTTTATTAATTAAAATAAATAGTCTTACCTCTTTTGCTTTGACACCCAGAGGTGCTATGACAGAGTCCCAAACCTCATAACTGTCCAAACATTCTTCTTTTTTTATTGCTCACACATACTGTATACTTTGTTATTTCTTTTATTTCTTCTTTCTACTTTGTTCCTTCTCCAACAGTTTGGCATCAATTTTTGTCCCAGGAACTTTTTCTGGTACAGTCCCTTTTTCTTCTTCTATTTTTTTCCATGATGTCACTCCATGAAATTGCTGCTCCATTTTCTGGCTCACTTTGGTTTACCATTTCTTCCAAATAATGATTCCCCCCCCCCCCCCCACCGCCAATTGAAGGGTTGTAATTATGCATTTTTAGAGCTAACTGTCTCTCCTTCAAACAATCTCCTCTGAAAGTTTTCCTCTGAACCCATCTCTGTTTCAGCTACAATCTCCTTTTCCTCCAATGTCACTGTTTTTTCTGCACCCACATCATCAGAAAAAAAAAAACTTCTGGTAGTGATTCTACCATTGCAACTACATTTTCAGCAACTTTCAATCCAGTTTCAGCAAAATCTGAATCAGCCATGTTTCCTCCCTGTCCCTCCTGGATGCCTCCATGCCTGGACTGAAAACAGGAAGTCAGAATGTGTAACACACAAACTCTTCCCCTGACAACCAAGAGTAGGGGGAAATTCCCTAATGCCCTGGCCAAATTTCTCCTAGTAGTATAAATCCCACCTCAGGTTTCCCCTGAAAAGAGGTTGTTGCCCTAGTGGGACTAACCTAGTCATCAAAGCATGACTAAATTACAATACCCATAAAGTTGACTTTGTTATGACCATCTTTTTTGTTCATCCCATAATAAAAATTCTGTTCCTTTACCAAGATAACAGTCTAGTTATCAGAGTTTAGAATCATTCAACCCATTTGGTGTTATCACTAGTTTACATCAAATCTGTGACACAGTACAGAAATTATCAAAATCTGATATTGCAAACAAACAGCAAACACTGATTACTATGGCTGATAATACTAGCTTAAAAACTGCTAAACATGCTTATGGTGCTGTAAATGCCGTCTCTACATCAGCTTTCACAGGATAAGTGGTAAGAAGGCATGCCAGCAGGACAGAGACTTACCTTGATATATAAGATCTCAGATTTTTCATGAACTAGTCATACATGACATTATTTGGACAACTTGCTGATGATATTATTATTATTACTGACCTACAAGAGAAAGGAGATAATAGATCTTTTTTAAGAGGTGTACCATCAGCCTGCATCAGAGTCTTTTTTTTTACTGAATAAAATTTTATTGATTTTCAGAATCATAAACATATATACAGTATGTATATCAAAGAAATATTTACATAGTTAAAGCTTAAAGAAGAGAAACAATTCAAAAAAAAAAATTACAAACCAACCATTTACATAGTCTGAAAGCAGTTACTAGTTGAAAAGATATTTTCAGAGAATAAGAACAGCTATACTGCTAATCTAATAGGTCCTTATAGCTGCCTTCATTTTTTGGTGAGTTTTTTTTATATATATATTCTGTCTATACTGTGGGGTTCTGGCCTTACAAGATAATTTATGCAGTGTCTTCTTTCTTTTGTATAGTTTGTTGTTATCTACTGGCCACCAGGGTGTTTGTTATTAAATTTACTGCTGTATTTGGTTTTGTTGGGCAATGCCCTGTCAATGCATTCATCTCAATGAGCATACAGATCCCTGGTATAGATGGCTCCATATTCTCGGTCCACTGTGGAGTTCACATAGGTGAAGTTACAGATTTTTGTCTTACAGCTGTAGAAGGTTAGCCTTTTTGAAGTCTTTAAAGGGGGGGGGGTGTTGCTTACCAGAAGGGTGGACGTTCAAAGGATAAAGGTAACAAATGGGTGGTCTGACTTAACTAATGACAGATCAGCCTGAGGTAAGGAACATGTTAGAGTGAAGTTTATGATAACTATGTCCAGAAAGTTACCAACTCTGGTGGTGTTATGGACAGTTTTATTCAAGAAGTTTTTATTTATCCAGTCTAAGAAACATTGTACATATTCTACATTAAAAGTCTAGGTATTCCAACCTATGGTGGGATGATTGAAGTTACCAAGGGATGAGGATCCATTGCTTATACAGATATTTTCAAGGAATACCAGGAAAACAATAATTCTGTGGGGGTCATGGAAGGGGATCAATAAAAAACTATGAGGTTAAAGCCTGTCATTCCTAATGCTGGAGTTCAAAGAACTTGCTGGGTGGTCTCTGGATATCAGTTTGAAAGGGGTAATATTCCTGACAAACAATGTGACTCCTCTACAGTTACCAGGGGACTTAAACATGTGATAGACACAGAACTTTGTCTAGGAGAGGGTGCTCTAATTACACTTGATCCAAGTCTTAGTGACTGCACAAACATGGACGCATTCAATTTATTTTATTTTATTTTATTTTTTATTTTACATTTGTTGACTGGGCTATTCTAGCTGGATATATGTCCATTTTCAGTAGAGGCCCGGGGAGATAAGCTCCAAAACAGATTCACTAAAGTACACATCTACAGAAGTACATATATCAGATGCAATTACATTCATCATTACGAAGACAATATAAGTGGTCATAGGTATATAGAGTATAAAAAACAAATACAAAATATTGACAAGACTTAGATGTTCAAAAGGATTAATAGCAGAACTTGTATAATATAATTGTAGATAAGAAAGGAGGAATAAAAGGAAAGTAAAATGGAGTTAAAGGTGATTAAAAAATCAAGTAGTAAAGCATGTCCCTTTTTAGTGAGTACACAAATAGGTAAGACTGTGTGGGAGAGGTAGAATGGTAGTTGTTAAGAAGAGATTGTTGCAGAGATGTGAAGGTGGGGTTGAATCAAGTGGCAAGAGCATTGTTCAGTCAGGTTTAGTACAGGGGGGAAGAGTGGAAAGTTCAGAGGGAAGTAGGTTCCAGGTTTTCCCAACAGTGTTAGAAAAGAGAGAGTCTCCAGCTCTATTGTTTGATTTATTGATATTTACAAGAAGTTTTTGAGAAGTTCTTAGGGACTTCAGGTTATTGTAGGGGTGAATAAGGTTAGTTAGGATGGGTGTTTTGGCAGGTTGATAAAGTATTTTATGGGCAATGGTCAGTTGATTAAATTTCAGCTGTTGCTGTAATTCAAGCCACTCTAGGTACTTTAGATTAAGGCAGTGGTGTGTTTTAAATGGGTTACCTGTGGCAAATCTGGCTATATTATTGTAGGAGTTTTCTAGTTTCTTAATGTTATTTTTTGACAGATTAGTAAAGATGGGTGAGGCATAGAGAAGGGTAGAGATTAGATGGGTGTGGGCAATAGTTATTCTGGTTGCACGAGTGAGGAAGGGTTTGATCCTATAAAGAGAGCCAATTTTTTTGTTAGTAGTTTTCAAAATGTTGTTGATATGAGTGTCAAAGTTAAGGTTGTTGTCTATGGTGATACCTAGAAGTTTGGTAGTAAGATCTTGGGATATGACCGTGCCATTATTAGATGTTACAGTGAAGTCAATTGGGGGAGATTTATTGGTAGGTGTAAAAAGGAGAAGTTTAGTTTTTTGGGGTTTAGTATGAGGCAGCGTTTTGTAAACCATAGTTCTACTGATTTAAATAAGTCTTGTGTAAGGGAGTGAAGTTTAGATACTGATGCGGCTGAGCATATAAGTGTAGAATCATCAGTGTATTGTATACATGTAGCTTGGGGAACTACTTGGTGAAGGTCACTGATGAATATAGAAAACAGGAGAGGGCCCAGTATGGACCCTTGAGGGACACCAATATTGACAGTGAGCTGGGTAGAAAGAATGGTGTTCCAGAGCACAGCTTGATGTCTGTTATTTAAGTAGGACTGGAACCATTTTATAGCTAGTGTGTCAAGTGACAGAGATTTAAGAATGTTTATGAGTATATTGTGATTTACCATGTCAAAAGCCTTGGACAGGTCAATGAAAATTGCAGAGGAAAGCATGTTAAGGTTACGGTTTTTGTTGATGGTGTCCATGAAGGAAAGTAGGGCAGTAGTAGTGCTATGGGAAGGTCTGAAGCCATGTTGGGAGTTGGAGAGCAGGTTATAATGGAGAAGGTGGTTTACCAATTTTTTGTGGATACATCTTTCCATAATCTTAGATAAAGGAGAGATAAGGGCTATGGGATGATAGTTGGAGAGTTCAGTGGAGTCTCCCCCTTTATGAAGGGGAATAATGTGGGAGAATTTCCAAAGTTTGGGGATGTATCCTTCAGTAATGGTTCTATTGATGAGAATGGAGATGGGGTAAGCAATAGATTTGGCTGCTAACTGTAAGTATTCTGCAGGTAGTAGGTCAGCAGAAGGAGTGCATGGTTTGAGTTTTTGGATAAGGGTGAGAATAAATGCTGTTGATACAGGTTGGAAGACAAATGGAGGTGGTGGGTTAGATTCAGACGTAGATATGGTTATGTTTTGCGGAGAGAGTTAACTGGCAAGAGTTTGAATTGTTTTGGTGAAAAAGGTATTAAAGGCATCGGCAGTTTGTTTGGGGTTGTCCTTGTCAGTGCCTTGTGGGTTAGGTGTAATAGATTGACCTGGGTGTAATAATTGATTAATACTTGCCCAGAATTTTTGTGGTTTATTATAGTGGGTCTGTTGAGAATGTAGGTAATAGTTTTGTTTATCAGACATTATGGCTTTTTTTGTTTCATTTCTCAATTGTTTGAAGTTTTGGAGGTCAATGGGGTTTTTAGTTAAGCGTGATTTATTCCAATATTTATTTCTGAGGTGGATCTTTTGCTTAGTTTCCTTAGAAAGCCAAGGAGCAGATTTGGTTCTGATCCTATCAGAGCGAGTAGGTAAATAAAATAAAATAAACAAAATAAAATAAACAGATTGAGGATAATGGATGTCCAGGAGGACCTTGGAGTAAAGCTGCAGGTATTCCTTATAGGAGGAGTCAGCTGTGGTGAAATGGGCACCTTGTGAGAATGCCAACTTGGCACAGACCCCTAAGAGGAAGCTCCCATACAGACTCAGGACACATTGAAGGAATTATATCTCTGAACTGGTCTGGAGCACCTGAGGAGTACACAAAATGAGCAGGAAACTGTTGCACAAGTTATGCAACCAATCCAGGCATGTAATATGATGTCATATGCTAACGCTATAAAGAAATCTTTACATAAGCCTACTAGATCTGTAAGGATCAAGTCTAATCAAAAATCAAAATCAAACATTTCATAGCATGATATCTCAAATTTAACAAAGATTCACCATGAGACAAAGGACCTAAGTTCCACTACAATGGACCATTTCACAAACAAAAATGTTTTAGTGATCATTGACTCCATAGTGAGACACACAGCTTCCCCACTCACTAGGATGGACAAAGACAGGGTGATAGTGAATTGCCTCTCAGGTGCCAGGTTCTCAGACATCTCAAGAGCCCTTAGGAGCCTCACATCAGACAAATATAACTAAGATATGGTAATTGTGCATGTGGGGGTAAATGTCTTGGGGTGAAAAATCCTGAAGGGGTGGGAGAGAAACATGTCTGAGCTCTCTACACATGCTACAAATGCAGGCAAGACTCTGATACTGGGTAGAACCTCCCTTTTTCAAAATGATACTTAGATACAAGGAAAAGTTGACTGGCTTCAGCAATTGGCTAAATAACTGGTGTCATTTTAGGAGGATCCAGTATGTGTCAGTATGGAATAAGAATTATAAGATACACGACAGTCTTACTTGCTTTGCAAGGGATGATCTGTGCATCTTGTCCAAAAGCTTCCACATACTTGCTAAAGCCTTTGCTGCCTCCATAGTACCTTATTTAGGCAAAATTCAGTTAATGAACATTCCAGTGTAGCCTATGCATAAATATCAAAGTTTAATGTGGCTATGCTAAGTGTCAGAAATCTTAACAACAAGCTGCCTGACCTTGAGGCACTCCTGCATTTGGAAGGCATATGTGTATATATAATCACTGAAGATGGTTTAAATGCCCAGAAAGCACTCACTCCATAATTGGGGAGTAGCACCTACCGCGCTTTCAGATCCAGTGGCAACTGTGGTGAGGTGTCCATAATTGACAGAGATCATATTACCTCTAGAGAGATTCCCAGAGATGCACAAATGGAACTTATTAAACTAAATATCACACTAAACAAATATGGCCAGTTTATCACTTGTTAAGGGACATCTTCCATGACTCTTTAAGTTCATGTCACTTCCTAAATATCATGGCTGAACTCCCCATAAATAAGAATGCCTTCATTCAGAGAGACTTTAACTACCCATCAATTAATTGGTGTGCATAAACCTCCAATGCAAGGTATGCACAGAAGTTTCTAAAGTTAATAAATGTAATAAATAAAAGATCAATGGACCAGATGTTACTAGACCTACTAGAGGACAAAATGTTCTTGACCTGGTATTACAAATGTAATGTCATTATGCACAACTCTACTAATAACTTCCTCTCTGATTAATTAGACTATAAGCTAGTAACCTTTTCCCTCAAACTATATAACCCCCTTCTTCTTCTTTTGGCTTTTTCCCGGTTAGGGGTCACCACAGTGGATCACCTGTCCGCTCATGATTGGCAGTGGAGTTTTACAGTGTCTAATTGCCAGCCCGGCGCCCAGCCTTCCACAGAAGGCACACACACGCACGCACGCACTCACACCTAGGGCCAATTTAGAGTGTCCAATCCACCTACAGCATGTCTTTGGGATGTGGGAGGAAACCGGAGCACCCAGAGGAAACCCATGTGACCACAGGGAGGACATACAGACTCTGCACAGAAGGTACTCCAGCCGAGGATCGAACCAGAGAACCTCTTGCTGTGAGCCGGCAACGCTAACCGCTGCACCACCGTGGCTGCCCAAACTATATGAAACCAATATATTGGAATTCAGACCTGTATTTCCCATATCTCCTCAATTTCCATAATGAAGTCTTGAAATTTACTTATAGCAACATCAGCTCAAACATCTCTTCAGCAGATAGATTTACAAATGAGTTTTATATCCACATAAATAAACATGTAGAATTGGCAGTTACATCCATATCCAAATACAGTGAGAAATTTAAAAGCAAACCAATCTGGTGGTCCACTGACAGAAATAAAATCTGCAATACAAATAAAAAGAAATACTATAGTGTGCAACATTTCTAAAGACCCCCAAACCAAGGAAAATATTAGGAATTTGACTAAGAACTTAAAAATGACTATTAGATTTACTAAGGCAGTCTATGAACTTAGAAAAATTACATATCCTTATTAAGTAATGTTAGAAAACTAAGAAACCATATTCAGCAATGTACAGAACTCATAATAAATGGGAAAACCTACTCAGACTTGGTGGACATTGCCAATGTCTTAGGAAATAACTTTAGAGTGAATTTCACTCCTGAGACTATTATCCAAAACTCTGTGATCCCCTTACCTCTTAACCCTCCCATCCTCACTAAAGGTCATGTACTGAAAGTGCTGACCAAGACTACGAACACTTCCTCCATGTGACCAGACAACATGCTGGACTACTTGTTAAATATTACTGCACATACCCTGGCAGAACCTCTCCATATGCTGTTTAACCTGAGCCTGGCTACAGGCTCAGTCCCATAAGTATGGCGTACAGCATTCTTGGTGCCACTCCATAAAGGCGGCTTTTCTACTATCCCCAAAAACTATAGACCCATCATCAGTCTGATATGTCTCATTTATAAGCTTAATGAACACATTGTGACAGACTTTATTAACACAGACATTAAAAATATCATCAGGCTAGATCCATGGCAATTTGGTTTTGTAAAAGGTAGCTCCTGAATAATGAACCAGATAAATGTCTTTGCAATGTTAACACAAGCTGTTGACAGCATTCATACAATACACATAGCCTACCTCGATTTTACCAAGGCATTTGACACCATCCAGCATGCTAGCATAATTAACTGAAGAAATGCATTACAAATAGACCCCTATGTGGCAAGATGGATAGCAAATTGGTTAACAGTCAGAACCCACATGGTGTGGGTAGCAGGGACAGCATCAGAGAACATGAAGGTGACCAGTGATGTTCCATAGAGCTCAGTGTTGGAACCCCCTTTTGTTCAGTATTTACTTCTCTGACCTACAGACTAAAAAACATGACCAGTGGCTAACAAGGTTTGCGGATGACTGCAAACTGGGATTTAATTTGTCAAATTCTCCTCTGACACAGAAGTCTGCCAGAGTGAACTTACACTTATAAATACCTGATGTAGTGAAAGTGTGTTTAAATTAAATGCTAAAAATGCAACATTGTCACATTTGGCAAACAAACCATTCCCTCAGCATATACCATTAACAATACTCTACTTCAAAATGAAAACGAGGCTAAAGACCTGGGAACCTTGGTGGATATTTCCCCCTTCTTTGATCACCATGTTGCAATGGTTACCAGGAAATCCTTCAACTTGATGAAACTGATCACCAAGGGAATGGCCTGCACATCTAAAGACGTTATCACCCTTTGTATTCAGTACTGATCAGACCAATTATAGAATACAACATGCCTTTTGGGATGTATCTCACAAGACATATCAAGCAGTTGGAAATATCTCAGAGGTTTCTAAAAAAGATAATAATATCCCTAAACTGCCAGAAATGATGAGAAAGTTTTTTGTTTTCTGCATATTATAGGCTTCTCAGAGAAGACCTGCCCTGCCGTCTGAGCAATCAGGACCCCAGTAGTCTTGGATCTCTTGTACCTTCAGAAATAAATAGTCCTACAAATACTAGAAAAGGGATCTAATATACTTCAGCAGATCAATAAACAAGCTAGAAAGACAGATTCTTGTCTCAGCATCTCTCTCACCTCCGGTATAGACTCCCCCTTGCAGATAAAGCAGTGTGATTCACTATCTTTCTTCAAATGGGACATGGATAGTTGGATGTTTATATTCATAAATTCATCCCAGGCTTTCAGGCCTAGCCCTCCTTGACAGGGATGGTACAGTCTAGGGTGGGAACTGGAAAGGTGTAATGGTTTCAAGACTCCATAGCACTGAACATCCTGTGCTTCCTATAATCCCTGCTATAGGGAAGTATTGTCTACCTTGTTGATCTGGCTACTACCACTGTGATTCAGACCAGAACAAACACTTCAGAAAATGATGATGATGATGATGATGATGATGATGATGATGATGATGATGATGATGGAGGTCTACCTGTTGATAAACAAAGATTATGAAAGTGGTCAGTCCACTCTATTCTTTTTTCTATGACAACTGTAATAGATATTTGCAAGAAGTTTTCAGAGTGTATTACAAAACAGCAGCAGCTTATTTCATGAATGTTTCTGCATAAGGTATTTTAAAAATTGCCACTTGGACTGCTTCCACAGTTTCACCAAATACTATATTTTTGAGGTATAGTGTAGAGGTAGAACAAGTCGCTGCAAAGTTGTGCTGCAGGAATCCTATAGATACTGTTAGGGAATATGCCAAATGTTATGATTTACTGTATAGTGACCCTAGTCAAAGAAGACAGTGTGATTATTTAAGGTACTTGCCACAGAGGTAGGTCTTCTAGTACAGTGACTGTAATAGTAAAGCTAGCTTCGTTCAATTCTCTACAAAAGGGAAGTGTACATAGCAATTGCTGAAGGTATACTGCTTTACAGATGTTTCTAATTTTCTTATCTGTTTGCAATATAGTTAATCAATTTGTGTGATTTGCAAATAGAACTTGTCTGCCACAACAATCCTCCCTGTGATGAACTTATAGTTCAAAAGACAGAGCTAACTACAGTAGAATGCTGTCTACATTGGAACGCTTCACACACTGATTTAGGTACTTTTAAAGACACACAGTCAGTGTTTGAAGTGTAGTGGATAGTTGCAAAAAATCCAGCTGTACCAAAAGAGAACAGAAGGTGGGTAAATCCAAATGTTATAACTTTCTTTTCAATCAATTCTTTTCAAGTTTATCAATTTATGTGATTTGCAAATAGAACCTGTCTGCCACAACAATCCTCCCTGTGATGAACTTATGGTTCAAAAGACAGAGCTAACTACAGTAGAATGCTGTCTACATTGGAACGCTTCACACACTGATTTAGGTACTTTTAAAGACACACAGTCAGTGTTTGAAGTGTAGTGGATAGTTGCAAAAAATCCAGCTGTACCAAAAGAGAACAGAAGGTGGGTAAATCCAAATGTTATAACTTTCTTTTCAATCGTTGCAATCTGGCTGGAGCTGTATACATAGGCTTTCTCAAAATAGTGACCAGAAGTTGGTGGTCTGTTTCGACCTGGATAGGTCTAACAGTATACAACTTTAGTTTTTATGATTTCTTGTCAGGTAGAGAACAGTATTATATATGAATGTTTTCTGTTAGACTACACAGATTTCATTGTGCGCTCCCTGAGACTTAATATTGAAACCACTGTTATTTATCATTTTGGTCAGTTATATAAATGGTAGTCCTGTAGTGAAGCCATGGCTGGGCAGTAGGCCACTGACAGTGTGCTTATCCCAAAGCATTCTCTTTCCACAGAGAATGTAAAATGATGGACCAGTAGCTAGGAATAAGTGCAATAGGTAAGCTGTGCACTATTACAGAAAATATTATCCCTGATAAAATCTGCTACAAGTGAAAGAAAAGGGTTTAATAAAACATGAATATTGATTAGGAAGATGCACAAGATGAGCAAGTGATTACTGAGCAAAAACTGGGTCCAAAGCTACCAACCATCTTAGGTGTTATATAATAAAAACAAAGTGGTAGAGTGCCTTAGCAACATACTAAACAGAGACAAACTACAATAGTATATGAAAAGAAAAAAACTTTTGGATACCAGTGCCAAAAACAAATGAAACTCACAAAAGGCAAGGTCTGATATTAAACAGAGGGCTGACAGCAGAGTGTTAGAAGAATACCTAATACAAGTGACTAACTTCATCAAGAAAACAGATCAAAACAAGTTAGAATCAACCTATGGACTAAGTTCAAAATGGAAGATATAATAGTAGATTTGACATTTTTCCAATTTGGAGTTAGATAAACTATAACATGTCTCTAAACCTCATGTCAACACAGTACTATGATACCATTTCATACAGTACACTTTGAACACTACCTCCTAATCAACCATGGTTGATTTTCTACTCCAACATAAATCTCAAGAAGGATCCCAGTAAGGGAGGTGGTGCATCAAAGCAAAGCCAGTTCAAATAATGACTGCTGCCATAGCCTACCAATTCCTCAATAGTGTAGCCCAGAATGGATTAAGAAGGCAAGAGTCCACCACTAAAGACGTCTGTTCTGAAACTTGGATCATAAAACAAATATGGCCTGGCATCTAACAAGAAGGAGAAGAAGCCAATGGAAGATCCTTAATAGTAGTGACTTCTACTTAACCCCAAGAAAAAGATGCCATCACATGAAGGAAAACTGTGAAGTTGGAAGATTAAACTGTGAAGTTCTCTGAGGTAGAGATGCTTTCTGTCACTGCTTTATCCATAGCTGGATAGGTTGCTGGTAGCTTGGTGGGTAGAAGGAGCCTCTGATCCATCCATAGATTCACTAAATCTACTGCTGTAACAGGAAAGCCAATGCCCTTCATGAAGCCAAAGTTGAAGAACTACAAGACACTGGTGACTCTGGTCCCTTAAATGACTTTAGTTCATGCCTGTGCCATTCCTTCATGATCTTTTTGGGAGAGGCTTCTCTGATAGAACAGTGGCAATCAAAAGTCGTTTCCTTTCTCTTACTCATCCCTCTCTAACATAGATGACAAGCAGGTGGGGGTAGTTCATTTAGGTGCTTTTATTACATAGAAATACATCAGCATGGATAGCAGCATCATAAAATATAAACAAAGTGATTAACAGACAGACCTTACATAGATATATGCTTACATCTTAACAGCTTACTACAAAAAGGCAGTCAGTCTCGCATGTGCTCCGTATTTATACACTTGTGCAAACCCTTGGATAGCTTCTTAAAGGTACATACACAAACACTGATCTACACTCTCCCTCCTAAAAAGATTGCCCTTAGTTAAAACAACATTGGAGTTAGACATGCATTACTATAGACATTAGAAACAAACACAATGTTCATGTCCAAGTTGCTATGTATCTATAACATGGTCTGGAGATACAACCGGATCTGGTAACATAACTGTCTGGACTGGGTTTACCAACAAGGACATTCTTCAGTGAACAACTTGTATCAAGAACTTCTGGATTCATCACAGGAATGGGAATATTCTCTGGAACTTCCTCTGAGATAAAGAGTCTTTCTCACAGGCTATGTGCTGTGGTATACGCTCGGACACCGGCATTAAATGTTTCTGATTCCGCATAAACTCTACTGCTTGTGACTCCATAATGTACGATCTCAGCTCTGGGCAAATATTCTTCACAATTCCAATCTAATCATAACCTTTGGACATCTGCATCCTTACCACTTCGCCTTCTCTTAATGGATTGAGCAGTTTGCTCGTCTTATCGTTGTAGGACTTCTGGGTTAAATGCTTCTTCAATAGACTGGTTTTCACTGACCTGTTTTTCTTAACACATGGAACAAACAACTGACTTCTGATTGGTAACATGGTTCTGGTTTGTCTCAACAGAAGTTTCTGAGCAGGTGAACCAAGATGTTTATCTCAAGGAATATTTCTGAGATTCAAGAGATTCAGGAAAACATCACTATTGTCTTGTTTTGACTTCTCGAGTAACTGTTTTGCACTTGGAACTGCACGTTCTGCCAAACCATTTGACTGCAGATTCTCTGGGCTACTTGTGACATGAGTTAAGTCCCACTCTTTCAGCAAATCTTTAGAACTGTTGGCTTGTAAACTGCGTGCCATTGTCAGAAATAACTTTGTGCAGACTACCATGAACTGCAAAATGATGCTTCTTCTTTGTAATGACAGTACTGGATGCTAGGTTAGGAAGTAAGTCAATCTTGAACCAATTAGAATAAGAGTCTACTAATACCAAATAATGTTGACCATTCCAATTAAAAATGTTGGTAGCTGCTGTTAACCAAGGTAGTTCAGGAATCTGGTTTAGCTGAAGTGGTTCTTTCTGTTGATGGCATAGTACTATTACACACAGAACAAGATGAAAGTACTCTCTCAATGTCTTGTGACACAGAAGGCCAAAAGACTAGTTCTCTCACCCTTCTTTTTGTAGAGTCTGTTCCTGCATGACCACAATGTAAGACAGTACTTGCAAGGACTTTGGAACAATCATTTTCTGAACTTTCATAATGATACCATTGTGAGACAACATCTCATCTCTGTAAGGAAAATAAGGTTGCACTTCTTGGGGTAAACTAGATTGCTTTGATGGACATCCTTGACTGATAAAGTAGTTGATCTGTGGCTGTGTGATCTCTCAGCTCATCAAGACTTGTGTAAGAAAAATTTTTCACTTCCATGATTTCAGAATCAAGGTTCTCATTCTCATGCTGTTCCGTGGTGTTTCTGGGCAATCTGGATAATGTATCAGCAAGATAGAGAAGCTTGCCTTTCTTGTAGGCAAGAGTAAAATTATACTTTTTCAGTCTCAGCATCATACGTTACAATCTGGCTGGAGCTGTATACATAGGCTTTCTCAAAATAGTGACCAGAAGTTGGTGGTCTGTTTCGACCTGGATAGGTCTAACAGTAAACATAATCGTGGAACTTCGAACATGCAAACACAATTGCCAAAATCTCTTTCTCGATCTGAGCATACTGCATTTCAGTTTGAGTAAGAGTTCTCGATGCATAAGCAACAGTTTGATCCTGTTGTAGAATGCCTGCACCTAAACCAAATCTTGAAGAGTCACATGAAAGAGTAACTGGCTTGTGAACATCATAATATCTGAGAGTTGGTGGACTATCAATTCTCTGTTTCATTACATCCAATGCTCTTTGGTGTTGCTCTAACCAAGACCATGATACCTCATTACATGACAGCTCTCTAAGTGATGCTGAAAGTTGGCTCAAGTCTGGAATGAACTTGCCAAGGTAATTAACCATGCCAAGAAAACTTTGCATGGGCTTAAACATTGTCTGGAGCTGGCAGCTCGAGAATGGTTGTTTGTTTAGAAGGGTCTGGTCATAGGCCTGAACTTGTAAATAAATGACCAACATAAGTGACTTCTTGTAACCTGAATTTGCATTTCTGTGGCTTCAGCTTAAGATTCACTTGACGTGCTCTTTCCAGAACTTTGCTGAGTTTTCTGTCATGCTCAGCTTCACCATTACCTCCTACTAGTATGTTGTCTACTATAATAGCACAAAGATACCCAGAAAAAATTTGCTCCATTGCATGTTGAAAGACTTCACTTGTAGAATTTATCCCAAATGGCATTTTCAAGAATCTGTACCTGCCAAACAGAGTACTGAACGTAGTGAGCAATAAAGATTTCTTGTCAAGCTAAATTTGCCAAAATGAACTCTTTACATCTAAGACAGAAAAAACAGTGGCATTTGGCATCAGGGCTGTGTCTTCTTCGACTGTGCGCATTGGACGATGAGGTCTTTTTAGTGCTTTGTTCAAATCCCGTGGATCAACACATATCCTGATGTCATCTGAGCTTTTCTTAGTAGCTACCACCATAGAGGTGAGCTGGCCTGATAACTGGACGAAAGATCAGCAAAGGCAGAAAAAATATACTGAGCAAAATTGTAGTAGTGTTTTTTTAACCTAACATGATGGAATTCCTTGTTAAATGAAATCAGTCCCATTTTCCAACTGTCTCTGAACTCTAATAATGGCTGGACGTGCTTCTTGACTACATAAAATAACAAGTCGTGACATCTCCCAGAAGAGTAACATGAAAGCACTACTGAGCCTTCAGTCTGAATTTCTTCACCACCATAAGCAACAAGCTTTGCATACTTTGCCAAATCAAACCTTTCACCAGGACACACTCTAGCAAATGATGTTTCTCCTGACATAACATTGCACTTGCAACCTGTGTCAACTTTGAACTCTATGGGTTTTCCATTTATCCGAACAGTACAAAATACTTCATTCTTTGCCCTTCAATCTACTACACTGACACACCATCAACATAAAGAGTAGGGTTAAAGCTTTCTAATTGATCAACTCATTTCTTAAAATGTTCCCTTTTAATGAAAGAATGTGGGCCTTTTGATTTACAAAACCTTTTGAAATTATTCTTCTTATTACATTTATGGCACTGCTGACCAAAAGCTAAACATTTTTCCCTTTTGGATTCAAGATTTCCACCACAATTATGACAGTTGGCAATGAAACTGGGTGGAAGCCAATGCTTTGAGTTTGCTGACTCACTCTTATGCTTCACTGAGACTGAGAATTTGCTGGAAAGCCCTGGGGTTTACCAGTGCATGCTGCAAGGGCTACAGTTGCTGCCATGTGCTTGGGCCTGTTTCTTTTAATTCCATGCTGCATACTATCAACATGAGGTCTAGAAGTTACTGAAAGTGTGCATCTCTCATTTATAAGCATATCTGTGTGTATTTCTGTGAACTCGTATAGCTGACAAATCTCAATGGCCTTATTCAAAGTTAAATTACTGTCATGAAGCAAAATCTTTCTCACAGCATCATCTTTAATACCACACACAAGTCTGCCTTTTATCAACTCATCCCTTAAATTACAAATCTGCACGTTTTAGCCTTATTCTTTAAGTCAGTTATAAATGCTGCAAAAGTTTCACCAGGCATTTGACCATTTGTGTAAAATAAGTGCCTTTCCATTTTAACATTTGTCTGGGGATTACACATTTCTCTAAATTTATGTTTTAAGCACTCAGGATCTTCCCTTGACTCAGCCAGTACAATGATATGACATGTCCCCCCTCTCCTGCGAAGATAGCATACACAAATGAATGCTCCCTTTCAATGGCCTCTGACCCAGCTAAATTAAGTAGAATAAATGCCTTTGTATGATCACCTTTATCAGAAAATACAGCCTGTATGAAAATGTCATACTCTTGCTCAAACACTCTCTAGTTCTCTACAATATTACTGTCAAACACAAGTGCACTGGGTTTTTGAAATCTGTCTGTCATGCCACAAAGTATGCACAAACACACTGAAAATATGGCCTTGTAATTATGTATGAACAAACTGTTCTGTGAGCTTGAATAACTTTCAAATGCACAATCAATTCTTTGAAACACTGTACTTTGCGAAATATGCTCTGAAATGGTTGTATTTAGTGAAATAACTTTACTGTAATAAAGCACAAACATGCGGACACTTTATACACTTCTGATAACTCGGATATCTTTAATTAATGTGAAAAATACATGCTTAGCGAAAATGTGGTAGTTTCCTCTTATTTTATTCATTTTATGCAATTCGGACTTTATTTCAAACATTTTCCATAGTAGTTTAATGACTGGTAACAGTCCTACATAAAATGACCCTCTACAATAGCTTATTACAATCTTACCTCCCAACTGTCCCAAATTACTCATTTTTTACCAAGTTTTGGGTTCCAAATAATGGGGTGCCACGATTCCCGAGTGGCACCCCTTCATTTCTGATTTTTTTTCTTTATTTTTTATTTTTTCACTTTGTTTTTCACACTTCAGCTGATGTTATGGCGTGTGTGATGACGTCAGCTCAGCAGGGCTACCAGCCTGTCGGAATTGAGCCTGTCGGAATTGAGCTCGCAGCGCACGTATTTCCGGGTTTACAGCTGTTTCAAATGCTTTTGCGAGCAGGAACAGAAATTCATCTGGCTGTATGGGTGAAACGGAAGACTTTTATTTACTCGGAAGCTGCGTGGGTGAAACAGAAAGCTTTTATTTACTCAGAAGCTGCCTGGGTGAAGCAGAAGGACATCACAAGGTGTGTATTTACTCAGAAGCTGCCTGGGTGAAACACAAAGCTTTTATTTACTCTGAAGCTGCCTGGGTTATTTTATATCGCAGAGAAAGATAGACATGGAAGTAAGCTGAATATATTATTTGTGTGTGTGTGTGTGTGTGTGTGTGTGTGTGTGTGTGTGTGTGTGTGTGTGTGTGTGCATGTAAGCTGAATATATTATTTGTGTGTGTAAGCTGAATATATTATTTTTGTGTGTGTAAGCTGAATATATTATTTGTGTGTGTGTGTGTGTGTGTGTGTGTGTAAACTGAATATATTATTTGTGTGCGTGTGTAAGCTGAATATATTTGTGTGTGTGTATGTGTAAGCTGAATATATTATTTGTGTGTAAGCTGAATATATTATTTGTGTGTGTAAGCTGGATATATTATTTGTGTGTGTGTGTGTGTGTGTGTGTGTGTGTGTGTGTGTGTGTGTGTGTGTGTGTGTGTGTGTGTGTGTGTGAGTGTGAATACCCCCTTTGTAATACACCTGGTGGCTAGAGGTACTCAGGCTCAAACTCTGTACCTTGGTTACAGGGTAAAAAGAGCCTAAAGTCCCTAGCCACCACCACTTGTAAATTTGTCCTTCATATTTTTGATCTGAGACTATTCCTCATCAGATCTGTGGTTTTCAGGATTTTGTAGCTTGAATTCATTAAATAATGACAGGCATTTGAATTTCAGACTTCATATTCTTTAGAAAATAAATTGTAACACAAAACCTTTTATTCTAGCAAGTTTATAAGATCAGTATTTTAAATGTGTCCTTATTTTGGGGCTGTATTCCCCCATTATTGGCTTTGTTCAGGTTTTTTGTGCTAAGAGTTGAGATAGCTATGGTGAGAAGTGAGAACTGAATTCACTAAATGATAGCCATTTAAGTTTCAGTCTTCCTATCTTTCATGAAACTGCTGATTTGGCATGGTGGTATGTTGCTCTGACTGCAGTGTACAGGGTCCTGGTTTCAAGACTTGCCAGTGAAATGCATGGTGGTAACATAATATTTTATTCTAGCAACTTTCCAAAATTATACAAGCAATGTTTAAAATGTGTCCATGTTTTTTGGCCTTTTGTAACCCCCCCCCCCAAAAAAAAAACTGAAATTGAAAATAAGTGTGAGAAGCTGTGCAAGATGCCTATGGCTTACATTACTGTCATTCTATTTATAGTGTGGGTGTGGAGACACTGGAAATAGACTTTTATGATGGAAATGTTCTGAACTGGGCAGTTTTGTCATTATTGGTTCATGCATTTTGTTTTATTGCCTACAGTCTACTGGAAAAATGTTCAAACAATAAATGTAAAATGCACTCTGTCTAACAAGGTGCTGTATTATACAAGGAATATAATTTAATAAAGACAGGAAGGTGTATCAAAGGGGCCAATGATTTGAAAACAGCCCAAAGGTAATCTTTATATACCACTGGCCAAATGCATTTTCTTTGAATGTGGTGTGGGTTTCAATGCTGTTTCAATGAATGTGAGTTTTAAGGGCAGAGAAGTTTTAATGCCAAGTCTATTTTCTTTGGTTAGACAGTGTTTTGTTTAGCAGATGTCTATTGGTGTTTGTGCATTGGGCTGTAAAATGTAAAAATCAAAATAATCATTGTATTAGTAAAGCAGTATGCACACATTAATGTTTATGGTAAATGGGTGAAATAGCTAGGTAATGGGGCATTGGAATGGCTGCAGGGGGACTCTGGTGCCATATTTTGGCTGTCTGTTCTTCAGTTTGCATTTGAAAGTTCCCACAATCCCATTGGAGTGGGCAAGGTTACATAATTATGTATGCAAATTTTATGTTAATCAACATACAGATTTGTACCTATTTTTCATGGGCCTTGCCAGATTTTTGATGTTTCCAGGTTGAGGGGTATGATTCCAATGTAAATTATACATCACTGTTGCAATGAATATTTTTAAAACTGGTATTGTCTCAGTATCTTAGCAGAATAGTAAACAAGTCAGAGAACATTACTTTCAGCATGAAGCAACAGCTGCCACTTGTGCACACACACACACACACTTCTAAATGTATATATATATATATATATATATATATATATATATATATATATATATATATATATATAATACATACGTACAACACACACACATACATATATAATATATATATATGTGTGTGTGTGTGTGTGTGTGTGTGTATATGTATGTATATATATATATATATATATATATATATATATATATATATATATACACAGTGCATATGTATGTGTGTTTCTATATATGTGTGTGTGTGTGTGTGTATAGTATATATATATATATATATATATATATATATATATATATATATATATATATATATATATGTTTTCTGTCAAAACCTGGAAATGCACCCAGTTGAGTCATCACGGAGTCAAACTTTAAGAGCAAAATTGAAAATATTTGTCAGCCCTCATCTCAAACCATGGTAATGTCGAGAGTTTGATATTCACCATTCTGACAATGTGCCCGTTGGCCTGCATGTGCCGTCCAGACATCACTGTTCAGGCTTCGGTACAGTAAGGTTCGATGTGTAACCTCCTGGAAAACCTGGTTTCAATCACCCGTCACTCAACCGGCTGCATTTCCAGGTTTTGATAGTAAACCTATATATATATATATATATATATATATATATATATATATATATATATATATATATATATATATATATATATATATATATATATATATATATATATATATACATATATATCTAACTCTCAAAATGGGATGCATTCATGTAATAAATGTGTGATATGCTCTAACATTTTCATAGGATCTCAATACACATTCACATGTTGTAATTATACTATTAAGTTTTCGAAATATTTCCTCTGCCATTCTACAGCAGTAGTATATGCAGGTATTTGTGCATCTTGTAAAGCATTTTATGTAGGTAAAACTACAAGAAAACTTTCAGATAGAATTAAGGAGCATCTGGGAGCCATCAGGGCAAAGAACTTAAATAATGCCCTTGCTAAACATAGCATTTTTTGTACTTCTTTTAGTAAATTTTACTTCATAGTATTAGAACAAGTTAACTGTTTTTTGGAGATTGGGAATTATATTTAGAACTAAGAGAACTTAAATGGCAATTACTGCTTAATTCAGAAACATACCCTGGTCTGAATGAAAGTGTTAATATTAAATGCGCTTTAAAATGGAATATTTAATTCCATTTTGACAGTTGTTCTATTTTGACAGTTGTTCTCTTTCTACATAATGTGTTTGCATCCATCCTTGACCTATGACACACTTGTAAGTCACCATTTGTACAGTTATATGAATATTCATGTCTCCTACATGCATATTTACTGCGCACACTGTGTATTTGTTCAATGATAAGCTAACACAAGGGAGTGTTTATTTAATATTCATGCCCCTGTCATTCATATGTATGTTCATGGTTATTGTGTTAAGATGATTGGCACAGTTTAAATATTGTCTGGTTGTACTATTGGTTACTGTACTAATAAGTTATAAGTAGTTCATTGTTTTTTTGTTTACATGTGACTCTAGTTACATATAATGTAAGTATTGTTGACTATAGGTTATTCTGATGAAGCTCTTCCACCTGAATAAGAGCGAAAGCTTAATCATCTATTCAGTGTCTGAGTTTTTATTTCCTTTCTACTAGCTCAGTTTTAATTGCTACGTCTAAAAGAAGTCTGAATTTATATAATTAAGATTCATCTAGTGCACTATGTTTATTTTATATATATATATATATATATATATATATATATATATATGTGTGTGTGTGTGTGTGTGTGTGTGTGTGTGTGTGTGTGTGTGTGTGTGTGTGTGTGTGTGTGTGTGTGTGTGTGAGAGCAGTATGCATTGTTAAATTATTGTTTTATCAATGGGTTGTAAAGCCATCACAACCTGCCAAAATCTCATGTGGTTATTTTGTGCTATATTTCATGTATGTTTTGTCAACTGTTGCACATTAGTGGATAACGCCCTTTGTCTGTGTTTTTGTGTGGTGGAGTTAATACACACACACACCCACACACACACATACACATACACACACACGCACATACACACACACACACACACACACACACACACACACACACACACACACACACTTCTAAATGTATATATATAATACATACACACAACACACGCACATACATATATATATGGATTCCATTCACTTGATTGAAAACTCACTTCACTGAAAATGAAATTACTAGGATCACTTCACTGAAAGTTTGCTTCACTGAAAACTCACTTGACTGAAACTCATTTTGTTGAAAGTTATATATGGCCTTTTCCCCACTGTAGTGCGATCCTGGAGTTAGTATATATAGTAAGGGGGGTGTGGGGGCACAGCTCCCCACATTGGGGGGTGTGGGGGGTGAAGCCCCCCACATATATTAACTATATATTGTCTTTTGGAAACTGTTCTTTATTTGATTTGTAAGAATCACTCTGTATAGTGTACAATGTTTAAAATATGTGGGGGGCTACACCCCCCCCAATGTGGGAGTCTGTGCCCCCCACACCCCCTTACTATATATATATTAACTCCAGGATCGCACTACAGTGGGGAAAAGGCCATATATAACTTTCAACTAAATGAGTTTCAGTCAAGTGAGTTTTCAGTGAAGTGATCCTAGTAATTTAATTTTCAGTGAAGGGAGTTTTCAATCAAATGAATGGAATCCATATATATATATATATATATATATATATATATATATATATATATATATATACATATATAGATATATATATATATATTGTTGTGTCTTTCGGCTTTTCCCGGTTAGGGCTCGCCACAGCGGAACTCCGGTCCGCTAATGATTTATGTATATAAAATAATTTAAACTGTTGTCGCCCTGTTCTGAGAGACTGCTTTCCAATATACAGAGGTGAGTATATTTTTTTGGTTTTAAAGTTTGTACTGTTAGTTGTTGCTTAGATCTCTGTTGAAACTGTCCCCCCCCCCCCTATTTTCTGCCATGTCTTCAGCTGGTATAACTGTTTTTTACAGCTTGTGTGTTATCTAACTCAAGGATCACTTGCATAAAATTAGACCTGTTAGTAACAGACTGTATTTAATTGCTGGAACCTGTGTTCTGAGAGACAGCTTTCCAATCTATCTGCAAATATACAGAGCTGAGTATATATTTTTTTGGTTTTAGAGTTTGTTAATTGTTGCTTAGATCTCTGTTGAAATTGTTGTCTCCCTGTTCTGAGAGATTGATCTGCAAATATACAGAGCTGAGTATATTTCTTTTGGTTTTAGAGTGTAATTGTTGCTTAGATCTCTGTTGAAACTGTTGTCTCCCTGTTCTGAGAGACTGCTTTCCAATCTATCTGCAAATATACAGAGCTGAGTATATTTTTATGGTTTTAGAGTTTGTACTGTTAGTTGTTGCTTAGATCTCTGTTGAAACTGTTTTGTCTCACCCACCCTCCCTATTTTTGGCTTGTAGTTTAAATTTGATGGCTTTTGCAGTTGCCCGGCCCACTGTAGATTTGATCTGGGACACTCCCCCAGCCACATTCAACCTAATAAACTCTTTCTGCACTTGCTTTTAGTCCTTTTTAATTTAATTGCATTTTTAAACTGTGTTTGGTCTAATATAGCTACATACTCAAGTGTGCTAACTTGCACTGCATGTGAATTGTTTTTACTACTGTTTTTGCTACTTCTCTGTAAAAAAAAAAAAAAAAAAAACTGTAAGCCTGTTTCCTACCTTTCCTGTAACTAGTGTTCCAGATACAGATTTGTTGTATCCAGGACTGTATGTAAGCTTCTGAGCCCCCCAAGCCTTTTTGTGTTGGAGGGAAGCCTTTGAGCTTATCAGTGGGAGTGGTAAGCACTAGGTAACCTGTCTACCACATAAGGAGTGGTTCTGGCCCAGAAATTGTAGTTATTGGCCGTTTGGGCAATCTCTTCCATCTCTCTCAACTTTATGATTTGAAAGCCTGCATTTGCACTTGTTTCTGTCCTGTAACTCGTCTAGTGCTGATACAGATTCTTAGTTTTAGCACTGAATTTGCTTATTCGTGCTCAGCACTTGTTCAGAACTTGTAAGTACTAAATAAGCTACTAATTACTATAGCACTCAACCTTCCTCATTACCTGGAGGAAAACAGTTTTTGTACTTATTACTCTTGTACTCACTTTCCTCACTTATCTAGAGGAAAATAGTTTTTTATTCAGGCATGTCCAAGGGTCAGCTCCCAGTGTTCTTTCCTGTCTATCTGATGAATCTGGGCATCTTGAGGTAATGTAGAAATTGCCTCATGTACAAAGACAACCCACTCCTCCTACCACCCAACACTACAACCTGTGAGAGATGCACTTATCTAGCCAAACTGGAGGTAAAGCTCTCTCCAACCAAGACTGAACTTGACAGTCATGAGGAGAAGGTAAACATTTGCACCACACCCCATTCATCATATAGTCTCACTAAATCTACATCACCATAATCCACACATAGTAACACAAAAACATTCGCGGAGGCTCTCAATAATAATCTTTCTAAGTAACAGAGACCTCCAAAGCAGAAACGCAAGTGACCTCCATCCCCCAACACAACCCAAATGACACATAGCCCACAGACTCAGTGTGCCACTCAACCACAGCCAATAAGGCAAAACAACGCACCCAACACACTAGTCATAGGTGACTCTATAGTCAGGCACACTGATGTCCCATTCACCAGGCTGAACAAGGAGAAGGTTACTGTCAGCTGCCAGTATCTGCCACATAATCCACACATTCAGGTCACTCCACAACAAGTACATATATGACTCTGTCATTGTCCATGTTGGTGTGAATGACCTGAAACATACCTCCCTGGACTACATGAAAAGAGACATGGAAGAGCTCTCCAATCTTGTAGCCCAGGCAGGTATGACCCTAGCCCTGAGTAGCATTCTGCCATTGCCCAGAATGATACCGCAGTACAAGGACAAAATGATTGACTTCAACAATTGGCTAAGCTTCTGGTGTCATTCTAAGGGGATCCAGTATCTGTCTGCTTGGGATGACATGGTCGACAGACCACGATGCTTTGCCACAGATGGCCTGCACCTGTCACCCCTGGGATTCCGGATACTGGCTAAGGCTCTTACTGCCCCTATAGTCCCTTTTTTAGGCAAGGTTCAAATAACAAATTCACCACCGTAACAGGAACAGGCAAGCAAAAACTGAGGGTAATGCTACTTAATGCTAGAAGTCTAAATCTCAAAATCTCACTCACTCGAGGCACTCTTTAAAATGGAGAACATCGATATCTGTGCAGTGACTGAGACCTGGTTCAAGGCAACAGAGAGCACCCCTGCATTACCAGGCTATAGCTCATACCACACCTTTCGGCCATGTAACCTGGACCGAAACACCAAAGGTGGAGGTGTGTCCATATTCATTAAGGATATCCACACCTCCAGGCTAGTTGCTCAGCATAATGCATCTGAGGTCATCCAAGTGCAACTAACTCTAGGCAAAACTGCAATCCAAATTATAACTTGCTACAGATCCCCCACCATGCCCCAGGATTCCCACTCCTCTTTTCTTGATGTACTAGAAAATATTAGGGTTCAACCAAACACCCTAATAATGGGCGACTTCAACTACCCCACCACTAACTGGGAAAACTACTCATGTACCAACTCCTTAGCTCAATGCTTTCTGGAATTCATAAACTCCAATGCCCTGGATCAACTTATCCACACCCCCACCAGGGGCAACAATATCCTAGACCTAGTCATTTCCAACATGAGTGACCGGTGTTCCACACTTGAAGTCAACTCCTCGTTGGTCCGATCCGACCATAAGCTAATCACCCTTGATATCCACATCCCGCCCCCACCCCCTATTAAGGAAACCACAGTAAAAAAATTCTCCAAAGCCAACTTCATGCTTCTTAAGATAGAAGTGGTGAACTTCATGACACCCATGCAGATGGACAATGCAGTTACAACTGCTGAATTCTACACAAATGCACTCTATAAGCACTTACACGAGTGCATGGATTGTGCTATCCTAAACAGAACCAAGACGCTATCCTCCAAAAAAAGGATGCCAATCTGGTGGTCTCCTGCCATAAACAAACTGTACAACAGAAGGAAGAAACTGTTGAAAAAGAGAGTAAAATTCCATGAGTGGAGGAGCTCCCTGGTCAGCCTCAGTAAGAAGCTGAGATCCCTTATAAGATCCTCCAAAGCTAGCTACGAAAACAAAATCACCATTAATTCTAAGGACAACCACAAAGCATTCTATAGCTATGTCAAGAATCTCGATGGCAACACCCAGATCTGCTCTGAGTTACAGCACAATGGCATGAAAATTACAGAACCAACTGATATTGCCAGCATCCTGGCAGATAGGTTCAGTGCTAACTTTACCCCCACCCCCTAAAGGGCCCATATCTATACAGGAAGAATGCAGAGTCCCTGTAATCACAACTACGCAGGTAAAAGCTGCACTCTCTAAAGCCAAAAATACAGCATCCATGGGATCAGACAACATCCCAGGCTGCGTTTTACATGAACTTCAGAATGAACTGGCTCCCCACTTAAGCACCATGTTCAATAATAGCCTTACATCAGGCTTTGTGCCCACTGAATGGCGCACAGCAACAGTTATCCCACTCCACAAAAGGGGAGCCACCACTGATCCCAGGAACTATCGACCTATTAGCCTGACGAGCCTGGTCTGCAAGGCCATGGAATGTATCATCATGGAACACATAAACAAAGACATTGGTAACCTCCAAACTTTGGATCACACCCAGTTCGGGTTTATGAAAGGCAGATCATGCCTTCTGAACCTGATCGACTTCTTTGAGGAAGTCACCAAAGCCGTAGATGAGGGTAAGGTGGTTCACACAGCCTATCTTGACCTCGCCAAGGCTTTCAACACCATCCCTCATTCTGGAATTATAGCTAAACTCACTAAACTAGGTATAAATCCCTACATCACAAGATGGGTTGTCAACTGGCTCACTGACAGAACCCACACTGTAAAAGTTGCAGACTCCAAATCTGACCTCAAAGTAGTGACAGGTGGAGTACAACAGGGTTCCATCCTGGGACCTCTCCTGTTTGGTATCTACTTTTCTGAAGTACAGGCTAACACAGAAGGCCTCTGGCTAACGAAGTTCACAGATGACTGCAAACTAGGAGCCATAGTCAAGTCCCCAAATGATGGGGACATCCTACAGAAGGGCCTCGTTGAGACAGATGCCTGGTGTCAGAGCCATGGCCTCAAGCTCAATGCCAAAAAGTGCAATGTCATCCCCTTTGGTAAAAAACTCTGTACCCATGAACTACCACATAGGCAGCAATCTACTTAACACTGAATGTGTGATAAGAGACCTTGGGACCCAGGTGGACAGTAGTCTCTCCTTTGATAGTCACATCGCCACAGTAGTCAGGAAGTCCATCTATGTGGCACACCTCATCATAAAAGAGTTCTCATTCAGGAAAAAAGAGGTTATACCCATTATAGAGTACAACGCCCCTTTTGGAATGTACCTCACAAGACATCTGTAGCAGCTGGAAAGGCCACAGAAGTACCTCACAAAGAGGATTACTGGCCTCAAACAAATGCCCTACACTGACCACCTCAATAAACTCCAGCTTTACTCCGTAGCATATCGCCTACTCCGAGGTGATCTCTGCCTAACATATAAAGCTATGTCAAACCCAGAGCTGTTGGACATGCTACCTAAAGAAATCCCAATCCCTCTGAGCTACACGCTCTAGGGACATGCTGGAGGGATAGATTCCTGTCCCAGAGACTTCCCATACTCTGGAACAGGCTACCCATCTATGCCAAGCAAAGTTCTTCATTAGCACTCTCCAAGAAAAATCTTGATGAGTGGATGGAAAATAGGAAATACACTCCGGGGATCACTTCTGTGTCCCTGCTCTATAGTGGCACAGGAAAATAACTTTCTTGGGTGGCGTAAGCCAGGGAACCTTATTGGCTAGGCTTACGTAGGTCCTTGGGCCAATAGCCTAGTACCTATTTATGAACCTATGAACCTATATACTGTAAAGCCATAATTAGATATGTGTGTGTGTGTCTCTGTGTGTGTGTGTGTGTGTGTGTGTGTGTGTGTGTGTGTGTGTGTGTGTGTGTGTGTGTGTGTGTGTGTAGATATTAGAGGTGCCCTTGTCTCATGCTACCCACCACCTAGTTCCCACCCAGTCAGCCCATTTATTTATTCTCTGTTTCACCAGTGTAGTTCTCCCACATAAATGGGGCCGGTAGGGTCTCCATATATAGGAATAAGATTAGTTCATTCAATTTCAGAGTGTGTGTGTGTGTGTGTGTGTGTGTGTGTGTGTGTGTGTGTGTGTGTGTGTGTGTGTGTGTGTGTGTGTGTGTGTGTGTATTTTGGGGGGTAAGTCAGACATAATGGCCATTCACATTAAAGATGGGACATGATTTTTATTGTGCATTTATTCCACCACCTTACAACAGTATGCAGTGGGTACATTTGTTTTCATGCATGGCCCCAATGCTAGAATGCTGCTATTTTACACCAACTGTAACATTCCTTGTCATTCTTCATAGTGATTAATACTACTCCCTAGTCCCCATTCTCAGATGATCTTGTTCTGGGTAAGCCTATCTCTCCCTTTCTACCCAAATAAAGAGAAGTAGTCCTTGATCATTCAAGTCTCTCCAGCACTTAGACTACTATTCACATGTGGGTCACCAGAAAAGTAGCTGAATGCCTGCTATTTGTACCAACAGTAAAGTTTGATTGTTTTTCTTTTCACATCACTGTTTTTTGGGATGGCCTCAGATGTAATGTCCATGCATGAAAAAAAGGACTCATGGGGCAAGTTCAGGTAAATAACACATCACTTTCTAGTTGAGAATAAGTTAAATAGAAGCAATCACCTACTCCTGGCTTGAAATCGCAGGTACTACACATGCTTGCTAGCCAGTAGAGGAAAGGAGTTAAAAGCATGCAAGACTCTCCTACCGCCTATCAGATGATGACTGTGATCTTTCTCTCACTTCACTCCCCTGGTGTCTCTAGACCCCTTAAGAAATGAAGATCAAATGTGCCACTCAAAGTTGAAAGTTTCATGGTCATAGGAAAGATGGTGCCAAAAAATCATTTTACACACACACACACACACACACACACACACACACACACACACACACACACACACACACGCACGCACGCACATGCACACACACACACACACACACACACACACACACACACACACACACACACACACACAAGCACACGCACATGCAATTCACAAAAGTGTTTAAATGAAGCAACAAAGCATACACATAGATTTTTTGAAGCGATTATTATAAATGACATGTACTTCACACTTCATACATGGCAGGTACAGTAGCTCAATTAAAGCTGTATATATGAAAGGCATGACCTAATCTTCCTTTAAATTGTGTGCATACACAGAGGTAAACCATATACCACGCAATGCATGCTTCCCATACAGTGCAGGTAAGCATTCCCTGTGTAATTAAGCACATTTTTTCAATCAGTCATCATAAGCCTTATCTACCTTAGTGGCAAATGTCCAAAAATATATAAACAGTAGCTGTGGTAGTAAAGTCTGAACATATTCCTATACATAATATCTCTGTGTTTGACTACTGAAAAAAAAATCTAAATGGTCCTGAGGCACACCCTGAAAATTGTTTGTAACAATGCCTGTTAGAGTAGTGAGCAGAGGCGTATCTTAGTGTTTTGGACATGAGCCAGTAATATTTAGTATGTATTTAAAGGGCACCAAACAAGGCACCAAGCCTAAACATTGTGCATTTATAGCTACAGTTAAATATTAGTATTTTCTTGGAAATACAGACGAATAAACGAAGAATGCTATCCAGCAACATCTGGATAACTTGAAAAAGTGGGCAGGACAAACTGTTAAATGATTGTTTTTGCCCTCCATTAAATATCAATTAGATGTACACTCATCTAACTACTCTCTGTGTAACCAGGACAACACCCGCATACATAGATTCCTTTTTACCCTTAAAATGGGATAAGGAGGATTTATAAAGATTGCCCTGCCACATGGAATGCCAAGCTAGCACAACTTAAAAGAATAACCAATCTTAACTAAATTCAGGAAAGAATTCAAGCTCAGTTTGAAAAAAATATATACTTACTTTTTAGATGTTATCTAAACTAAAACAGGCAACTACTTAAAATGTACATCATATTTCTTGCTATAGACTTTCATCTAACTATGAAACATCTTTACTGTTGATGAGTATAATAGGTATACACTTTCTTTTGTAATGCACCTTATTATATTCCTGACTTTCTGTTTTACATCGAATTCATGTTTCCGTTCCCATTACTTAAATTAAAATGATTTTACTTTATTTTAATCTCTATTTTATTTTATTTATTCCTAGTCCAAAAATAATGCATTCTTCTTACTTTATTCTTTGCTCTCATGTAGCCTGATGTATTTCTCATTTTACAGTGGATTCCTTATTCCTTTTTCTCTTGAATGCAGTTGCATTTTTATTTCTAGTCTTTTACAAGTTCTCTACTTCTTTTCCATAACTGTACAATTCTATTACGAGGTGCACATATGGAAGTAAATATATGCTATTAATTGATTTAGCTGTTTAGCTCACAGATAATTGATTTTACTGGTGTCAGTTTAGCCTACATGCCTATTACTTTTATATTAGTAATGCAGTTTCAAAACTGTGTTCATTGTTTAAGATACATTTTTCTGTATCTGCATGTCTCTCTCTCTCTGACAACTGCTTTCTTGTTCAAATGGTATAACCATATCATTGCTCTGTATTACTCAGGTCATGACCCAAAAAGGGTTTTTAGAGCAGTTCACCTACCCAGTTAACAAACACAAACAAGTAAATAAACAAACAAGTAAATATATGAATAAATAAGCAAGTATATAGATATATAGATAAATAAATAAAATGCCTTTGAATAATGGAATGTTTTTGATTGCTTTCAAGCAATTGGGCAGACATTTTCTTTGTGTCTGACCAGGCTATCAGGGGTGGTACAAGGGCACCAGACAGAGGCAGCACTGTGACAGATGACTGGCAAGCTAAGCAGAATAGGATAAGCAGTGCAATGATGATGTATTACTTTATTTTTGTACGACCCCCCCCCCCCGCATCTCATGGATCTATTTCAAAGGATCGAATGACCAAATTGTCGAAACCCATGGTTGACAATTCAGTCCACCAAACCATTTTGGCAGAGATTGGCGTACAGAAGGGATCAGAAAATTTGCCCTTTGCCCCACTGTAGTGAGATCTCGGAGTTGATATATATAATTAGCAGGGGGTGGGGGCACAGGGGGGCTTGCCCTCCTGCAAAAGCATTGTTTCTGTTGTGTGCGAGTGTTGTTTGGGTTTGGGGTTTTTTGTCGACGGACTAAATTGGCAACCATATGGTCTCAACTATATAGGTTTAGACAATTTGGCCATTTGTTCTTTTGAAACAGACCCCCATCTCATGCCTGGCTGCAAATGACCTCTAATCTTTCTCTTCCCTGAGTACCTACATAGTTCCTTAGAAGGCACTCCTAGAGCTTCAGTTATGAATGCTCAAGTGAAAATCACTTAAAAACCAATTCTTCAGTCACAAGTCACTGAGACCTCAATCCACAAAGCAGTCACCTTCATAAATTGAAAGTGGCTTTTTTTTTACTGGAGACAAGTCCCCCCTGAATCCCCAAGTCAGCAGAAAGCCTCTAACACCTCTAACTCATTTATACAATCTCCTTGTTCTCATAACAATTAGAAAAGTAGAATCATCCCAAAACAGAGCACAGCAGTCTTGTACAAGTAGTAATTCTGCTGTGTCTGCATATTAATGAATACATCTACAATCAAAAACAATTTGGAGCATCTGTGATTAGGTAGTTAGAAAGCAGTCAAGTGTTACTGGGAACATATATGGTAAGCAATCTTTAATATACCCCTTCACCAGGTAGGCCTTTAACTTTCTCATGGAGAATAACCTTATAACTAATTATTCCTAGGGCCTGGGAGTGAGGACTTACATTCAGAGTGATGAAGCTGTGCCAGGAGCCTTCACTATTTGACAAACACTTGGGTTCCCTAATGTAGGGGGCAATGTACAATGAGGTAATCATGGATGCATTTTACATTGGATGTCTGCCCTCCTTTACGGGTTGCACCCTTCAAGGTCCCAGGTATCTACCTGTAATTATATAGTCAGTGATAAGTCCCAACATCCTTTCCTCCTATTACAGGATAGCTGTCTGTAAACTGCTTTATCTTATCTTTAGGTCAACACTTGTGCTGTACTGGCTCCATTATCAAACCAAGCTCATCTGTGCTAGCAGGCTGGCAATGTGATATGCTTCTTACTCATTCATTATTTATCTCACCAACAGACACAGTGGGTCATATTGGATGCCCAGCATGGAATACCAGTGTTAGGGAGGCCATGGAATATCTGGGCCAGGGACAAGGGATATAAACTGATTATAAATATGCTGGACAGGATGCTGTGGGGTATAATCATAGAACCACAAGTTGGGAGAAGGCAACTGCAGTCCAGCAATTTGGAAGGGTAGGTAAAGGACCTAATCACTATGGATAAAAGCTGGTTGTTGGCAGAATAGGTTGCCTGGGAGTGATGATGACACTGTTTGTCCAATTAATGTTTGTGGGGGTTAGACGGCATCTCTGATCATCTCTGGAATGTGAGGCAGAGTAGCTGTTAGACTCCACCTGCTGCCAGGATATTAATAAGGTATGTTAGGCGACTCCAAGTGACATCTATGTTGAAAAAGGCATGGATGTGGGTTCCATTCATGGATGCAGGTAGACAAGAGTCTCCCAACTGTTGACTTAATAGGTGTCAGTGGAGGCATGGGTCTCTGCTCAAACAGCCTGGGGTGGAACAGGACACCTGCTGCTGCTGTGATATGTAGGGGAGTCTGTAGAGCCTGATTACTTATGGAATGCACAAGGTGAGGGGGGCTCTACTAGCTGCATACTTGGGAAGATGCATCAACTACTGCCAGGTTTGGAGAACTGGGTTAATTATTGGGAAGCCATGAGAACTGATCTTCACTGGCTCAGAATCATGGTTGGAAGAGAACATTCCTTGCAGCCTGTGAATGTGTGGGAATCTCCGGAAAGCTCTGGGAGATGCCAGACTGGGGCTTGGGGCACACAGCTATGCTGTTGGTGTTGAATCTGTATGCAGCTTTTAGTATTATACCCGTCGGTGCACCACTGTCGGTGTCTTTAGAGTCAGCTGCCATTATGATGTCTTATATTTAGAGGTGGTATGTATACCCACAGTGTAGCAGTGGTATAGATGTGCTGGCTGGGGGGGGGGGGGCAGGAGTAGTCGTCAGGGGTCTTTCTGAATTATGAATCTCCATTCTGAATGTTATATGTGGTACAAACATAGTACAAGGGTCTTATGCCACATGTAAAGTGGTTATAAGTGCTACTCGGGGGCATGCAACACTAAAGAGAAGTTTGGAGACCCTCATATGTTCCCAGTCTTATGCAGACTTGAAAAATGGCACTGTGTGCTTCATTTGTATACTACAAGTTCTCATTTAATTACTCATGCATGCACACTATTAACTGCATATAAGAAGATTGTCAAATTAGTTAAATACAGTACTTTTCTGATACACTGTATGCACCTGAATAGCACAAGCCAGATAATTTTGTTGCTTCACAAGATGAATCAGCAGCTAAAATATAAAACTACATTAGAAGGTGGTTATGTATAGAGGAGCACAGTGTTATTTAGAAAGTATGTAGCAGAAAGCCAAGTCACCAGGCTCATAGCTTTAGCTGCCGAACAACTGTAGCTTTCTAAAGACAGTCACGCCTGCTAAATACAGTATGCTGTAGTCAGCCTAGGAATCTTATAAGGAAGAAAACTGATCCATTATTTTCCACACCCCTAGCTGTTATTCACATCTGTTGCTGTTGCTTGAACTACAAGCTTCTCACCAAATGTAGACAGAGTTTGGAGGGGAAATGCTTAAGTTAGCACTGAATTTGGGGGCAAATTTCCAGCTAACTGAAAGTGAATAAAAACAAGCATATTTTGTTTAGCTCAGCATTCTAGATCATATTTTTTTTTTATTTATACCCTCTGCAAGCCATGTAAGGGCAAATATTGTCATAAGCCCAACATTTTCTGTGAAATGCTCCTACTTTTCTTAAATGGTATATATGTATATACATGTTTTATTTTTTCCTCACCTCACAACCTTTCCCAGTGATTCCTGTACCTTTGCTCATCTGTTCCTGCCGTAGAATCATCCATTAACCCACTGTTCTCTGGCAAGAGTGAGAAGATAGATAGTGGAAATCAGAGAAAAACTTGCAAGTACGGCAGGTGCAAAGGCTCAAAAATGTCCAAGGCAAAGTCAAAAAGAAAGCCAGCACCTCGTATAGTAAAGCAGCATCAGTTTAATGTGCAAAAATACATATAAATCCTAGCACATAATAACAAAAATACCTAGGTGCATGGAACCAACCCAAAAACACCTAAACCAAACCGGTTTCGGCCAGATTGCCTTCTTCAGTGAAGTGCTAAAAATACTGAGTTCACAAAGCCCACTTATAAAGTCATAAGGCCAGCCCACCACAAAATCCCACTAGATCATGCTTAATGCCTTAATAATGTTCATTCAAACCCGGGGAGAACAAAACCCCCAGTTTAATAATCCATTTCCTCTCTTTAATATTTAATATGGAGTGCCAACTTACTTTGTCCCTGCATTCACCCTTGATACAATCTATAGTAGTGAACCTAAATGTTGCATGTGTGTGCTTAAGAGTATGTTTAAAAAGTGCATTGGACTGCCTTTTGTTTTTGATGTCACTGATATGTTCACCTATTCTAAATTTAAAAGGATGTGACGTTTGCCATATATAAAAGGCAGAACATGAACAAGTGGCCAAATAAATCACCCAAGAGGTGCTACAGTTGGCAAAAAAAATTGATATTGTACACATTAGGTGTGTCTTGACTGGTAAATTCAGTAGTTTTAAAGACCCTGTGACAGTGTGAGCAATGCCCACATGCCATACAGCCCCTCAAAATGTCACCTAGGTGTCCTCTGAACATACAGATCCCATTATGGCCAGTTCTTCTGTAATGAGAAAATTGTAAACCTAAAGTATGGCCCCTCCGAAACGAAAAAGAGCATCTGTCACCCAAACAATTTGCCAGTCTCTCATCCTGCATCAAAATATTCCAGTGTCTGTTGATGATCCACATAAAGGCATTGGTGTTTCTGCCAAAAATTGTTACAAACCTCATCAAAGAATTGTTCCCTGAAGATCTCTTCCTATATTCTAATAGATTGGGTCTATCCTGACCCATAGCCCAGTTGCATGCCCCCATAATGTTACCAGTTGGATAGCCCCTATCCCAAAAATGAGAAATTAAATCCTCTTTATGTTGATGGTAGGTCTGGGTATCAGAGCAGATCCTTCGGACATGGAGGAATTGGGATTTGGGTATATTCGGAATCACATGTTGTAGATGGAAACTACTGACATGAAGGAGTGAATTGTATTGAGGAAATTTCCTATAAATTTGAGTGTCTAAGGTATTGTCTGATTTCTGACTGACCAAGACATCCAAAAAGGTGATCTGAGTTTTGCTAAAACTAACTTTAAACTCAATACCCCCATTTATTTTCATTGAGATAGGTCACAAACTCCTCCAGGTAAATAGCATCCGATTTCCACACAAGCCAACAATTGTCAATGTAACGCCTCCAGATATCAGTTTCTTCATTATACAGATTGTGGCTGGAGTTGTAAATTAAGCCCTCTTCTAAAAAGGCCATGAAGAGATCTGCATATATGGGTGCAAAGGACGCACCCATAGCTGTTCCCTGTATCTGCAAAAGACATTGGTCCTGGAAGTAAAAAAACATTCTTAGTCAACATGTGTTTCGCTAGACTAACTAGGAAGGTGTTGAACCCAGGTCTGTATAGTTCCGATACATCCAGTCAATGTTGCAGGGCCATCAAACCAGCCCAATGTGGGATGTTGGTATAAAGGGACATAACATCCAGGGTGCATAAAAGCCAATCAGCTTCCAACTGGAAATCAGATATAATCCTCAAAAATTGTGTCATATCCTGGATGCTTCACCTGACCAAGACCAATAGTGGTTTCAAATAATAAGTCAAGTACTCAGAAAGGGGTTCTGTAAGGGAACCATTACCTGACACAATAGGTCTACCTGGTGGACAAACATGGTCCTTATGTATCTTAGGTAAAAGATAGAGGGGTTGTTTTTTAGGTGCCTGAACTGTAAGTTGTGTCAAGTCCGAATTGGTGATAATACCCTCTTCCCTGGCTTTCCTTAAAAAGTTGTCAATGGCCAATTTGAACCCCTTAGTAGGATCCAGGGGCGTCCATGTATAGTACCTACAATCCTTGAGTTGTTTGTGGGCCTCAGCCTGATATGTGACCTAATCTTGAACCACAACCACCCCTCCTTTATCTGCTTGCAAAATCACAGTATTAGTATTGTTCTTAAGTTTGTCAATTCATTGCATCTCATTAGGAGTAATGTTATTGGAAAAGGAAAAGCCACTGTAGTTATTAAAATGGAGATCTTTGAGCACATTGTGTAACAAAATAGAAACAGTAGGTGACATGGGAGGCATGAAAGTAGATCTTTGAAATTTAAAGCCCACTTTACTGATATATATATATATATATATATATATATATATATATATATATATATATATATACATTATATATATATTATATATAAAAATATATATACACACACACACACACACACACACACACACATATATATATATATATCTATATATATATATTTATATATATACATATACATATACGATATATGTATATGTATATATACGATATATGATATATCAGTATCAGCACGAAACTACGATCCCTCATAAAATCATCCAAGGCAAGCTTTGAAAGAAAAATTGGCAAGGACTCCAAAGACAACCCCAAGGCATTCTTTAGCTATGTCAAGAATCTAAGTGGCAATACTCAGATCTGCTCAGAGTTAGTGCAGAATGGCACAAAATACACTGAACCGACCGATATCGCCAACATCCTGGCAGACAGGTTCAGCGCAAACTTCACCCCCCTCTCACCCCCAAGAGGGCCAATAACCATACCAGAAGAATGTAGAGTCCCTGAAATCACAGACACTCAGGTTAAAACAGCCTTCTCCAAAGCCAAAAACACAGCATCAATGGGACCGGACGGTGTCCCAGGCTGCATCCTACACGAGCTCAAAGACGAACTAACACCTCACCTAAACACACTGTTCAAACTCAGCCTCTCCACAGGCTACGTACCAATAGAGTGGCGCACAGCAGCGGTTATTCCACTCCACAAAGGTGGAGCCACAACAGACCCCGGGAACTATCGGCCTATAAGCCTGACTAGCTTGGTCTACAAGGCTATGGAATGCATCATCATGGAACTCATTAACAGAGACATTGGGAACCTCCAAACACTGGACCCTACCCAGTTCGGCTTTGTTAAGGGCAGATCATGCCTCCTAAACCTGGTGGACTTCTTTGAGACAGTTACCAAGGCTATAGATGAGGGAAAGGTGGTACACACAGCCTGCCAAGACCTTGCAAAAGCCTTCAACACCATTCCCCATTCTGGTATATAGACAAGCTCACCAGCCTGAACATAAACCCCTACGTCACAAGATGGGTTGCCAATTGGCTCATGGACAGAACCCACATGGTGAGAGTTGCGGGAGCTAGGTCTGACTCTAAATCGGTTACAAGTGGAGTTCCCCGGGGCTCAGTCCTAGGACCCCTCCTGTTTGGCATATACTTCTCAGAGGTACAGGCAAGCACAGGAAGACTATGGCTGACCAAGTTCACAGATGACTGCAAACTAGGGGCTATAATTGACTCTCCGGCTGACACAGACATCCTCCAAAAGGGTCTCACTGAGATGGATACCTGGTGTCAAAATCATGGCCTCAAGCTAAATGCCAAAAAGTGCATAGTCATCCCCTTTGGAAAAAACAAAGTACCCACAAACTACCACATAGGTGGTAGTCCCCTAAATACGGAAGACATAATAAGGGATCTGGGGACCCAAGTAGACAGTAATCTCACATTTGATAATCACATTGCCAAAGTGGTTAGAAAATCCTTCTACACGGCCCACCTAATCACAAAAGGGTTCGCATCCAGATCAAAAGAGGTCATTGTGCCCCTCTACTCATCACTCATCAGACCCATCATAGAGTACAATGCCTCATTTGGGATGTACCTTACAAGACACCTGCAACAGCTGGAAAGACTACAGAAGTACCTCACCAAGAGGATTACTGGCCTCAAACAGATGCCCTATGCAGCTCAACTGAAGAAATTACAGCTGTACTCGGTTGCATACCACCTACTCAGAGGTGATCTCTGCCTGACATACAAGGCCATGTCCAACCCAGAATTGATGGACATGATCCACCTAAAGAAAACCTTATCCCCGTGAGCCACATGCTCTAGTGATCTAAATCTCACCACAACAATAAATAGGACATGATGGAGGGATAGATTCCTGTCCCAGAGACTTCCCATGCTTTGGAACAAGATCCCAATCTACATTAGGCAGAGCTCCTCGCTAACACTCTTCAAAAGAAATCTTGACGAGTGGATGGGAAACAGAAAGTTTACCTCGGGGATCACTTCAGTGGCTCTGCTGGACAGAGGCACAGGGAACTAATCTAAGGGGGCGGGGAAAGCCAATACATTCTAGCTAGGCTTATAAATGCCTTCGGGCAGATAGCCTAGTACCTACCTATGAACCTATGAACCTAAGATGATCACACTTTACTGAAAAGCTTCACAGCAAAGCATAAAAGCACCTTTATCACATATTTATTCAGGCTGGGTATACTATGTGTTAAAATGGGTTCCTGTTACCTAATCAAACTTCCAGAAGGTCGAACCCCAGAAGTTCGAACTTGGAAGTTTGAAAGTTGAAAATGTCGAAGCCGCGGAAGTACGAATTCTTTTCCAGGGAAAGAATTCGGTTGGACATTTCTGCGGCTTTGACATTTTCTCCACTGCGGTCCGAAAGTTATGGAACGGTTTAAGGTAAGTGTGCGATTGTGACAGACGTTGGGGTTAGGGTGCGGGTAAGGTAAGTGTGCGATAGTGGCAGACTTTAGGGTTAGGGTGCGGGTAAGTATGCAATAGTGACGGACTTTAGGGTTAGGGTGCAGGTAAGGTAAGTGTGCAATAATGACGGACTTTAGAGTTAGGGTGCAGGTAAGGTAAGTGTGCAATAGTGATGGACTTTAGGGTTAGGGTGCGGGTAAGGTAAGTGTGCGATAGTCACGGACATTAGGGTTAAGGTGCGGGTAAGGTAAGTGTGCGGTAGTGACGGACCTTAGGGTTAGGGTGCGGGTAAGGTAAGTGTGCGGTAGTGACTGACCTTAGGGTTAAGGTTTGGGTTAAGGTTAGTGCATAGATAGTTGTGTATGTAAGGTTTAGTGTAGGTTTATAAGGTTTTTGGTGTGCTTGTGTTGTGTGTGTGTTTTTTGGAACAACAAATTTTTTCCCTGGGAAAAAGTTTGCTGTTCTGATGTTTCGATGTTATCACATTTCGATCTTCCAAGTTCGAACATCTGGTGTTCGACCTTCTGGAAGTTCAGTAATGTAATAGGAACCATGTTAAAATCAATAGTTACAAAAGTCCACATATGTCTTAATTTAGGAGATCACATTTACACTGTTACTAAAAATAATCTAATGACATGATACTTAAATGCTGTCATCCTGGTCTGACAGCACAGAGGATTAAGGCTATGAGCTATTAATGAGATCTTTCCTGTGGTCCAGAGTTTAATTCCATTTGCCTGGTGCTTGACTCTGTGCAAATCACTTATCCAGAAACTGTTCACAGGCTTAGTCTGAAAGAGTCCATGTGGATCAATGTCCTACTCCAGTTGTTAAATGCAGATAAATAAATGCTACTCTAAAAATACATGTTACAAATGAGAGTTCAAAGTGTTAACACAGCTCCAGCAGTTGTCACTTCATCCACCATAGCTAATTGCTCTCTCATATTCTACTTACTTCACCATCAATAACTAGCCTTAACTGCAGTATATCCAGAAGTCATTCCTCCTTAATGCTATAACTCCTATTCAAAATGTTATCTTTTTCCATCTTAATCCCTTTCTCTATTTTACTTATCTCATACCCCATATTTCTCTTTAACTCTTACACAATATCATATCATTCTCTCCCCAGTTTTTCCCATCTCACTTACATCAGACCTGATATTGTACTTCATATATATTTAACAAGTGTCTCTAAGCCCTGTCTTATTATGATGGACAGCCCATCTGTCTGAATGTCATACATACTTTTGTCTCTGATACAATACAGGTTTTACACTATAAAATGAGATGTACAATCTGCTGAATGGCTGTCAGATATACTTTTCTTTACTAAGCTGTATTTGTAGCATTGTTGCTTCTGTATATTACAACTTTTTCTGTTGTAAATGTACTTCTTGTTTATCATATGTGGTCAAATTGAAAATGGCATTTACTGTAGCTTTTCTCTCTAAGCCACACTGAAAATGGGCCCTGCCCAGTTGGACTTTATTGCTAAACAAAGACAAATAAATAAAACAAATAAATAGATATATAAATTTCCATGAGCAGGGTTAAGGGAGGAATATTTTCTTGTGAAAAACCCAAGTACTACATCCCCTCATGTACTACGTAGATTTTGATATTGTGTAATAACGTCTGTAGTTTTCCCTCCAGCAGGCTTAAGTGCTACAACAGTCTAGTGTCCAATTTCATAACTGTCTTTGACCTATTGAAAAATGTTAAATCTGTTCATAGATTTCTTGAAGTTGTCTTCTTGTACTAAATAAGGTATTGGCAGAGTATCAGAATTGTATATCAGATTAAAGGCTTATAAAGCAATTAATACTGGTTGATTAGAAAATCACTAAACTTTTTTGCAAACATCTCTGGTCTAAAATTCAATCACAACAAAACCCAGGCACTTCCAGTGAATAAAAATGTTACTATGAAACTTTGATCAAAAAGAAACATAAACTGAGAGGACACACCTATTAAATATATAGGTATTATCATTGAATCTAATTATAAAAAAATCACTCACATCTAATTACCAACAACTTATAAACTTAATTGCTAGTCTAATAGTTGGAACAGACTCTTCTTCACATTTGAAGACAGACTAATCAAAATTATACTGTTACCTAAAATCTAATTCATTGGCCAAGCCCTAATAATTCACCCACCTGTCAAAATTAAACAGAAAATTAATAACTTATTGCTTAACTTCCTTTGGTATCCCAAAAAAACAAGAATTTCTCTTCTATGGCACACCACAAGCTGGGATGAAGGAGGCATAAGGTTTCCAAATATTGATTTTTATTTAAACTCCGCATTTATTACCACAGTGTCGCTTTGGAATAATACTTCTTATACATCATATTGGAGATCAGTACATGAAACCTTAATTCTTAATAGTAATAGGACATTGCTTGAACAATATACTCAAATATATAAAAACATCTTTATATGGATTTTAAAAATATACATTCAAATTGAAAGGTCAGAACCTGTTCTCACTCCTCTCGTGCTGTTTAAAAAGCTTATGTTTTCTAATCAATTAATTAAGAATTTATTAATAATTATGTTTTCTATTGCTAACACAAATGAATGTTTGATTTCTTTGATACTCAGAAAATGTTAGAATTTAAGAAGGGTGACCTATTATATTGGAATCAATTTCTCTCAGCTAATAAAATAAGATCTGCAGACTATTTGATCAGCAGATATAGTCTGCAAAATTGCAATTGGCTGGACATCCAAACTTGCAAGGATTTTATACATACTGAGTTTGTACCCTCATTAGAGGCATACAATAAGAGTAACTTAAAAATCTTGGATTTTATCTCAACAATTATTAATAGCTCAACCAAGAACACTTTATACATATCTATTTATAAAATTCTCTGAAATTATTTTAGCAAAACAGATTTTTCTTTTTGGAATTATTCAAGTGAAGTTAATAGACCAGTATTCTCAGACAAAGATTAAAAAGCTTTGTTTACAGTTGGTGAAGGAATCCACATCTTCCCTGTTCTGGCATGTATACACATGGAAATTTTTACATAGATGTTTTTTCACTCCACATAGACTAGGAATAATGTACAAGAAAGATTAAATAAAATGCTGGAGATGTGGACACCCCAATGCTGACTGGATACATGTGGTTGTAAATTGCAAAATAATCTCCCCATTTTGGTTAGACTTTAGATATCTTTGTAAAGCTCTATGGAATGACAACTGTACAATTTCTGACTCCCTTTTCCTTTTCAGTGTTTCTGTTCCTGAAGTCATTCCTAAAACCCAAACATTTTTACTATGGTCTATCCTTACTATAGCAAGGAAAATTGTTACTAAAAACTGGAAATCCAATCTACTCCTGTCTGTTGAGTTTACTCATCTTGTGAAATACATTTGTAAGAGTGAGATTGCTCCTATAAAAGCAAGGGCTAACAACACAGCCCATTATTTAATTGCTTGGACAAAATTGTCTAATCTGTTACAGAAATATTAAGTGTTCTCCTATGTATATTGCTTTTTTAGTTGTTATGGACATTGTATATAGTTTATTTGTTTTTGTTATTTTTGTTACTATACTGTTAAGTTATTGTGTTATAAAATGAATAAAAACATTTTGAAAAAGAAAAAGAAAATCACTTCCTTTCCAAGAAAATATTCAAGGTAGACTTCATTGTACAATACATTGCTTTCAGTAACACTGGAGAAACAGTGCAATGACATTATTTTATGCAACCCACTGGATGGTACAGTCACAGAGTGAGTAACATTGTCACCTAACAGCAAGAGGATCTTTGATTCAGTTCTCATCTGGAGTGTCTTCTGTGCAGAGTTTGCATGCCCTCCTTATGTTTTTTCCTGGTACTCCATTTCTTCACCAGCCCCACCACCCACACAAATCCAAAAGACACGGTAGATGCAATGGTGACTCTATGCTGTTGATAGGAAACTCAGTGGATATCACTGAGTGTTCACTGGGTCACTTAGAAGCCGACTGTAACTCAACAGCACTGAATGGATGAAAGTAATCTCTTCCTGGAAGGATGCATATGAACACAGTTTACCAGAGCTTAATTTCCAAGTCAATGTCATATATATTTTATCAGTAATGATACTACACTGTTTTTATTTCCCCAACACTTTTATAAACTAACCTCAGTTACTATTTTATGACAGCAAAGTATGTCAGAATCTTCATTTCCACACGTATCAGTGTGCAATTTGGCTACTCTTTGAATACACACTTAAAACTTTTTCATCAGGTGTATGCATTTAGAGTCCATCATCTAGTCTTTCCATCACAGTTTCTTTTAAATAGTACACTAATTCCCCCTTAATGGAAATTAATGCTCCAAATGTGCACTTTTATAAATTGCTTTTATGACAACCCATCCAACCTAACTTCCACCATGCAAGATGTTTACTTGCAAAGTCTGTAGTTTCTGGCCAGGCTTCTACCAATTGTAGCATTTAAAAGTGTTTTTAAAAATAATTTGGTATTATTATATAACTCATCCTGCAAAGCCATGCATGCTATAGTAAAACTTGTAATGGCACACCTCTGTAAGATTAATGCATTTGTTGAGATACTTATTATACAATGGCTGGCCATTAACATGTGAAAACGAGCATGCTAATTGGTCAGCTAAACCAGTGTGCCCGTTGTAAATCTGAGCATATACCAATGGAAAAAGTCTGGTCACCTGGACTTTTTTTTCATTAATATATACTATTAAAATTTTAATTTTCTTTCATTTAAAAAAAAATAAACTTTCAAAAACTGGAGACTTAAACCTAACAAGAGAGTTGGGACAGAGACAAATACAAGGATAAGCAGGTACGTTATACAAAATTAGAAAAACGTACTCGATTATCCTTATATTTTATCTCTGCCGTCCATTTGAAATCTCCAGATTTAATTTTTTTTTTTTTTTTTTCCTTTTTTAACTACCTCTAGTGAGCAGTGATGGTGAAGGAATAGCAACATTCATCACCATAGAACCTGAACAGGAAAAGGAAATAGCGACATGGAGTTCTGGGACAATCAAACACACATCCACCCCCCACCCTGTAAACTAGAACAGTAAAAATTATGTTATAAGCTTTGCGAGTCAATGGTTGGATTTATGCGTAATACTAATTCTACCCCCCACCAGTATAAACATGTTTGCCAGTATTAGGTTTTTGGTGTGAAGGTATTTATATTTGCTTGCTGCTAATCCCAAATTAAACTGCAGTCTTCCTTTACACAACACTGATGTACTGTATAAGTGTGGGAATGAAAGTCCCATATGCATGTGCAGTACATCAAGAAAGGCCCCAGGATACAGGAACATTGCAGAAGAGCAGCACAGCGCCATTATAGAAGTGCATTATTTAAGCAAAGTAAGTAACTTTTTTCTTAAATAATGTCATTGTATAATAGCAATAACTTACTCCATGATGTAGTATATTGAAGATTTGCCCACGGTTGGCTTTGTTTAATCACACCAACTGTAGGTAAATCTTCAGTAAAAATTCCCATGTTGTTGGTTATTGCTATATTAAATAAACATATACTTTATCCTAATATCTATGTTCCTTAATCAATATCTGACCTGTGGCTGTCTTTCGGCTTTTCCCAGTTAGGGGTCGCCACAGCGGAACTCCGGTCCGCTAATGATTGGCAGTGGATTATTACGGTGCCAAGTTGCCAGCCCAATGCCCAACCTTCAAAGAAGGCACACCCATTAACACACGCACCTACCTGCATGTCTTTAAACATCACTTGACCGCAGGGAGGACATGCAGAAGGCACTGCAGCTGAAAATCGAATGGGAGAACCTCTTGCTGTGAGTGAATTATATTAGCATTTGTGGCCCTTATGGCAGCTAGGGAAGAAAACAAGACCTGTTTGAATATACATTGTATTTAATATTCTTATCAAGTGTGGTGTACCACCTGAAGAATAATGTACCATGCTCATTTTACTATGTCTACCTTACACACAGTACAGGTAGTTAACCATCCCATAAGACATGCTTGTGTTCTATGACAGAACTAATATATTCTGGAAAATGAAGTGTTCTATCCTACACTGACATATTTAACTTCTGTGTGAACAATCCATACTGTGTATGCAGTAAAATACAATCCCCTGTTGGCACTATTCTAATGGGATCTCTATATATTTTAAACAGTGGTCCCTGTGCATCTTTTTCACTCAATGGTCACATTTGTCCAGTTATGGGTGTTAAATTCAATTGTAATCAGGCAAAGATGATCTGTTCTTAGCCATCAATCTACAAGTGTTCCATTGAATACCATCCCTGATAGGGGAATAGGGTTTCCATGCCATTCCTTAAGTTATCCCATTTAGATGATAACACTGGAATGATCAGTGATACCCATAAATGCATTATTTAAGACCTGCTGGACACCAGACCTGTTCTGTGAGCATATGAAGCAACTGGAAAAGCTGAAATGTTCTGTGACCATGTCTGTAATGGATCCTGAAATCAAAACTGTCTAAGTGTAATTCTGTTGGTTATCCTTTTTTATTATAGTAATATCTTTTCTGCAAGAGCTCGGATGTATCACTTTACTGACACAGAAAAACACATCAAGTTTAGATTTATTTATTTTTTAAGTTACTTGATTATCACAAACATTAGCTATAATGATTTGTCTTATAACCACAATGATACACAATCTTGTGTTTTAACATAAGGGATATATCCTCCTTCAAACTCGTATTCACAAAATGAGAAAATACAGTTTATCATTGTATAGTTCTTTCAACTGACTAGTTGTCTCATATACTGCAAGTGAACATACTGGTGACATTACACTAAATAGTTTAACGCGTTATGATTATGCTCTTGTTATTCTACAGATTACAACTAGATGTTACTGATACTTGTAGATGTATTAGATGCTATTGTCTTATCAAACTGTTGCATATGTAGGTTGATGGTCCTGACTTCTTGAGAAGCTCTGAATGTAGATACACCACCTGTAAAAACAAGTGTCTATCTTCATATCCAGTTCATAAAAGTTCATATTACAATCTTCCTGAAAACAGAAGTAAACGTTCATATCAGTACTTAGCTGGAATCTGTGCTTCTATCAGTTTACATTGATCAACATGCACTTCCCAGTCTTTTTGTCCTTAGAATGCTATTTTTTTTTTGATGAGCTACCAATAGCGTTGTTGCCTCACAGCAAGAGGTTCTCCCATTCGATTCTCGGCTGGAGTGCGAGGAGTGCCTTCTGTGTGGAGTCTGCATGTCCTCCCCGCGGTTGGGTGGGCGTTTGAAAGACATGCGTAAATGGGCGTGCCTTCATTGAAGGTTGAACGTCGAGCTGGCACCTCACGTTCGTGAAAATCTACTGCCAACCATTAGCGGACCGGAGTTACGCTGTGGCGACCCCTAACCAGGAAAAGCCGAAAGACAACAACGACCACAAACATTGCTCCTAGCATTCTGCTGATCACAAATGTCCTGTCCCAATTAGACTTCCAAGCTCCTGCTCTTTTCTAGGTTTTAATCAACATATTTACTCCTGTTATAAATCAGTGTATTATTATTTAATTAGCATTTTCTAATAAAGCCTCTTTCCCTAGCACATTCTTCAATGTAAACTGTTGTATTTCTTTATCTGCTCTTGTGACTGTTCAAATCAATTAGTATTATCATTATTTTTTGTATCACAGTTTAGCTTGTAGTTGGAATGCAAATATTTGTAGGCAAATGAAAATACATTTTCCTGCCTGTCATTGGCACAAAACAAGACACAAGAACACATTAGATAAAGCAACTGTCATCCTTTCCCCTTCCTGTAGTATTTTAGTCAGCACTCTGATTCATCCATCCTACCATACCTGCAGGCTGCCAATGATAGAGTACATGGAAATGTTACTGCATTGCTAACAAGTCACACATTTCCTTTGTAACATATTATTTTCAATAACATTGCGGAAACACAAGTGAGAACAGATACATATCCAGAGTAACCTGTCTGTAGTTTGAGCTGTGTAGGCCACATCTGGTAAACTTCTCATCATTTGGAAAACACATCAACTGCTTATATATATTTATAGACACCCTATTCAGGAGAGAAGGGTCCTACAAAGTTGATCTGTAATATTTCCCATGGTCTTGTGGTGCAAGATTCTCTTCAAAGCAGTTTTTCTTTCTTCTGGATTGTTCTGTGAACAGATTAAACATTCAGCTATGATTTTTTGATATATCCTTTCTAGACCAGATTACCAGAATTTGAATCTCACTACCTGATACAGGACCTTTAGTCTCAGATGTGCAAGAATAACATAAAAGAACCTGATAATTTTCCTTGACACAGCAAGAGGCATGTAAGGTACTTGTATAGCCATCAGTACTTCGGTAATTCAATATTTTTTTTTTTATCATCTACCTGTTTAATTTGTAGTCCAGTCAAAATATTGGACTTTCCCTCCCTGTTCTAGACACCTACTACATTTCAAAGTAGAGAAGTATTCTGATTTCAGGAGGCATGCTCAGTTTCAGCTATAGTGGAACTCTGATATCTCTAAAACCCTATCCAATATAGCCTCTTATGCTGCTCTCTAATACTATACTGCGTAAAAATGTTGATTTCTACCTAGCATTTGATGAACTTTGATTTTACAAAGTGTCCATTTAACTGATGTTTTTTTCTGTAAAATCTAAGCATGTTGTAAAGGTTTAACTATACCATGGTTCAAACTCACATGCTGCACAAATGAATGTACAACATGAGCCCTCTCACTAAATATATTCAGTGGTTTTTGACAGATTTTCCATAATGCAGAGAGCTGCTTCAAACTCCATTTTTATGAGTAGACATGTGATCTAGCAATTGTTACTTCAATAATAATTGCTTATCTGATATGCAGCACAGACTCTCTTGTGCCAAGATTGGGTGCATTGATACCTATATCTGTACATCTATGTTTCTACATCTATCTATATTTTATATCTAAATCTAAAGCTATGTCTCTGTCTATCTATTTATCTATCTATCTATCTGTCTATCTATCTATCTATCTATCTATCTATCTATCTATCAACACACACGCACACACACACACACACACACACACACACACACACACACACACACACACACACACACACACGTGATACAATTAAAAAAGATAGCTAGATAGATAGATAGACAGGTAGATATACAAGGGATGCTTGGCACTTTCCCTCAAAAGGCAACAATGGGTTGTCTTCAAGTTGCTGGCAGAATTCATGGCATCCCCCCCTCATGCTATATCAGTTGAACCAAGTGGTACTTTTATCCTTCCAGCACAGTAGGGTGTTTCTCTTCACAAGCAGGTATCCACTTTACCATTCCTTAAGAGTTAACACCCTACTGCCCAAGTATTTCCTAACCATAACAAGTTTAAAGTTGCATATCATGTTGTAAAATCAAAGGAAATAAAAACTACATATATCTGGTTTGCCTCATGGTCCTGTGTACCCTTAGAATATATTTTTATGCAAGGTGTTCCTTTTCTACTGGATCTAAAGTCTGATAAAAATATTTCAAAAGGTGGGGTTGATACTCAGCCCTAGGAGGTACTCTGAGCTGATTTTGCACAAACAAAGCTGAAATACCTTCATCATTAGCATGTGCCTCAATATAAAATAATTAAGCTGGTCCCGAAGTAGTCTATGTAACAGTATCAGTCAGCGAAATATTTCAGAGCTTTCAGGGCTTTGTGGGTTTAAAGCTGCTGAGAACACCATGGTAGTGCAAATCTATAATGCCTTCACACATTTAGAAACAGTTACTACACAGGCAGGGACTAAAGGTGGAGGTGTCTCAGTTTATATCAAAAATAAGTATACCTCAAGGCTGGTCAAACAGATTGCACTTGAGCTTTTCTATGTTTAAATCACCACTGGAAAAATCCCATATACTTCCTTGCAAGTTATGGGTCCCCCACTATGACCCAGGAAACCCATGAAATGTATTTAAGCTTACCATATTCATGGGTGACTTTTTATACTGCGGTGGTGGTGCTGCGGTAGAGTTGTCGCCTCACAGTAAGACACTGTCCGGTTCAATTCACAGCTAGAGCATCTTCTGTGTGGAGACATGCGTGAATGGGCGTACCTTCATTGACAGTTGTGCGTCAGGGCTGGTAACTCGGCAAGTAAAAATCAACTACCAATCATTAGCGGACCGGAGTTCCGCTGTGGCGGCCCCTAACCAGGAAAAGCCGAAAGACACAAAAATATTCATGGGTAACTTTAATTACCCCACTATTAACCGGGAGTCATATACAACCCCAAATGTGCAGGCACAGAAATTCCTGGATTTTGCAAACTCAAACTCCCTGGACCACATTGTTAATATGCCAACTAGGGGTGCAAACATCCTGGGTCTGGTACTCACTAATATGGGAGAACTCTGCACACATCCCTAGTGTAATGTCCTCTCTGCTGAGGTCAAACCACAAAATGGTCTCCTTTGAAGTAAAAATAAAACCCAGAACCCCAGCTAACACTGGAATGTGTAGGAGCTACTCTTAAGGCTAACTTCCTACTATTAAGTGATAACCTGGTAACATTTCAAGCCCCCTCCCCAAACCCTAAGAACACTGCTGCCTATGAGCAACTGTTCTCAGAAACCCTATACGTGCATAGCAATAGACTCACAGAAGCAGCTGTAACCACCAGGAATAAGTATAGAACTAACTCAAAAAACAAGCCACCCTGGTGGAATGACAACAGTAATGGGAAGTATAACAGAAAGAAGAAAATCAAGAAAAAATTAGGAGATGTAGCACCCAGAATGCTAAAAGTGCTCTCAACAAACTAAACAAGCAACTTAGAGAACAAGTAAAGGCTTCCAAAGCCAAATTTGAGGTAAATTTGGCCTCCCAGACAAAGGACAACCACAATGCTTTCTTTTGTTATGTCTGCAACCTCAAAGGCAATACACAATTATGTGCAAAGCTTATTATTAGTAGAACCACCTATACTGAGCAAGAAGATATAACAATTGGCAAAAACAATTGGGGGATGTTGACCCCGCAGTGTAGAGAAATCTTTACACTGCAGGTTGTTTTCTGACCCATTCCATGGTCAGCTAATGTCTAAATTATCCTTTTATACTTTTGGTACTAAAATACATATATAATAAAAATGAATAATGACTTCTGTGGACATTCCAGGTCTCCTCACCAGGAATGTGTCTGTGCTTAGACCTTTGCTGTTATGCTCACCAGGAGTATTGTCCTTTCCCATTTGTGATGCTCACTCATCAGTCATCTCCGCTACTGCTTCATTTTGGGCTTTGGTTTTCATGCATGACTCCAAAAGGCAATCTTTTGGGAGTAGTTTCTCAGTCTGTCTTTGGCAGAGTTAATAACTGTGGTCATGTAGTACATTTCCAGGAACTAATTCTCCTGATCTCATTGTCATCCAAGATTCTTCTTGGAGGAATGTCAGTAAAAAAGCAATTTTTGCACTTCTCTCTATTAGTACAGACCTTGTACTTTTTACCTCGTATCATCTCACTATTCAAGATGAGATCCCCTCATTGTTATAAAGCAATCATTTTTGAGAGAATTTGAAATCCGGATGATCAGGATTTAGTCAGAACCTGCACAGCAAACCACAAAACCACCTTTAACATGTCTTTTATGGGTTGTGAGTTTTTGGCTGTTAATACTCACTGGTTCTCCTTCTCGACCATTACCTTAATGTGGTAAAGGGGTTTGTATATCTTAGTGGAGCTATGAGCCACACCCTGTAGGGCACCTGCAATGGGCAAGCAGATCGAATATGTACCACTGAGGAAAGTAATGACAATCCAGTCCATTATTCTTATCAAGAAATACCTGAGTACAGAAGCAACCATGTGCTAAAATCCTTGAAGTCCTGAACAGTCTGACTTGAGTAAATGACTAAACAGGAACAACTCACTGCTTACAGAAGTTTAATGACTTATTTAACTTAATCTAACAGATTACATGTATATTGCTACTAAGTTACTCTAACTACAAGATACTTGCTACTTAAGTAGTATTCTAAAATAAGTTACACCTGATGGCCCAAAGTATGTCATAACTCAAACAGATAGGGAAAAAATCTTGGCAAACACTTTACCTCCTTTTTATACCATGGCAGGCAGTGGCTATGTCACTGTGATGCATTTTTCCTCCATTTCTTCATGTTATCTATGCTGCTGTTATTTTTAAAAATATTTTCTCTGAAATTAAAAAAAAAAGATTAATTTGACTTTTATCCCTAAGATGTTACTACAGGGAAAAGTATGGGGTTGTGTCCATTATGGGATGAATGGGGGGGTCTATATCATAACCGCGAAAGCCAGTTTCAGCGAATATGTAAACATCAACACATATTGCGTGAACCGCGAATACACCGAATGCCCTAAACTGCGAAATTCAAAATCTCAAAATGGCGTAGTTGGCCCTTCTGAGGTATAGCTCTGTAAGGTAAGTGTGTGATAGTTACGGACCTTAGGGTTAGGGTGCGGGTTAAGGTAAGTGCATAGATAGTAATGTATGTAAGGTTTAGTGTAGAGTTAGAAGTAGGGTTTTGTTAAGTGTATGTGTGTGGATTATTTATTTTGTTTGGGTATAGCTCATTAAGGTAAGTGTGCGATAGTTACGGACCTTAGGGTTAGGGTGCGGGTTAAGGTAAGTGCATACAAGGTAGTATATGCAAGCTTTACTTTAGGGTTAGAAGTAGGGTTTCGGTTAGTGTATGTATGTGATTTATTTATTTTGTTTGGGTGGGTAGTATGTAGCGAGCAGTGGGGTTGGTCAACTATGCCGGTTCGAGATTTTGAATTTCGCGGTTTAGGGTGTTCGGTGTATTCGCGGTTCACGCAATATGTGTTGACGTTTACATATTTGCTGAAACGGGCTTTCACAGTTATAATATAGACCCTGAATGGGTGCCCTGTCCATTAAGGACTGTGGACACATTTTAATCTTATTTCCAGGGTGCTGTCAGGGAAAATTATACTAGATTTATTTTGGCTATGGTTTAATAAAATTTTATGATTTTTTTTTTTATCAAATATGTCTCTAATATATAAGAAATGAGAAGTAGAGAAATATGTAACTGTACTTAACCCAGCAGATGCTGCAATACAGGTGGGAATGTCAGCAAAACACTTGAATTTCCATCAGAATCCAATTACTTTGCTTTCCTTTCCTAGACCTTTTGTCAGTAATCAGCATCATCTTTCCAAAAATTGCTGGCCAACTAATAGTTGCATTCTTTTCCCTTTTTCTGCATAATTAATGGTTCTTTATATTTTGAAGGCTCTCCAATGCTTAGTTCACAAATACAACTCCCATCTGCTGTACATATTTTCTGCTCATGACATGATTTGAATGATTTTTGTAATTTACAATTAAAGACAGAAAAAGGAATAATATGCACACTGGTTAATAATGTAAAATACTATACTTCTCTTTGCGTATTTAGAAATCAACCCCTTCTTAAGAAGCAATGTTACCTACTTCATCAGTGCTGTTGCAAGCAGTGCAATATCAGTTGTGAAATTACCTTGGCAAAGAGCTCACTTACAGCAAAACATTCTATGACAAATCATACAGAGTATTGTCTACAATTCAGCCAGGAGAAAATGTTAGAATTCAAAACCCACGTGGCAAATACTCCAGAATAGCATGAAACTGTAGTCATAAAAGAAGGTGATACCCATAGAGCCTTCATAGTTGAAGGGGAGTTGGAGGTTATCTTAATGGTTAAATGTCTACCTCACAGACACAAAGTGCAAAGTTTGATTCTCACCTTTGAGGGAAATTGGATAGGCTTAAAATGGCCCACAGGGGCAGTTAGTCTAGTATTTACATATAAACTCTTTCTTCTTCTTCTTCTTTTGTCTTTTCCCATTGGGGTGACCACAGTGAAACAACAATCCGCAGAACAATTGGCAGTGGAGTTTTACAGTGTTGAGTTGCCAGCCTAGCACCCAATCTTCTACAGAAGACACACACACACACACACACACACACACACACACACACACACACACACACACACACACACACACACACACACATATTCACACCTAGGGCCAATTTAGAGTGTCCAATCCACCTACAGCATGTCTTTGGAATGTGGGTGGAAAGCAGAGCACCTGGAGGAAACCCACATGACCATAGGACTGACATGCAGACTCTGCCTAGAAGGCACATCAACCTAGAATCAAACCGGAGAACCTCTTGCTGTGAGGTGGCAACACTAACCACTGCACCACTATGGCCGCTTGGTATTTACCTATAAACTACAAGTGAAAATTTATTAAGGTACTAAAAAGACATTTGCAGAAGACAAGACTGTTTGCATTTTAGAGATCTGAACTGATAGTAAGATTCCCTGACACAGAACGTTTACACCAGGAAGTGACAAAAGTACCTGCTATGGTGACTGTTCCTGAGCTCCACATGATACTGATCCACTCAGTAACTCTCCTGTACTCCATGATGTTCTGACATACTAGACCGCAACTTTGACATACCCAAACCACCAGAAGTAAATGTAATGTAATGTATCCAGATTTGGAAGGCCTATTAAGACCCCCAAGAATATAGAAAGACTACACCGTATTATAACAAAAAACTTACATACTACTGATGTTTATAGCAGTGTGTTATCGACATGGGAATTATTACTACATAACCTGTTCATGACTGAAAATTGTGAAAATGTATTTCTCATGACAGCCCTATTATAGTATAACACAATATAGTAATTACTATCTTTCTGCATGGAAACCTTTAATTTAAGAGGAAGGATGTGATGTATAAAATTATTTACCACTTTAAGGTTATGGTACCCATACTGTTAATCTGCATGTTGTGTGACATGTGCTTTTTCTTACTTAGGCAGTTGCTACCATGTTAGTGAACAAAATGGATGCATCCAGCATTGACTCCAGTGTGTTTGTATTTTGTCATTGAGTATGAGGTCTATGGTAATAATGAAAGAACCTGTGCATCTCTTCCACCATCATTTCTGATGAATTGTCATATTTCTGTGTGGAACAGCACTCCATTTGCAACATTCTTACCATGGGACTAAAAGGGATGGGTTACTGGGGGAGGTGGGCTCTTTGTATAACGGAATCCCCCTTTGTAGCACTAAACATATGTAGCTCTTAGTAAAGATAGTGGTGCTTAGACTGTCAGTAATACTGTTATGACTACTGAAGTGATGAAATTGTCGCTCAGAATTCTTCTACTTCCTATGGATGGAATACTGAGAAGGTGGCAAATCCCCTTAGCAACAATTAAATCTTGGCCCCATCCCTCTTTCTCTCTTACTCTCAGTCTTTTTTCTCTGATGTCCTAGATGTCTACTGTAAAGGGAGAGGCCCTGGAACTGTGCCATGCATTATGTAGGCACTGAGGTATTCAGTAGTTTTTTACTCTTTATTATCTGTGTAACACAGACTAGATACAAGTTCCTATTTTTGGGGTGACCAAGGAACTTTGGTCAGCTCAAGAGACTTTATCAAAATCACACAAGGAGCATATGAACAAGACATAACTTTTCCAGCTCAGTTGCTAAGTCTGCTTAAGGTTAGTGGAGAAGCTTTTGCAAACTGTGTCCACTGCCATGTTCACCACTCACTGACAGAAGTGAGAACTTATCTGACCATATGTGAAAAGGCTTTACTTGCTGTGAAACCAGACATTTAATGGTATTGTTTTGGTAAAGAAGTCTGATAAATACTTGCCTGAAACCAGACTCTTGCATTAGTGAGATTATATATAGCAAATAACAGAGTTTAATAATTCTGCAGTCTTATTGTCTAAATCCAGGAAATAAGCATGAAGACAGGAACATCTCTCAATTTATTTTTGGGTTGCTTTTCTTGAAGAAGGACAATTGTACTAGTAATGATCCAGTCTCAGAAGAGCTGCCTGTGATAGAAAAGGTATATTCACAAGCCCCAAAGCCAAATAATCATGAACGTTTGAACCACAGACTGCAATGAGATAAACAGTGGCACTGGAAATGAGACAAAGCAGCAGTATTTTGTTAGTTAGGTACAGTGAATTCTCAGAGACTGGGCGGGAGTAGCATGTTGTATGACCTGTGAGGGTAACATTAGGATGTAAATGGTGTTGAAAAGCATGCTGGTTCAAACACTAAAGGAAATAATACTGAAGAAGGCTTTTGACAGTCAACCCCTGACATGTGGGCTATATATAGTATGTCAGTAGTAGACCCTGCATCATTTGGAATGTATAGGATACAGAGAGGATGACTGGTGAAACAGGACCCTACCCTACATCATTTGGAATGTATAGGATACAGAGAGGATGACTGGTGAAACAGGACTCTACATCAGTCTAAGTGCAGGAGGTAAACACTGAATCAAGTGTTCCATTGCTGTGATGGAACTAAAAATCAGTAGGGAAGCCTAAAAGCTGAATCAAGTGTTCCATTGCTGTGATGGAGCTAAAATTCAGTGGGGAAGCCTGAGTTTGGAAGACAGACATTACTGGTGACACTGAAATGTAAGTCATCATCTGTATACACAGAATATGAAAGGTTAAAGTTCAATCAGGAGACCTTGAAGCACATCTCCCAGCTGTCACTGGTTTTGCTTCTATTTTTGCCCTAGCCCTCATAACTTTTTAATTTTCTTGTAAATTGTAGATAATTACAGTCAGTCAATAATGTCAAACATTAGAGTTTCATATTTCCTATTCTTCAGAAAAAAGGGTGTTAATGCAAAACCTGTTGTTTTATTAACTTTTTAAGTGAAAGATAGCAATATTTAAAAATCATCCCTCTTTTTGGACTTTTGTTTTCCACATTATTTTTGACTTTGCCCAGAATTCTAGAACAAAGCCTTTGAAAGGTATGTCCTGCAAGTGGAAGCAGATACACATACATCATTACAGGCATTCACCAGGCCACACACTCAGTCCTGCACTAATGCCTGCTGTTAAAGGGGAAATACTTTATTTATCTATTTTATTTCAGTTTGTTAACTGGGTAAGTGGACTGGTCAGTCTGATCCTTTTCAACCACAAACCGGGTCATATAAAAATAGCAGCAAAAACAAATATACATAAGACAACAATATTTTACACATCATTCAAATTTACAAAAGAATATATGACAGTGAGAATAATGCCATAAGAAGTTGAACATACAAATTAAGATGAAAAAATTAGACTACCTAATAAAGCATTCATACAAAGTATGTACAGAGATGTGAGTGAGAGCAGTGCCGTATGAAATAAATTTCTGAAATAGTTGTTCTGTCAGATGAGGAAGGTAGCTGCTCATCCTGAGTTTTTGAAGCGAGTGAAGTGTGTGAATTCTGTAGATACTGTTTAAGTTTGTGCTTGAAGCCAGTTAGTGTGTTTTTTTTTCTTATATTAGCTGGGCTATGATTTAGGAATGATGTATGAAAAGTCTTCTCGCCTTCTGTCTTTCTGAAAAGTGCTCTTATTAAGGATACAGCGTCTGACTCTGAGCATCCAAGTGTGTATTTGCCTTGTCTTGTTTATCAGCTAACAGGGTTTTCGGGGGGTGGGGGGTTTATAGCAGGTGTGGTTTCCTATACCAGAAAACATTTATCCTCATGATTCAAACACTCCAGGATTTAGTAACCCCTTTAATACCAAAGCAGCACCTGGTGTTCTTTAGGCAGAGGCCAACAACCTGTCCAAGTGTAATCCTAGAGAAGCATCACTCAGAGACAGAGAGATATGAGGGCACTAAAACTGCTGGAGCTTTTTCCCACTCATCCTGCCATAGGAATGACACTGGTCATTTCAGCAAAAATTGTTACAGCAAGTCTCTGCTGCTGGTGCCAGACAGAGCAGCCAAAGTCATCAGGGTTCTACCCAGTTATGACCAGCTTCTTCATCTGGCTTTGAACATACATGCATTGACAGGAAAGTCTATCTTTTTCACTTCTTTCCTGCTGTGAGTTTTGCATACTAGAACTACAATACACCTTGCTGCTGCTGAAATGTTTGCCTGGATATTTCTCTGAGGTGTTTCTCTGTTTTTTCTCAGCTACTGATTTCCTTCCCCTAAACATTTTAAACCAGCTGTTTTCACACAGATGTGTTGGTGTCAGTGTAAGAAAATGTTGGTTGTTGGTGGATCTTGTTGCAGAGAAAACACTGGATAGAGGTAGCTGGGATAGTAGCATTTATGTCCCCTGATCATAGCCGGCTTTAGGCATAGGCCAACTAGGTAGTCGCCTAGGGTGCCACTCTAGCAGGGGCGTTTTTCAAGTAATCTGGATGGTGTAGATAGACCAGGATGGGGGCATAAGGTGGTGTTAGGGGGGAGCTGTGGAGACCTTTTGCCTAGGGCACCAGTTGACCAAAGGCCAGTCCTGTCCCTGACAGACTAATAGAGTTAATGAGGATGTTACATGAAGGATCAGAGGCAATAATTAAGGTGGGAGAGTTTCTCTCTGACAAGCTGCGTGTGAACATAGGAACCAGGCAAGGATGTTCTCTTTTCCCTTTGTTATTTGCTTTATAATAAGAACCATTAGTGAAGAATATAAGGGACTCACAAATTCAAGGACATAAACGGTATGGTAATCAAGAAAAGTTAGCCTTATTTGCAAATGATATTATTTTGTACGTGATAAATCCAGAAAAAGACATTTCAGTGTTTAGGAACATTTTGAGACATTTTTAAATAAATAAAAATATAGCAAAGGCTATACTAGTAAACTATATGCCCAGACATGAATTGGTTTAGCATTACCCATATTTATGATAAGACAAAGGATTTATGTTTATGGGTTAAAAAGTGTTCTATTATGGCAGCCAAGGATATGTGGAAAGAAACTAAACAAAAATAATGCAAAAATTGAGAATCTAGAAGCTCTTGGTTATAGATATAGATAGCAAGGTACAAACAGTGAAAATGTTTTTAGTTCCTTTAGTTGCATATACAGGTCAGTCATATTTTTATCAACCAGAAGCAAAGTTGTGGATGTTATTCACCTGGGAGGGAAGAGGGCAAGAGTTAAGTAGGATAAGATGTTTCTTCCCATAAAACAAGGTGTTTACCTGATTTAAAGAGATGCTGTAAAGCTATGTACTTAATGCTCATTATATATATATAATGTAAACAGAAACATATAAATCAAAGTGAAAGGGAATGAAGATGATAAAATGGGAGTGGGCTAAAAAAATAAGAACAGAGTAGGATTTAGGATACAGGTAAAATATATTTATAAGGTAGCAGAAAGTATTCCGAAAAAAAATAAGCCAACAAAGGAATGGAAAAAAAGCCACTTCACTAATACTGATTACTGTAAATAGTGATATTGAAAAAAGGCAAGAAAGGGCAGAAATGTATGGGAGAAATTTAGCAAATGAGCTGCATAGCTCTCAAGTTGAATCAGGGACAAATCTTAACTGAATCAGGGACAAATCCAGAAATATTCAGGGCAATCAGGGACATTTTTAAAATAGCAGTGCTGTTAACTTGAGACACGGACAGAATAAGAAAATGTGAATTAATGTATATTATCTGAAGTAAAAGAAACCTATAACAATAATTATTGTCATTATTTATTAAATGCAATTCACCGCCTTTTCTCCAAAAGTCACTAGTTTTAAGAGGAATTAAAAGGGACAGAGTTAAAATATGAGTCATAATCAGGAACATCCCTGAAAATCAAGGACAGTTTGTAGGTATGAACCCAAGTATTGGGAGCAAATAGGTAGGGAGGGAAAGGTAAAAGAGTGAAATGAAGCCAAGCAGAAGTTTAAGCTGCAGGTTAGAACTTGCCATCCTTACCAGGGATCTTTAACTGGATTTTGGAAAAGAGAAATAGTTAGGGGAGTGTTAAGTCAAAGATCAAATCTGGCTGAGTTTTTAGTTGAGTCTAGAACAGAAGCTGCTGTTAAAAAATAGATAATTAGCAGGGCATATACATATTGCAAGATAACTATAAGATAAGAATCAATCATAAGAGTTTAGAAACAATAAGGGGAAAGATATTGGAAAGGCAGTTTACAAAGGAATAGTGGAGGACATCTGTATGACTCCCACTTATGCAGCAAAGTCCAGAAGGTTTTCAATTTTTGCATTAAAATGTTTATATTGAATTTTTATACCCTGATAGTAATTGCAGTATCTGCATTTGTTTCTGAATTTCAGTTCTGTAATAGTCCTATAGTCCTATCAACAGCAAGTGCTGATTGTGTCCCCTAATACTTTGAGAGGCTGCCCACTTTGCCCCACGATGGCTACACCTCTGCACTTTAGAGTAGGTAAATCCAATTACTTCTGGATGGGGACCAAATTATGAAAACACGGGCAATACACATATTTTCCACTTCAGATTCCTGAACTGTTTACATATCCATAAGCATGAATATATCCCAGTAAACATCAGCCTTAAAGATCAAATACAAGTTTTTTTACCATTTCTTTTTATTGTAATTATGCTTTCATCATATAAAATAGGCCTTCTGATTCAAAAACTACATAATTTTTACTTTAGTTACCTCAGTAGAGCTAAGTTTATTTAGAGTACAGTAGAACTGTGTTTGAATTTTCTGTACATTGAGCAGCAGTCCTGTCACTTCCTGATTCCATGTCATGTGATCTAGCCTTCTGGTGATGTAATTGTTAGGGGTAGAGCTCTTATATGGTTCAAAGATGCACATTTAGAAATCAGTCATGATGGATTAGTTTAAAATGACATGGATCCTGTATGCTGAAGAGTGAAAACCTTGCTATCCTTCTCTGGAAGTGAAAACAGGGCCAGCATGTACATCACAAGTTGAGACAACACCAGTAACAGGTCAGTATTTTCAAGTAAAACATTGAATTAACTTTGTAACTTATTCTGCTTGGCTTAGATAATTTTTCAAAAATACATTTTAAAATAAGCAAACAACAACAATGTTAATCTACTTTAATCCCGAGAAGTACTTAAGAGTACACATAGGGCTGAATTCCACTGGAAATGCTTTGCCATTACTATTAGATTATGATTAAATGCAGTAAGCAGTATCAAGTGTAGATTTTATTTTAATGGTGATCATCTTGTGCCTCCTTGCATGAATGGGATTACATTCTTGGACAGCATCGGCCTGCTATGCCCTGCAACCACAGTGAAGATGAGAGGGTCTCTCTTGGCAAAGTGAGTGCAATGATGCAGATATGTACAGCATGAATGATGTGTGGCCTGACTGCAGGATGGTGAACTCTTTTCAAGAGAAGACACAGCTTATAAGAATGGGCACTAAACCGGGGGGGGGGGGGGGGGGGCGGCTGGTGGTGAATTGCTTGGAGCTAGTGGTGGGGAGAACCAAATAATAAAGCAGGGGGCCCAACTGACAACAGCATTACCTTATCATCGGGGTCACACAGTCAAAAGAACTCTTATGTCCCAGAGACTGCAAATCTCTCTGTGCAGTATGGCAGAAAGATCAAAAGGGGACCATTCATCTGTTTGACATTTATGTAAGTAAACTAATGAAAAAATAGATGTAAATGTATAAGATTGCTTAGTTAAATGTAAAATAAGACTGTACTAAATTACCTCATTTTATTAAGATAATCTATTTAGTTTTTTAACATCTTTATTTACTTATCACCTTGATATAGGCCCAAATACATTAACAGAAAAGAAAACAAACCATAATAAAGTTTTAATGCATTATAGATTGTATATGTGTTTTCTTTCTCTATAACAACTGTTATACACTTCAGCATTGCATATATTGTGCAATTCCTGTCTTCACTTAAATCTCACTCCTCCTCCTGAATATTATTATGCATGCATTGTCCGCACAACTTCCATTTATTACTATGTAATTTGCTTCTTTCCTTTTCTAACAACTTATTTAGTTTTAAGTTATAATTCAGACACTCGTGAACTATAAAAGAATGATTTCTATGCATGTATCTTTGACCATACAGAAAACTCTTAAAAAACCATCATAAAGATACATGCTCAGAAATCAGTCACAACAGGCCAGGTAAAAATGACTCATGGGCTAGTTTCAGCATGCAGACTGCCAACTGAACAGCTTTAATTTATTGCCAGTCATTGTGGGAGCTTTACCATCAAACATGCATCCTGGAAATGATTCCACTATGCTGTCGACTTACTTACTCTTCATATTAGCAGTGTTAAATCAGTAGGTGTATAAATCAAGTTAAAAAGTATCTTGTATATAATATAACAATGTAATGCTGTATTTAGTGTCCTAAAAAAATCTAGATAAATAAACACTAAATGCATCACAGTTAGGTAATAACAGAAAGTTGTATAGTCTTAAGTCAGTGTAATTTATGTATGGGAAGCCATGTATAAACCTGCAACTACCGTGTGAAAGATGGCCTTCAACAGCTGCTTTTTATTTTAATTTAGTTTCTTTTATTTGTTTGTACTGCATCATAAGTCAAGTGGTAGGAGTAAATCACTGCTGTCTAATGCAGCTTTAATCTTATTTAATTGGTTCCACATTACTGACTGGTCAGATACCCTGTGAGAAGCCTTGATAAAATAATGAAATTTAATAAAAGCGTTAGCCTTGTACTAAAAGCCAGTAAAGACTGCTAAAGGTGAGACTAAGTGTCAAGAAGGCACAGCATCTGCAGTAGTACTGATGAGCTAAGACTATCTTCAGTGACACGGAATGCTTAGTTAGGCACATGGCCAAGTGACACCAAGCAATAAATACTCAAACACATTTAGAACATGGGGTGGGGCAGTCAGCTCAGTGCACTATGATGTTATAACTTTAATTAACACATAACCATAAAAGCTGACAGCAGATGTGGACTGCTTTATTCATCTAACCTTCCAATTTCTGCCACCCACTGTAAAAGCCTAAATGCCTACTTTACCTACATTCAGACTTCTTATCCCATACAAGTCAGACAAAAATACATCTGACTTATGATTTAATGTACTCTTTGGTTCTGCTATAGTTGTGTGAAGTCCAAAAGTTTAGGCTTGTAAACAATTACTGCATAACATTTTGAAATATTCTGTTTAAAATAAAGGAATATAATATATTCATTCTGAGCAGTGGAAATGAATAACTCACAGCCATGGTTTCCTGCTGTGTGTTGTTCTGTCACAGACAGTTTTAGGCATCGTTTTCTGCAGATATTTCCCACATCCAGAACTGAATTACATGACTGTCATAACCATTTTACCAAGTGTAAGGACTGGCCATTATGGAGAGGGAACTTGGAGTAGCTGTCTTAATTACATTCCATCAAGTGAAGAACACATGTCATTCTTTGTGTAGCACTGCTGTCTGTCCTAAAGCATTTTTACATATGACAGCTCAGGAATATTACAAATTACTATATATTTCTGGTACTATTTGAAGGATAATGCTAGAGCTAGACACGTGTTTGTTACATCTGTTTACTGTTAATGTATGTTGTGTTACAGCAATGAACCATATGGCTAATTTACACATGCTTTCTGCCAGGGTGGGAAATACATGCACAACAAACCATGCACTAACATGCACATCTGAAGCACAAGATGTGAGCGAGGAGTACTTCAGTGTGTGCTACAGGTGCTTTGCATTACATTACATATGGGTGGTACTACAGCAATGTGTAAAAAAAAGCAGTCATGATGTGGTATTCAGCTTATCATACTGTACATAGCATACCTTTCAACCTCTTATCACAAGAAATCTGGGCAAAGTCAAATATAATGGGGGGACAAAGGCCCAAAAATAGGACAAATTTTAAACATTGCTCATATAAACTTAGAAAGTTGCTACAATAAAAGGTTTAGTGTTACCATGCATTTTCTGAATGATGTGAAGTCTGAAACTTAAGTGTGTGTCATTATTTAGTGAAGTCAATACTCACTGATTTGCCAGAGAACCACACGTTTTATGAAGAACAAACCAAAAATATGAAGCAAAAGTCTGGACATTCTGTGAAAATCTGGACAGTTGAGAGCTATGGTACATAGTATGAAAGGCAAAGGGAAACAAAATGGACCAAGGGAGCAGGAAGTATGGGAGAGCCAGAAATAGGTACTGGTAGAACCATTTCCTATGAGGAGTAATGAGTACAGCTGAGTAATATTGCATTATGGGAGCAGTAATTCTCCTGCTGTTTGTATAGGAGCTGACTACAACCTATCCCAAACAAGCAACTAATAAGAGATTAACTAACATAGCATTAATCTACAGGGAACAGCCTCAAAAGAGCTATTGGCCCAGGACTTGATTTCCAAACAATAATATTACATAAATACTTCTGTTAATCTGCAAGCAGCAACCAAGTAAGTTTCCTCAGTAATAAAAATCCATTCCGCACTGTTTGTGTTTCTTTTCAAGCAGAATGTGATTTGATTTCACCCAGCTACTGTCTCTTCTTAACAATGAAATACACAGAAACAGCAAATGTGACAAAATCAGGTACCAGCGTTATAAACACTACACTACCGATTGACACTCATACTGCTAATCATGAGTGTGAGTTTGAGGATTTGATACTGGAGATCTCACTAACTTGTGGGTATTATTCTGTGAGATAGTGTAGTCATGTAGGAAGTGTTTGTGTGTGTGCTCGTGTGTGTATGGAAAAAAAAAAAAAAATATATATATATATATATATATATATATATATATATATATATATATATATATATATATATATATATATTGAGCAGGGTTTATGAGGCACAGCACCCCCACACTGGTGGGAGGGAGGCGGGAGAGCTTACCTCTTATAAAAAAGCGTTTGCATTTCCCTAATCTGGATTGTGACTCATAGTTATATAATTCTGAGGTTTTCTGATCATTGTTTTAAATTTATTGACAAAACCATCAGACTTTTATCAGGAAGACAACAATGTCATTCCTGAAGGCAGCCTTAATTGCTTCCTCATTATAGAAGAAAAACTCTCCACAAGAAAAAAGTGAAGCCTCTTTCCTTGTGAGACAAATGGTCTGTAAAGGCATCAGAAAAGTTTTAAATTTGCTAATACAGAGTCAGCAACCATGTGAGGCAGACAATCTTTAGGAGCTCGAAACACCATCTTTTGTCTGTCGAAATGTAAGTAATCCATTTCTGTTGAAATGGCTGGAGCTCACTGATCCATTTATTCACCAAAATCAGTGCTAGTGAAACACACTGTTGGCATCTTGTGTGGAGGACTGAATGGTGGAGCCATGAGTGCTGTCATCCAATTATTCAAATCTCAGCAAGGATGTTTTGATACCAGTTTAAAATGAATGGCTTAAGTGGAGCCATTCTTAATGGCAGTCTGCAGCAGTAGACTGGAAACAAGTTACTGGTATGTGAAGCAGAGGATGATCTGTGATGTATCTCTTGAATATGATGTTCACCACTTAGTGCATAAGATACCATTCATTGTCCTAGTTTTCTAGTCTGCAGAGGCAGTCTTTTCAGGCCTTAAGCCATCCTGAGACTTGAACAGTGCTTAGATTTATTATTTTCAACATGACTGTATGCCAAAACTTGAACACTGGGTTGCATAAGATAACTTGTCTAATACTCCTTATTTGTTTAATCTGAAACACACTGGTGGTCTGGCTATCCTGTCTTGTACTACCTTGACTTTTAGTTGTGTAATCCACTGCTTTCATGCAAAAACTATTTCCAGTTTCAACATGCTTATACAACAGTTGTTTAACATACACCAGCTACTTTCTCTGAAGTCTGGTAAGCATTCCATGGTAGAAAAAAATATTTGTTGTGACTACTGGTTCTACTGACTTGGATTGAAATTACCTCTTAGTAAAGGCTCACTTGAGTCAGCCCACCAAAGAAATTTTTTGGTTTATTTACTTTATTTATGCATTTCTTTTAAATGTATTTACCTGGGTTAGAGCACTGATCCATGTGGGCAAATTTATCTCATCCCAGGAAAAAAAATAAAAGTAATTAATATATTGCATGACTAAAAAGTACAGTTGGTTAAACTGTATATTAACATAGCATTTTCAGAGTAAGTTTGAACAAGTTAATATATGTATAACATTCTAACAGTATGTATTAAATAAAACAGTGTTAGTATTGCTTTTTAACAACTTTTTATTAATTTTAAAACAAAGATTGTACAAAATTATTTAAAGATAAATAGAACAAAAACATAACTATTTACAGATGTCCACAACAAAATCAAACATAGAAAACTAAATCATTAAAATTTATCAAGTAAATCACTTACTTTTGACCAAAATCTAAACTGATGAGTAATATTCGAAGTTCTCATTTTGGCAATAGACAATTCTTTTTAACAGACATTTGTTTGCTAAATTAATAAATTCAGTGAAAGAAAGAGTAGTTTTACATTCTAATTCTTTGTGACTATTTTTTTTTCATATAGCTAAAATGGACCAGGTCTATATTACTTCAGCGAAAAAACAGTTCAGCGAACAGCATTTTCAGTTCACTTAAATTGAACATGCTGTTCATCGAACTGATCATACTGAGATCGTGGTACAGTGTGGATCAGGAAAATATCCCTTTCTCCACTGTAGTGTGATCTCAGAGTTGGTATATATAAGTAGCGGGGGGGGGTGTTCAGTCCTGCACATGAGTGGAATTTGATGAATGGCATTTCCAATGAAATACCCTTCACTGAACTGTCACTTCGATGAAGTGATATAGACTCAAATGGATCAAAGGAGAGGCACCTGCACCCTAGGAACAAAATCCATAACTGGAGCATTAAGTAAGATCAAGGAGTTAGAAATGAAACAATTATCTGTCCACAAAGCTTGGCAAAATTTCTAAATTCAACCCAAAAAGGAGTTACTATTTTATAATCCAATATCATATGAAATCAAACTGTGTTACAGACTTAATTACACCTCCAGCAATTAATTTCCCCATAGTTAATATTAAAGCCACTTCATATGGAGTTTAAAAAGCTCTGTGAAGAAATTTCCATGTATATATTTTCCAATAAAGAGAAGTAGATTTTCCAGAAAATTTAAGAATTAAGCATTTATCTTCATCAAAAAAGGCCTTTTCATTAATCTTAGTTGAGTAATTCCAAAGTAATGAATCTGTGGAACAAAACTCTTCTCTTATTATTTTATAAATTATTAATATGTATGATTTATTCTTAATTGAGTTACTATTGATTCTGAAAAAAAATCAAGTATCTTTGGAATATGTTTTGTTTGAAAATCCATGGTGATTTTGATTTTATCACTAATATATATTTTTAAAAGATTATATAGTCAACCAATTATTATTTTCTAAACAGTGTCTTGCAAGAAGATAATCTATATTATGTGATTTATTTCCAATTTAGAATTGATGCCAAAAGATTAAATTTGCATCTTTAAGGTCTAGCGTTTTGTTTATATTAAACATTCCCAAATAATCCACAGTATATGATATAGGAAATAAAAACAATGGATCTTTAACTATATAATTAGAATTCATGAATCTTTTAAAATTTATAAGGACGTAATCAGTGAAGGGAGAGGAATAGTATTTTTTTTCTTTTCATTTAAATGTAAGTCTTTCAAGATCCAGTAAAATATATTGATTCCAAATTTAGAGAAAGATTCTACAACATAGCTGTTATCATTTATTAATCTTTTATGAATGGATTGGTAAGTGGAATTTAACCATAGAGATATTAAATTGAAAAGTATGCATTTGCCATATAAATCAACATTTGGAAAACTTAACCCACCTTCTTGCAAACTTTTAACATGCTAGTCAAAGGATGTTCTTGGTTTATTGGGGAACCAGAGAAAATTAAGAAAAACAGAATTTAATATTTTTAGTAGGGAGAATAATTAGTGATAACAGAAAAGTATTTTGGTAGGATTATCATTTTTATTAAAGTAAATCTATCATCCAATATAAAAGAATGTTCCAATTAATAATTATTTTAGCAACAATGCATATTAAATTATAGTAATTTACTGCTAAGTGTTTTACAGCAGATTTAATTATAATTTCAAGATAATTAATTTGTGAATTGTCCTAAATAAAATTTGTATAGTTTCTTAAATAATTATTAACTTTTTTATTAATAAGTAACATTTCTGCTTTATCAGGGTTAAACATTAAACCTGACACTTTTTCAAAGTAATTAATAGACATAGTTAAATTTTCTATTGAAGCTTCAATATCACCACTTATTAAAATGTCACAGTGTGACTATTGTTGTTTGTATTAGTTGCATTGGTTATAGAGTATTTACAAAGTTTTTATTTTATGAACAAAATATAACAAAATGCATTACAATATATAACAAAATACATTGTATATTTTATATATCTATCTAATGCTCTTTAAAATTAAGTATTTTTATTTTGATCTTGTTAAGAGATGTGCTTTAAAAATGAAATGAAATTCAATGTATGTTATCATGTTTTTAATACTAGAGAATTTCACCAAAGATTTTGGCCTAAGATGGAAAAAGTGGTGATAGCTCCACTGTAGTTTTGTTTAGGGAATTTGAAGTACCGATGTATTATCTATGTATGCGATAAAGTTGTAGGTCAATACTTTGTGAGTTAATGTACTTGCTAGTGAGGGTACATTTTTCTGTTTTATCAGTCTGAATAACAGAGAACTCAGAAGTAGGGCTGCTCTTTATTTTATTGCCAAACATTTTGCTTTGTTGTATGATAGTGCAGTGGTGTTTCTTCATGGGGGCTAGGGTAATGAATGTACATATTTTATTTCTGTATATTTTTTTTGAGACAGAGAAAATTAGATATGGTAGTTCATGTTCAAGTTGGGATTACAAGATGCCTTTGCCAATTGCACATCTAGCTTCTGGAGATAGGAACTGTGAGATTCTACCTGCTCATAAGACTAGGGTGCTGTTTTTTGGATCTGATTTTTTTCAAAGTATAGTCAGAAGCTTAATTTTTAATTGATTCTGATGCCTGGGTATGTAAACAAAGATTTTGTCTCTAAGGTTTAATTGTCACAGCCTTTGAGATACTAGGAATGTGGAAGAAAAGCTAATTTTTGCCTTGTACCAGAAAGCATTGATTTTCTTTTTGATGTGCTAAGAAGTAAATTCATGCTAACTAGCCCACTGGTTGTGGAGAAGAAGATAATTTTCTAGGTGTGTGTGTGTGTGTGTGTGTGTGTGTGTGTGTGTGTGTGTGTGTGTGTGCGTGCGTGTGTGTGTGTGTGTGTCTGTGTTTGTGTGGAGCTAGACCTGAAGACAACTACATCTTGCACATACAGGATTAGGGTATATTGGGCCAGGTCAAGGGGCAGCCTGTTAATAAAAATGAAGAACAGAAGAGGAGCTAAAATAGATCCTTGTGGGGCTAAGTTCATAAGTAATGCAGGGTTGGAAAGAGAATTTCCGTATTTAACTGTGAATGTTCTTTCTGAGATACAAAAGTAGAACTTTTTATTGTGCAATGGATAGTGATGTACAAAATCAAAAGCCTTTGCCAAATCTATTTCCTGTAAAGCTGCATTTTTTCTGTATTGAGTATAAAGTCGTCAGTTAAAGTCCAGAGGGCTGCTATACTACTGTGACCTCTCCAAAATCCATGCTAGTTTTTGGATCAAAGATTGTACTTTATAGGTAATCTCCTAATTTGGTTTCTTCCTCTTGCCTGACTTTGGTGCACAGAAAGTAGGAACCCCTCATAAATCCATTCATTATGACTACCCTGTAAGTCCATTCATTCTACTGCCAACAGTTCAGCTCACATATAACTCAGTGGGGGGGGGGGTCTCCTAAAAGACACAAACGTCAGCACATGTTGAGAGAGGTGGCATGAAGCAACAGCCAAAAGTGCAAGTGATCCCTTAAAAACCATAACATGTCATGTAGAGGAAGACTTTTTGATTACACCCTATCTCTCATGCCTGACACACTACATTTTTATTGTTATTTATTTATTTGTTGATAGGATTAATCCTACTAGATTAGTGGCCTCTTTTTCAGGGGAGACCAGAAGTGCTATTTATACTACCAGCGGAAATTTGACCAGGACATTGGGGAACTTCCCCTACTCTTTTCTATAGGTGCCATGGGATCTTTTACATCCACCCGAGTTACCACCAACTCAAGCAGACTTTGGTTTAATGTCTGATCTGAGGGATGGCACACTCAGGAGTGCAGCACCTCCCTAATACTGCACTGCAGTGTCAGCAATCCATGTACCTAGTGTGGGAATAGAACACACAGTCTTCTGTACCAAAGGTGAGTGTGCTACCTGCTGTGCCACTGACACTACAAATGCATGATGTGTTTTGCATACTTTCTGAAGACTGCTTCCAGGCATATGGTCTACTGCAGGCAAGCTATCAGTGACCTTCCTCAAGTTGGAATTTATAACATCCTAATGCCAGATCTGTCATAGGACATTACTGCAGCTGTGGATTCCTACTCACTCTATTTATGAAGAAAATTTGGAAACCTGTTGTTTGACCGACCCCACCCCCACCCAAGAACAACCTTTGGCCATGGGCTTGCTAATAGAATTAAAATTACTAGTGAAAAATTTCAAGCCAAAACCATTGCATCAACATGCCTGGTAATTATTCTTCAGCTTGTCTGACAACCGACAAAACATATTTTGTAAATATGGATAAGCTAGCCAGTCATTCACCTTTTTCTCACCAAGTAGTAATCTTCTGAGTCAACATTCTGAATATGAAATACTTGAAATCTAAATCTGTAGCTGAACTACAGACTTTTATACATAGGTTCTGCATGCAGGTGTCCACTTGCCTTCACTTTCACAGGCTGGAATTTTGTATTACACTTTTTGCATTGCAGGTGTTGTTGACCTGTGCAGTAAGCAGAATACACTATATTCGTGACAAGATGTTTGAGAGTTGAGGAAACTGATTTGGGTCTTTTTGAAATTACACTAATACAGGGATTTTGAGAAACAGTAGGGACTTCTTTTCAATGCATGGAAAAGGACATGCTTTAACATATGTATTTTCAGGGGTTGTACACTTCTGCACCCCTTTTATGTTTTTCCCTTATATACCCTATCTCTATCTATACTATCTGTAATGTTGCTGCACTTTGAGGTAGCCACTCAAAACTCTGGATTTGATATTATGATAGTAATTGGGAAATAATATACATTGTTAGTCTATTACTGTATTTCACTGAGTTTTGAATTTAGATATGCTTTATGTTCTGAACAATGTACTGTTTTAAATGTGTTTTAATGAAGTATTGTAGGTTCTGCTACATCCATCTATGCTGTCTTCAGCTCAGGTTAAAGGTGTCACAATTTAATATATCATCTGATGGATAGCCTTAAGAGTGTAAATGCTACACTGCTGTGTCAGTACCCATGCATGGCTCTAAGCACTAGGTGAGGGAATAGAACTCACAGTCTTCTGATTTTTCCAGTGTACTGTGCCTCTAACACTATGCCTACAGAAGTGATGCTGAACCAGTTTTGCAGCACATATGCTAAATCCTGTAGTTTTCCAAGGCAGTAATGCAATCTGACATCGTTCTGGAATTTTACTTCAACAATTTAGCAGTAAGGAGTGAATAGTAAAGTAGCCTGCCCTGGTATTATAACCAGATGTCTACCATTGGTGCACAATTTTGCTTTTATTTTGATTTCCCATATATGGTGAATCTTTTTCTACTCCATCCCCCCACCATCCTGACCATCAAGCTTAACTCAACTGTCCTGTTGACTCATTTCTTTCCCTGAGGGCTGAGTCAACTACCCCATTCTCACAGAGTTGAGAAGTGAGGACCAGGAATGGAAGCAGCATCCATGGTAGAGATTCAGAGATTTTCTTGTTAAATCCCTAAGTGTCTTGCTGTAGTTGTACTTTCTGCCTTACACTTGTGTCATTAGATGTGTGTACTTCCATACATACCAACCCTGGTTGTAGTATTCTGTGCTGCGCAAGCATGCAGGGATGTCATGGTATTCCCACACAGACTAACCCTGGCTACTACCGCCCAGAATGGATGAGCCAACATCTGCTGCTGCACTCTCACCTCCACAAAGTCAGTTCCCCCTCCCCCCCCACCACACTGATCACTTATTGAACTTGGACCACCTCGGACAGAGCCATGACTTTATCTCTTTGACACATGGAACCCACTGACTGTTTATCTGCTGTGAATGTACTTTTAACAAGTTTTATCTTGCATTTGAAATGCACTGTAACATTACCTTCATATTTGTCAAACATATTTCTAAATAAAATATTATTTGGAGGACCTTGTATGAATATTGGTCTGTTAGCATTCTTCAGTCAGCATTTGCTTCATAGATATCGCAACTATAAAGGTCTGCTTCTGATTACCAATTTAATTATTTGCATGCCTTACTGTATAGACATTTTAAGAACTCTTAGCAGATTTTTATGACTGGTGCTGCTCAATGTTACTTTGTGATTTAATATTAGTCTATTTATTGTGTTTGTATTACCCTTGATCTGATTAGTATCAACAAGGAAAGCAAATTCTGTTCATCTTGGTTACTTATGAAAGCAGACAAGACTTGTCTATATCATTTATGTTTTACAGGAATGAGTACAATGTGTTTTCTTTTATCCTACTGTTTCACATTATAAATGAGTTGAAAGCTGTCTCCTGAATGTTTGCTCATCTGCATTTGATTTACTTTCTTTCTGTGTTTTTTTTTTTTGGTCCATCCACTTACTATAAGCAAAACATGTTTAAACCTCTGTCTGTACTCTTTTTACCGCTGCAGAGAAGAATATTGACAACATAAACTGAATCTTTTTTTAAACAAGAAACATCTCTATTAAATTATCGAGTATGACATATGACTATAGCTATGTGTGGTTGTTTATGAATTGTTATATACCTTCAAACCATGTTGCACATATTTTTGATTTATGTAAATATTTATTAAGTATTCTATTATTATTATGATCAATGTTTTTCAAAAAATATAGAAGTACATTATTGTTATGAATAGCCACCTCTGTTTTTTCTTTAAAGGTAATAACATTTTCTGTCTGCATGTCCTTAAAATAAATGTACCAATGAATGTTTTAATGAACAAAACCTGAAAAATAATAATCTCATATAAAGTAAAATAAGTAAACAAAATTCTGAAAGACTAAGGAAGCCAATATACAACAAAACTTGGCTACACTGTCAGCTATATATTGGTATTGTAAATAAGGTAGCAAAAAATACCAAAAAGATCAGAATGATAATAGAGTCTCACTCTTTGTGAAGCCTGGTTTTCATTCTACAATTTCTTCTTGATAGAAAGACAAATTGGTTCACAACTTCATTTTGCAAGTTGTATTTTTCCTTTTTCTAACTGAAGAATATTAGATACTTAAATCAAGTGATGTTAGCTGACGTTGATCAGGATTCAGAGACATTGTATACAGTATTTAACCAAAGCATATTTGCATGGTTTGTGGACACCTGCAGGGTGCTGCCAATTCAAATACAAACACCTTGAATGTATTTTTTGTTTAGTATGGAGCTCATGCAAAGTAGAAGATAATGTATGTAAGTGAGTAATGAGAGGTGGTGATTCAGAAGTAGTGTGGATTCAGATTGCTCTGCATAAATGTGCTAGCATAAAATGGTGTAGGACATGAAAAAATCTCAGCCTGCAGAGCAGAAATTTGGGGTATTACAGCAGGACTGTTTCACTTGAACAAGCTATGTGTAATGCAGACAATAAAAGAACCTGTTTAGAACAAACAAACATAGAGGCATTCACTGGAACAATATCTAAGCACCTGACTTATCATTGTTTAACAGATCAGAAGATAATAGGTTAGTACTGAGTTGACCATGATCTATGCCTCAGCATCTGCAACACATTCTGACAGTATATGGAATCCCAAGGATTGTGTGTCACTCCTCTACCTTTGGACACAAAGATCTGTCATGCCTTAATCATTCTAGCCCCAGGGGCTTTCCAGTGAACCACATAGGAGACACTGGGTGGCTTCCTCCAGTTCTCCACCTCACAGATCTTGGATACATCCATGGATGTGCTAATTCCAGTACATGGAGCAGTACATATGTTTTTACAGGAGAAACAGGAAATGGTCACCTGTATGGCTGGCTGTTAGGATACTTCCTTCTGCTCTGCAGTCCAAGATAGCACTTGGCCCTAATTGGAATAATATATATCAGCAAAAAAGACTACAATTCATTGAATTAATGGGTAGTTTGGAATGCAGGTGGTATCATAACCACTGTGTTTGTGTGGCATGCTGGCAGTCTGCACGAAGCCAACATCTTGCACGTCTGTGACCTCTACCACTAATTCTATCACAGAGATTTCCTCATGTGACATATTTTAGGTCAGTGTAAGTAGCATAGTGCTTAGTAATACATAAAGCCATCTATGTGTACCTATGGAGTAGTTCACCTTCCCCCGAAAAATAATATATGCATTGCAAGTGATGCCAGATACCTCCTTTAACCATAGCTGATAACAGCAATATGGTATCTCCAAACCTTAACAGAATATCAATATAGGGTTGCCCATGTGTCAAATCTGTGCTACGATGGAATGTGTATTTAGACTGTTCAAGGGCCCCCTTCAGATGCACAGGAAATTTGTATAGACAGACAATATAACATCATTGCTGTGAGGTGGCATCCACAGACTATTTCATCCAATGTCCCATGGAGTGTTTCACGTGATGTGGTATAGGGTGTTCTACAGGGTATCCTCTATGGTGTTACATGGGGTATCCACAGGGTGTTCTGCTGTGAGCTGTTTTAGCAAAGAATTTCCTCATTGGCTAAAAATCAAAGAACTTAGGATCCTACAGTACAATCAGAGCAACTGAAAATCATGTAGGTGGTATTCTGGGTGGTGCCCCGTACTGGGAGTTATGAGCATCTGCACAGAATAATGTTGTCAAACCACAGGGCTGGCTACATTAAGGGATGACAGAATTATTGACAACAGAGACAGCTGGTGTGCCCTGACTTCCTCCATCTAATACAGATGTATATGTACAGCTCCCTGTAAGCAAAGCCATCCATGTCTACCCTTACCGTGCAGAGCAGATTTGGTGTTGCATGATGACATAGTGCAGTCATATTATTTGGGCAGGACTACCCCCTTGCTTCTTTGTCTTTAAGCACTTCTGTTTCCTCCCTCTCCACTTAAAAAAAAGTGTACACTTTATTCATCTGCTTTTACTGTAATTGTGTTCTTCATACTTTATAACTTTATTTTTGCTGTGTAGTCTTACGTGTTCGAGTGCTTTTATTCTGCTGCATTTAATACTGCTTGTTAGTAGCCTAATTAAATTTATCTGTTATTCTAAGTATTTTAAGCTTTGGTCTTAGCAGTTGTGCTTCAGGTGAGTTACTTTACATTTAAGAAGGTTCTTGTGGTCTACACTCTTGTGGACAAACCCTTAACAAAACCTTCTCTCCATAAAGTCCTGCATACCTTTGCTAGAATCTCCTTGTGTTCTGACTGAGTGTGCATCTCAAACAATCTGGAAATATAGAGCTGAGAAGTATATATATTTTTGGCACTTTTTAACTGTTCAGAGTTCTGTATTGTCTTAATTTTTGCTTGACTGAATTATTTATATATTTGCTCTTATTGTTTTCTGATACTCTAAGTGCCTCCATTTTGATTTTTTCCTAATTTGCTGCTATCTGCACTTGTTTTTACTCATTTTTTAATTTAATTGCATTTATTTAAATGGTATTTGCTTGATTTTTTCCTAATTTACTGCTTTCTGCACTTGTATATAGTCATTTTTTAATTTAATTGCTTTTATTTAAACTAGATTGCACTGCATTTGAATTGTTTTTATTGCTGTTTTAGCTGCTTTTCTGTAAAAAAAAAAACAAACAAAGTTTTAAGCTTGTTTCCCATCTTTCCTATAACTAGTCTCGTCCAGATACAGATCTTCATGTATTCAGGATTGTTGTAAGTTTCTAAGACCCCCCCCACACCTTTTTGTGTTGAGGGAAGTCTTCTAGCTTATCAGTGGGAGTGCTAAGCACTAGGTAGCCTATCTACCATAAGAGTTGTTGTTTCTGGCCCAGAAATTGTAGTTTATTGGCCGTTTGGGCAGTTTTCCATCCATTTCAACTTTCTGGTTTAAAAGCCCACATTTGAGCAGGTTTCTGCTTGTTTAAGCACTGCAGATCCAATTTTGGCATCCTGCAGACTGCAAGAGCATCAGGAAGGAGAAAGAGATACTGTAAGTGCCTCCATTTTGATTTTTTTCCTAATTTACTGCTTTCTGCACTTGTTTTTAGTAGTTTTTTTTAAATTTAATAGCATTTATTTAAACTGTATTTGCTTTAATATTGCTACACACACAAGTGTGCTAGCTTGCACTGTATTTGAATTGTTTTTACTGCTGTTTTAGCTGCTTTTCTGTAAAAAAAAAAAAAGCTCAAAGCTTGTTTCTCACCTTTCCTGTAACTTGTCTAGTTCTGATACAGATTTGCTGTATCCAGAACTGTTTGTAAGCTTCTGAGCCCCCCCCCAAGCCTTTCTGTGTTGGAGGGAAGCCTTCTAGCTTATCAGTGGGAGTGGTAAGCACTAGGTAGTCTGTCTACTACATGAGGACTGGTTTCTGGCCCAGAAATTGTAGTTTATTGGCCGTTTGGGCAGTTTTTCCATCCCTTTCAACTTTCTGGTTTAAAAGCTCGAGCTTGCACTTGTTTAAGCTCCGCACAGTGGTGCTGAGATGTGTAAGCTATTACTAGTGCCAGAAAGTCTGCTCTTCAGTTTTTCCCCATAGATCTAGCTAGTTCTTTCTCTCTCTCTTGCATTTCAAATAGCTTAATCGCTTTGCACTTCAACAGGTTTTTGTAGCAATTATTGTAGCACACCTAACTGCCATCAGCACTAATTGTTTTTCACGGAAATAGCTCCAGTACATAGTAGTTATGACCACCCCTCCTGGCATGATTAAAGGACAGTTCCCTGTGCTTTCTCCTATTAACTTGGTGCACTTGAGCATTCTGAGGTAGTGTAGCAACTGCCTCATGTACACAGGCAACCAACTCCTCTTACCTCCCAACATTCAGACTTGTGAGAGATGCACTTATATCACCAAATTGGAAGCTATGCACTCTCCAGCCAAGACCGGACTAGCTGGTCAATAGGAGAAGGTGAACACCTGCACCACAACCACATGGAACACATAGCCCTCTAGAACACCCACCATCACAGCTCTCATATAAAAACACAAACCACGCACCCACCTTCACAGAGGCTCTCAATAGAAATTTACCCAAACAGCAGAGACCTCCAAGACAGAAATGCACTTGACCACCACAACACAGCACAAACCATAGGACACATAGCTCACCTCAACAGTGTGCCCCTCAACCTAAGCCCCTAAGGCTAAACACCTTGCCCAATACACTAATCATAGGAGACTCAATAGTAAAGCACACAGATGTCCCACTCACTAGGTTAAATAAGGAGAAGGTAACAGTCAATTGTCTATCAAGTGCCGGAATCTGACACATAACACATGCACTCAGTTCACTTCACAACAAGTACAAGTATGACTCTTTGTCCATGTGGGTGTGAATGATCTGAGATGTACCTCCCTGGACAACATGAAAAGAGACATGGTGGAGCTCTCGGATTATGTGGCCCAGGCAGATATGACCCTAGCCCTGAGCAGTATCCTACTGTCACCCTGAATGATACCACAGTGCAAACAAAAAATGATTGACTTCAACAATTGGCTAAGTTTCTGGTCTCATTCTAAGGGGATCCAGTATTGGGCTGCTTGGGATGACATGATTGACAGACCTCAATGCTTTGCCAGACACGGCCTGCATCTGTCACCCCTGGGTTTCCGGGTATGGGCTTAGACTCTTGCCACCCCTATTGTACCTTTTTCAGGCGGTGTTCCAAAGACCAAATTACCACCATAACAGCTATAAATAAATGCAATCTAAGGGTCATGCTGCTCAACGTTAGAAGTCTAAATCTCAAGATGCACTCACTCAAAGCACTCCTCAAAATGGAGAACATTGACATTTGTGCTGTAACAGAGACCTGATTTAAAGTGGCAGAAAGTACCCCTGCACTACCAGGCTATAACTCATTCAACACCTTTCGGCCCCGAAACATGGACCGAAGCTCCAAAGGTGGTGATGTCTCCATATTCATAAAGGATATGTACAACTCCAGACTAGTAGCCCAGCATAACACATCTGAGATATTTCAGTACAACTAACACTGAATAAGACTGCAATCCAGATCATAGCCTGCTATAGGTCCCCAACCATGTCCCTATACTCTCACTCCACATTTCTAAGCACCCTAGAATCTATCAAGGTCCAGTCCAACACTCTCATACTAGGAGACTTCAACTACCTCTCCATCAACAGGGAAAACTACTCAAGCACCAATACACTGGCCCAACACTTCCTGGAATTAATCAGTTCCAGTGCCCTGGACCAGCTCATTGTGACCCCCACCACTAGAGGAAGCAACATCCTTGACCTGCTTATTACTAACATGGGCAACCGTTGCTCTACACCAGTCAATCCCTCCCTGGTCATATCCGACCATAAACTAATCACCATGGAAATCCACATCTCACCCACACCCCCAGCAAAGGCAACCACCTTGAAAAACTTCTCCCAAGCTGACTTTGGGCTCCTAAAAACAGAGGTGGATAACTTCACAGCACCCATGCCAATGGAAAATAGCTGCATGACTGCCGAATCATACACCAATGCACTGTACAAATGTACATAAATGCATGGAACTAGCCATACCCAACAGAACCAAGATGCTCTCCTCCAAAAAAAGAAAGCCAATCTGGTGGTCCCCTGCCATTAATAAACTCTACAACAGAAGGAAGAAACTGTTGCAGAAAAAGATGAAGTCCCAAGACTGGAAAAAATCCCTTATTAGCCTCAACAAAAAGTTGAGATCCCTCATCAAATCCTCCAAAACCAGCTATGAAGGCAGAATTCTGTCAGACACTAAAAACAATCACAAAGCCTTCTATAGATATATCAAGAACCTCCATGGCAATATCCAGATTTGCTCCGAGTTACTGCACAATGGTACCTCCTATACTGAGCCAACAGATATTGCCAACATACTAGCTGACAGATTCAGTGCCAACTTTACCCCCCCAGACCAATCACAATACCGGAAAAATGCCAGGCACCCAGCATTACTGCAGCACATTGTCCAAGGCCAAGAATACAGCTTCCATGGGACCCAATAATATCCCTGGCTGTGTTCTACATGAACTACAAAGTGAACTGGCACCACATCTGTGTATCCTGTTCAGTCAGAGCCTCACCTCAAGCTTTGTCCCTACTGAATAGCACACTGCTACAGTCATCCCTCTCCATAAAGGGGGAGTGACTACAGATCCTGGAAATTATCGCTCTATTAGCCTGATGAGTCTGATATGTAAAGATATGGAGTGCATCATCATGGACCTGATTAACAAAGATATAGGTAATCTCCAAACTCTAGATCCCACACAATTTGGTTTTGTGAAAGGAAGATCATGCCTGCTCAATCTGGTTGACTTCTTTGAGTCAGTCTCCAGGGCTGTGGATGAAGGTAAGGCAGTGCATACAGCCTACCTTGATCTGGCCAAGGCCTTTGATACCATTCCTCACTCAAGAATTATTGATAAACTCACCAAACTAGGCATTAACCCTATATCACTAGGTGAGTTGCAAATTGGTTCACAGATTGAACACACAGTGTGAAAGTAGCAGACTCCAAGTCAGACTGCCAACCAGTCACAAGTGGAGTTCCACAGGGATCGGTCCTGGGTCCTCTCCTGTTCAGCATCTACTTCTCAGACGTCAGGGCCAACACAAAGGGACTCTGGCTAACCAAGTTAACAGATAACTGCAAGCTGGGAGCCATTATTAACTTCCCAAGTGATGCAGACATCCTACAGAAAGGCCTCACTGAGACCAATGACTGGTGTCAAAACCATGGCCTTAAGCTTAATGCCAAAAAATGCGTCATCATTCCCTTTGGTAAAAACTCAGTTCCCACTAATTGCCACATCAATGGGAGCCCACTGAACACTGAAGGTGTTATAAGAGATCTGGGGATGCAGGTTGACAGCAACCTCTCCTTAGACCATCACATTACCACTGTGGTCAGAAAGTCCTTTTATGTGGCACATCTCATTACCAAGGGTTTTGCATTCAAGAAGAAAGAGGTCATCGTTTCTCTACTCTTCCCTCATTAGACCAATCATTGAGTATAATGCCCCATTTGTTATGTACCTCACTAGACACCTGCAACAGCTGGAAAGGCCACAGATGTACCTCATGAAGAGGATCCTAGTCATTAAACACATGTCCTACACAGACAGACTCAAAAGACTCCAGCTATTCTCTGTCTCATATCGCCTACTTAGAGGCAATCTCTGCTTGACTTACAAAGCCATGTCTGACCCAGCTCTGTTAGAAATGTTACATCTAAAGAAATCCCAATCCCTCCACACCACATGCTCCAGTGACCTCAACCTCATTATCACAATCAACAGAACATGCTGGAGGGACGGGTTCCTCACCCAGAGACTGCCCATGCTCTGGAATAGACTTCCCATATATGTCAAGCAGAGAACCTCGCTGTCCCTCTTCAAAAGAAATCTTGATGAGTGGATGGTAATAGAAAGTTCACCCCGGGGATCATTCCAGTGGCTCTACTTGATAGAGGCACTGGGAACTAACATCGGATGGCATGATGCCAGGGCACTTCTATGAGCTAGGCTTGTAAAGGCTCCAGGGCCTTTAGCCTAGTACACACCTATAAACCTATGAACCTATGATGTTATTCTGAGGCAGAAGACAGTAAATGCTTATCTGGCGATAACAGCCATCATGAAATATATCCACTTATGATGGCACTGTTTTGTATATTTATGCACAATGTGAATCATGGTATTCAGCTCCTGACTGACATATACCCCATCAAAATGGAGCTGATGCATTATGCTCTGCCTGCCCATTTACCGTCATAGGCTTTAGTACATCTGGGAATATTTTGCAGAGGCAGACCTGGGAAGTACTTCAGGATTATGGCTGGATGTGGAATATGCCATGTCTGATGCAATATTGATACTTAATCCTGTATGTTCCCATACCTAGGAATCATGATGCTGGGATGCAGTCACTACAGGTCCACCCCCCTGAATGGGACTTGAATCCAAAACAATCTTTGTTTCTAGCACTTCTATCACAGTACCAGTACCCAATCACACTCTGTTCTTCTCCATCTATCTGTAATGTACTAACACCGTCCATGGTTAGTAACATGATTGGGGATCAACATAAGATACTTGAATGGTTCCACAACAGCTATATTCCCACACTACTGGACAATGCAGTTCACAGCCATATTTTTGTCTGCAGTATTATCTATACAAATTCTAACATTAATAGCAAATGATAAGGTGCCTGCCCAAATAAAGCTATGATAAAACTGCCTATGCTGAAAAGTCAGAAATAATAACAATTATACATTAATTGAATGGGCCAGATGCATACCTAGTATATAACCCCAAAGATGCATAGAAAGGAAATATTAAGTGTAAAACACAAGAAAATAGATATGGCATAGCTATACCAAATATGGACTTGTAAAAATGGTCAGTATGATACTGACATGGCTGATCATCTGCATGCCGTACCCCTTGTACACATAAAAGCCACCACAAGGGATAATTTTTCAGATCTCAGTTTCTAAGAACACTAGAAAAAACTTGGAGTCTCCGAGCTGTCTTATAGGTGGCCTCCCTCACCTATGGCACTCTGTGCTGCAGTGATATCCAGTACCTTTTTATAGGAGTAGCCATTCATGCTAGTTAAGAAAGTCCTATCAACCTGCGCCACAGCAGGACACATCATTTCCTTCTGGCATTAAACTTGCCCACTAAAACGAGGCCATGCTGCCTCGGGGTATGCAGGAGGACTGCATTTTCTGCATCACTAAACTCTAATTCATGCTGGCATTGTCTGCAACTGCCATTGCCAGGCTTAAAAACATAACGTACCTAAGGTACACCTTAGTGCTTCCTCTATGAACAATCAACTCCCAACCCCCTGAATCAGAAATTGGTCAATTACAAATGGTTGAAAATACCAGTACCCCAAAAAAACACCCATTTGATGATAGAGGAAAGTCCAACTGGGCTAAGAGCCCCTTTTCAGCAAAGGCTCAGGGAATAAAGCTCCACCAATCGATTAGTACCAACTATAATATTTTAAGTAAGATGATGAAGACAGACATGACTATAGGATGCTTTGGAACAGAGGTTTTAGGATAATTGATAAAGAGGTGTAGATTAGCAAGAGATGTAATAGGGAGGCTTGCAAGAACTTTGATGAGGACAGTGGAAGCTGGATGGAAGAAGGAGAAAAAGGGAGTGAGTGGGAGATGTCTGAAGAAGAAAAAGAGAGACAGGACTGTTCTACAGATATTCTAACCTGGGTATGAGTGACAGTGGTAGATCCAGTTATCTACAAAATGAGCTTTAAGATGAGTTTTAAATTGAGGAATTTTACTAATTTCATGAAGAATTAAGGGAGTTCCAAAGCTTAGATACAGCAGCTGAGCATATAGTGCATCATAATGAGAGTTGTTACTTGGAGTGACTGAGGTACAGGACATGTCTGAAGATCTGAATGTGCAAAGAGAAGCACACCAAGACATAAAGGGGGATAAGAAGGGGCAAATTTCTGGATTGTGATGGATTTTATGTGCATGTTTCAATTGACTGAGTTAAAGATATTGGAATATTCAAGCCAGATGAGTTGTCTGATTGCAGCGCAATGATGAGTTTGAGTCTGTAAATTTGCAACAAATTTGGAAATTTTGTGGTAGGGCTACTCAAATTTTGAGAGTTGAAAGGTGTCATGGTTGCTAAAGGTGCAAGTGACGTATAAGGAGGTGGGCAGAAGGAGTGTGGTGGTAATACACTTCCTGGCATGACCAGTAAGGAAGGATTTAATTCTATACAAGTGGCCTATTTTTTGGTAATTTTTTTAGCTTGATGGATATGGAAGTCAAAATTTAGATTTGCACCAGTTGTGAGACCTTGTAGTTTAGTGAGACAATTTCAATAGGATTGGCATTAAAGGATGGTATGGGAAAGTTGGCATGATGTTTTTGATAGGATTTAGGGGTGAAACGTGAGTATAGTTTTTTTGCATTAATGACTAAGTCTGAGTATTTTAGCCAGGATTCAATTAATGAGAAGGATGACTGGGTATTACAGTGAAGTTTTTCCATTGTTTTGGAGTAGCATATTATAGTGGAGTCATCAGGATATTAGATAATGAAGGAGTTGTGAGAGTGCAGGCAAAGGTCATTGATGAAGATCTTTACTAGATGCGGGCCTAAGACAGACCCCTAAGGGATTCCTACAGGGGTAGGAGAAAAAGTGGATGTAGATTGTGACTGTTCAGCACTCTATATTCTGTTGGAGAAATAATAGCTGAACTGGGGAGGGAAATGATGTGGAGAGGCCTAATTGTGATCATTTTTGGATGAGTTTGTGGTAAGAAACGGTATCAGAAGCTTTTGACATGTCAAGGAAAACTGATGATACTAGGGTATTATTGTGTCTGTGGCGTTGCATAGTATCTAAGGAATTCAGTAATGCAGTGTCAATACTGTAGGAAGGACAGAATCTATACTGACAGGATGATAGAAGATTATTATCTAAGAGGTACTGAAATAATTGGCTATGAATGCAAGATCTTGGAGTGGGAATAAGATGGCAATGGATCAAAAGTTGGTGAACGCTGTAAATGTGCCACCTTTATGAAGAGGTAGAATGTAGGCATTTTGCCAGCAGGCAGGAATACGTGACTGTATTGATCTGTAAGTTAGTATAAATAATGGGTAGGTGATGACATCAGCAGCACTTCTGATGTATTCAGTGGGGAGATTATCAGGGGCCAGTGAAGTAGACGTTAAATTGTAGAGATATATCTTTATTTCTGAAGCTGGGATAGGGTGAGGCAGGTAGGAATTGGAGCTATTGCACTGTGATGGGGTATTTCTGGGATTTTGATATGAATTATAGTTTAAAAGAGATGGAGAGAGAGGTTCAGCCCTAAAGAAGTGTGAATTGAAGGCACAAGCTATATAGACAATTGATGTAGTTGGAAAGGGATTAGTTTGTGATAGTTTACCAGGTTTCAGAACTTGTTACAAACCTGCTCAAATTTTTTTAAGGAATTATTATTGATTGTTTGGTGGTTTGAGAAATAAATTATCTTATCTAGAATGACTTGGGCTTTCATGACATGTCTTACACAGTAGTATGCTTAGAAGGTAGATGATGAGGTCTGTTTATTCTCCAGTTCATCCATACTTTCTCTCATTAGTTGTTTTGTCAATAAGTTTAGCCAAGGGGCAGAGTTAGCCTTAATTCTTTTCCTTCTTATGGGGGCATGTTAATTTGTAATATTAGAAATATGTGGTTAAAGTGAATGATTATTTCATTGAGGAGAACTGTTTTAGAACAATCCACTTGCAGAAGTTTAGGGATTCTTTAAATCTATCTTTGTTGACAATAAATAAATTTCAGGCATTAATGAAAATGGTAGATTTTTGGATGAAGTGGTGATCACTTAAAGATTTAGGTTGTTCTCTATAGTTTGGATTATGTTATTAGAGCTGCTTGAAATAAACCAGTCAAGAATGGGTTTAGATCCTAAGGGGTTATTAAATCTTGTGGGAGTGGAGATTGGCTGGGAGAAGTTAAAGATATGACAGCAAGTGAGACACCGTTGAAGGGGTGAAGAGGGTCAGAAGTGGCTCAATTTTTATTCATGTAAAAAATATGAGTGTTTCACATGCTATATATTGGCAGAAGACCAAGATATGGGGTTTTCAATTATTGGAAAGTTACTCGATTTATTATGAGGGATTTTGACACCTAATAAGCATATATTTTTTTCTTGTTGTTGTTGTTTATATGTAGTATGGATTCTAGAATCTCTACACTGGAGAACTCTGAGATAGTTTTGGGGGAAGGGACTCAGTAATAAATTACTGGAGAATAAGATGACAGCACCACCTGCCCTTTTGGAGAGATGATCTAGATGGACAGCCAGGAGGTAGGAGTTTACTGTCAGAGATGGAAGGTTTTGACCAGTTTGTGTTGCTGTTAAGATGCCTTGAAACAGTGGAATTTTGTTATGTAAGTTATGTGTGTATTTGGGCTACTCAGTTTGAATGTGCTTGAAGTTTGACTTTGTGGTAGAGCATGCTTGTAGAAAGGGGATGGTGGTGGACTAGAAAATGTATGGCAGGCTTGATCCTGAGAGCCAAGGTTAGGATGCATATTACCACTCCTTGTGAGTAATGGCAAGTGAAAAGATAAAGTGATGAAATTGTGTGGGATATATTTTTAATTCAGGTGCTAAGATGGGGGTGGTGGACAGATGTTAGAATCAAGGAAATGGACATTAAATGATGGAAGCCTGTAGTTAATATGTTTGAAGAGATGGTAAAGAAAGGGGGATGGCTATGTAAGTGGTGTTTGGATAACAAGAAGTTCTATGGGAAAGATAGGGTGATAGGAAGGCATACAACATAGTTATAGAAGCAGAAGGCTCATATGGATATGATGGAACATGATATTTACAAGGTGAAAAGTAGCGGGTAACTGTAGTGGAAGGATTAGTGGGAGTGGTTTGTTAGAGTAAGAAAAGATGCAATGTGGAATGGAAAACAGAAAGAGAGGTAGAGTGGATAGGCTGCAAGGATTGTGAGGGAGGTATTAATGTATAATTTCAAGGTTGTGACAGTAATGGTGTTACATAAGAGAATGGTTACATAATTTTTGCTGAGAAATGAGTATATTGTGGACAAAAAGATGGACAGTGGATTGATAAGGAGTGTAACATGAAATGAGAAGGATTGGTAGGAGGGTAGAGGGACAAGATAGTATTCTTTAAATAAAACAATGTGGGGTGGATGAAGAATTTGGAGTGTCAGGGAGCAAAGTGGGCAGAGATGCACACACTAGCAGTATTATGTGCATGTCAGTTTGTGGAAAAGGGCCCCAAATGCTAAATGTACTGGGATATCTAGGACTTGAGTTCATGTGTTTAAAGTCCCCTTGTTTCTCTAAATTTGGAATTCTTGTCTCTGAGCCATTGTTTGATATTATTTCATTGGGTATAATATGTCTAGCACAAATATATTTTAGCACTGGGATAGCACTGTGACTATTAATCTCATGCATTTGTACCGTTTTTAGATACTCCGAATAGCAGACCACAAGCAGGAGATAGTGGGCATATTTATAATGAAATATATCTGTTCCCATGAAAGCTAATAATGTCAAAGCAAAGTAAGATGTATGAGGGGGTTGCAGCTTTTCCGGTGTCCAAAGTTAGATATAAGAGAAGTGGCTGATCAAAAGACATTGCAATAAGTGCAGGCAAGATGGCACGGTAATAACTGTGGAGAAAAACAAATGAATGAAACTGGGGCAAAGCCTGGTTTTCTAGATACTATGATGTGGTGCATTTTAGAGATTTTTCCAAGCTTTTGTTCCAATAATGGCATGAACAAAAATTATGAGTAATGAAAAAATGTATTCTTATTTTTAAGGGAGAAAAAATGCTATATTTAATGCTTAATGTTCAAAGCTGGCAAAATACTAATTCCCATTAAATTGAGAAGACAAACAAGTGAGAGGATCTATGATTAGTAAAATACAGACAAAGCAGGAAATACAATGTAGAATGCAGACATTTGGGAGGAGTATCACCTCAAATTTATCAAGTAAGGCAAAGTTATACCACTTTAATGACTACTGTGTACACCTCAGATGTCTAATTGTCATCAAATGAATGAACACATGAATGGCAAATATAGTGTCTCATGTGCATGACACGCATACAGACATACCCACTGATTACTATCATTATTGACTCTGTATATCTCAGATGTCTGGTTGTGATAAAATAAATACTCATCACATTAATGTACTTCATCACACTGCTGTCAGACACATATACTGCAACTCACTGAAATTCCCACTCCCACAGACACACACAGATGTGCTCAAAAATTGCTGCTACTTTACTGACTCTATACTCTTCAGATATCTGACTACAATCAAATGGATGAACAAATACATAAATCACAGTAAAGCATTTCATTTCATTTCTGTCAGATGCATGCGATGCAACACACTGCAACCCCTCATTCACACACACACACACACACACACACACACACACACACACACACACACACACACACACACACACACACACACACACACACACACACACACACACACACACACACATGCCCTCCAATTACAATCACTTTATTAAGTCTACACACATGAGATGTCTGATTGCAATAAAATAAATAATGGCCATAGTAATGAATTTCAACTTGCTGCTATTAGTTGCATGTGATACAACCCACCATACACATTCAGGAGCTTTTTTATTAACTCTATACATCTTAGATGTCTGATTGCGGTCAAAGGAATTAATAAATAATGCCCACATTAATGCATTTCAGTTCACTGCTCTCAGATGCATAAAGTGTTACCCACTGGAACTCCCACAAAAAGTACACATGTGGAAAGTCTTACCATAACAGTAGATCTCCTTGCCTTCAATGCTGCAGTATTCTTAATATATGTGGATTCCCTGCCATGGAAGCCCGACATCAGCCCAGTCTACCAAAAACACCTGTTGCTTTAAAGGTACTCCAAACATCACCAAAATGCCCCTTGTGTAGTGTAGGGCATAAAGGTGACATTCAGACCTACCATAGCCAGAACTGACTGCCCCAGTAGGAAGACCAGTCCAAGGAACCCAAGAGGTAATCTGTATATCCAGGAAGACAAAGTACTAGGGGAAAAGAGGGAAGGAGGGAGTGAATACTGCAGCAATGAAGGCAAGGATATCTACCATTATGGTAAGATTTTATACAACTATACTATGTCCTTACATTCACTGCTGCAGTATTCTTAACATATGGGAGAGTGCCAAAGCTCAAGAGGAAACTAGGGGGGGGGAGTAGCAGGAGGGTCCCCTAAAAAGCCATGAAGAATGCACACTAGCAAAACCAGCCTTAGCTCTAGAGATACCATCCAGCTTGTAGTGCTTGGTAAAGGTATGCACAGAGGTCCAGATAGCTGCTTCAAGAATAGAAGTAATATCTAAGCCCTTGATAAAAGTACCAGAAGAAGCCACAACTCGAGTGGAATGAGCCTTGACTGAAAAATTAAGGCTTTTGCCATGAAAAATGAAACAAAGAAATACCCTTAGAGATCCAAGAAGAAATATTTTGCTTGGTTACTACAAGTCCCAAAGATCTAGGATGAAAAGAAACAAATAACTGATCAGATTATCTAAAAGCTTTAGTCTTATCTAAATAAATCTTGAGTTGCCTATGCACATCCTAAGTATGCAGCACCCTCTCACTGTCAGTTTGCAGAGAGAGGAAAAAAGTAGGCAGATTAGTAGATTGATTAAGTGATAACTCATTAACCACCTTAGGCATAAAAGAAGGGTTAGTGCTCAAGGACACTCTGTCCTCATGAAAGATCAAAAAGGAGGAGAAGCCATAAGGGCCTGTAACTCAGACACCCATCTGGCAGAAGTAAAAGATAACAAAATAACAGTTTTCCAGGAACAATGTTGCAAGGAAGTTGAAGCAGCAGGCTGAAGAGGAGCCTATGTCAACTTCTCCAAACCAAAATTAAGATCCCAGGGAAGAATAAGAGGCTTCCTGGAAGGTCTAATATTAAGGACACCTTTAAGAAATTGTTTCACCTCAAATCTAGAAGCTAAAGGAGGAGAAAAAGGCAGACAAGCAGAGATAGCTGATAATTGGGCCTTAACAGAAGAATAGGGCAAACCAGCATTGAGCAACTCACACAAATAAGAGAGAGGTCCAGGTTATGAGAGAGATACCAAATAGAAAACCTCTTCCATATGGATAAGTAAGATGTCCTAGTAGTAGGTTTCCTTGCCTCATGCAGGATTTGCAGCATGTCCTCAGAAAAAAAGTGTTTACGAGGAATCAATCTTATCACCCACAGTGTCAGTTGAAGCATGGACAGGTGGGGATGGATGGCAGATCCCTTGCCTTGTGAGTGTAGATCCACCCTGTGAGGTAACTTGTGATCATTTCCCCTGGCTAAATGCAGAAGAAGAGGGAACCAGTGCTGTTGTGGCCAAAAGGGGGTTACCAAAAAGATTTTGGGAGCATCCTGTTGAATTTTGAACAGGACTTTCGGAATGAGAGGAAGGGGAGAGAATGCATAAAGAAATATCCCCTACCAAGAAAATGAGGGGGGATCCTCCTTCCACACCAGAGGATCTGGGACTCAGGTACAAAACAGAGGACATTGTCTGTACAGAGGGGAGGCAAAAAGATCCACTTTTGGAGTACCCTATTGGTGGGTAATGTCCAGAAACACATCCCTGTGAAGCATCCATTCATGGGATTGAGTACAGGACCTGCTCAGAGTGTCTACCACAATGTTTTGACTGGAAGGTATATAAATTGCCTTGAAAGGCCCTGGAGATAAAAGAGGATGAAAGGACGGAAGAGCCAGCAGAAGAGCTCTCATCTCTTTGACACTGATGTGCTCCTTCTGCTGACGAGGGGAGCACACCCGCAGAATGTTTAGGGAGCCAAATGTCATCCCCCCATCCTATGTCTGAAATATCTGTGAACAATTCCTGAGAGGGAAGAGGGGGATGAAAAGGAATCCCTGGATTCAGAGACAACTGCTGAATCCACCAGTGAAGCTCCTGTCTGGGAAAAGGAAGAAGAGGGACTACAAAGTCTAGAGGATGCTCATATTGAAGCCACACCGATTTCAGAAACCACTGAAACTTTCTCATGTGAAGTTTGGCCAGAGGGAGCGTCAGAATGGTGGATGCCATGAAACCCAACCCTTAAAAACTCCCTGGCGGCAATGGAAGTCAGAGAATGAAAGTGTGAAAGAAAGAAAGAAATGAGACTTAAGGCCTTTGGAGGGGGCCAGGAAGCCAGCATTGGTACCATCTGAATCCTGCAACCCAGAAAAACATGATCCTTAGAAGGAGTCAGAGAAGACTTTTTGAAATTTATAGTGAACCCCAGACTCTGAAGAAGGGAAACGGCAAAATGAAGATTTTGCAAAAAGAGTCTCTGGAGAAGATGCCTGAATCAAGTCTATATTAAATGCTCGAAGAGGCATTCCATTGAACACCTCTTCATCGACATGTAATCAGCTACCTCACTAAACCACAAACATTCAAAATAGCACTAAAAACCCCACCCCTCTAACTAAATATATTAACTCCAAGATCGCACTATAGTGGGGTAAAGGGCAATGTCATGGCTCAGGCCAAGCGATTTTTTTTTTCCTGGGAAAAAATTCTCTGACCTGAGCCTTTGCTATTTTCGGATTTCAGAATATATGTGTTGGTGAAACAGCATTTGCTGTAATGCTGTTTCGGTGATCTAATATAGACCCCTTGAATCAACAGGTCAGCCAAGTAAGGAAATGTTTGGATCCCTTGAAGCCTGCAAAGCAATCACAGGAGCAAGTCATTTGATGAACACCCTTGGGGCAGTAGAAAGGCCAAAGGGCAAAGCACAGAACGGAAAATGCCAGGAAGCAACAGAGAAACACAAAAACTTCCTGAAAAGAGGATGGATCTGACTATGGAGATAAGCATCCTTGAGATCCCAAGACACCATATAGGCCTGAGGGAGCAAGACAGGAAACAGAATCTGAAGGGACAACATCTAAAAGGAAGGCACTTTTAGAAAAGTGTTTAGATGAGAGTGGTCTAGAATAAGTCTCCAAGTGCCCTCTTTCCAGGACACTAGAAACAGTCTGGAGTCAAACCCTTTCCCCCTTTGGGACACAGGGACCTCTTGAATAGTATCCTGAGTCAGGAGATTTTGAAGAACCTCTGGGAAAAAGGGAAGTTGTTCTGAGGAGGCTGAGGAATGCCCAAAAAAGGAGGACAGGATTTCCACACCATGAAGTACCCCTGATGAATGACTGACAGAACCCAAGAATCCTGAGTGAGTTAAGCCAAGCAGGAAGGGAAAGAGAAAGGCAAAGAGAAAGAGGAATGTTGCTGGGAAGGGATGGATAGTCATACAGCACCTGGTTTGTCTGGAAAGGAAGACTTCCTAGTCCCTGAAGCCTTAGCAGGAGGAGCTCGTTTGCCACTCTTCTTACCTTTAGTAGAAGGGTGGGATTGCTTAGCAACAAAGGCAGGCTTAGTGGAGTAATTTCTCTGAAATGTAGGTACAGGAGAAACAAACACATGTTTAAGCTCCTGTAAGGCTTTACCCTTATCCAGAAGGGACTTAAACAAACCAGCAGCAGCTTCTCCAAACAAAACCTTAGAATCCAGAGGAGCATCCATCAACTTAGCCTTAATATCATCAGGTAGAGGTTGAAACCTAAGCCAAGAATACCTCCTCATTACTGAACCAAAAACAGCAGCCATAGAAGAGGCATCTTCTGCATCATAACTACATTTAATAGAATGATGAATGACTTGAGAGGAAGTCTCTAGCAAGGAAAGAATAGAAGATTTCCCCCCAGCTTCTGGACAATCAAAAATACATTGATAGGCCTGTGAAAGAAGAGCCAACACAAACCTAGACATATGGGTCTGATAATTAATAGCCTTAAAAGCTAGGGTAGCAGAAGTGTAAACCTTCTTAACCATCCATTTCATAGCTCTGCTGTCCTTGTCAGAAGGCAATAACTTGGGCGAAGGAAGCAATTGAGACTGCTTATGAGAGGCTACAGACACTACAGAGGGGTCAGCAGCAGGACATTTATATAAAAAATAACAATCCTTCGGGCACTCTATAAAACCTGTCAAATTTCTTGGGAGCAGGGGACAGAGAATCAGGTGCATGATAGGCATTGGAAAAAGCATCCAGCAAAGCAGCCAAAACAGGAGAAATAGCCACAGGCTTAGGAGATTCTAACTGCAGCAACTCATAGTACCTGTTATGGATATCAGAGACTTGAGCACAATCCCACTTGAAAAAAAAATCCATCATCCTAGAGTGTGTGTCCCCAAAGGACATTTCCTCAAAAGGAACAACAGGACTAAGAGTCCTCCTTCTCTGACCCATAGTCCAAAGGAGAAGGAAGCTGAGTAGAATAAGACAGGAATTTGTCATCAGAATCCTCAGAAGAATCCTGTTCCCTAGGCCTTTTAAGGGGAGCAGGGAACCAAGGAGGAGGAGAAAACGAAACCCCTTGAGGGGGCTTTAAGGACATCAAAGCAGTAAATAGCCCCTAAGTGGGTCCCTAGGAGCAGAAGAAACATGTTTAAGTTTTTGTTTCTTTTTTAAGGGAACTTTCCCTCAAAAAAACTGAGAAGGCCCAAACCCAGGATGACAGTCAAGAATCATAATAAGAACTTCTTCCCCAACTAAAAATGGAGGAACTTCCCTAGGCCCCTCGTAAAAAATCAACCATGGTTCCCCCTGAACCTCTGAGATGGACGCCTGCAAAGTCTCTTTGGACATGCTGCCAGCCGCATCCTCACTGGCCTCCAACACAGTCACATCAGAGAAATCCAACAACACAGCCGGGCAAGCCTCTGGGTTTGTAACAACCTCAGGAGAAACACCTGGCAGAAGCTGGACAGTAGAAGATTCCGGTTGTACCTTTTTCACCTTCTTCTTCCCTAATGGCTGACCCTTGGGGGTGAGATATTCTTTCCATTATATCTTTAGAGAGAAGATTAAGATGCTGGTTCTCCTCCCATTGTATCTTTAGAGAGAAGCTTAAGATGCTGGTTCTCCTTCCATTGCATCTTTAGAGAGAAGCTTAAGATGCTGGCTCTGAAGATACAAGGAAAGGGAAGAAAGTCTACTACAAAGGGTTTTTGGGATGAACGCCTGACAAATTGAACAAGACGTATGGCCAGGAGAAGCTCCTAGACAAAAAATACATTTATCATGGTGGTCCTTATGGGGAATCTGTCTCCCACACTGGCATTTACCCTTCCACATGACATTAACCCAAGGAGCACAAAACAAGACATGAAAAAACAAAAATCCCAACAAGGCACTTATCTGCAACTGCAAAGAAGTCAGCAAACAGGCGTATGTAGTCACTGAAGAGTGAAAATGCATTCAACTGGCAGAAAATGGATGCAGGTAAACAGACCAAAGGTGAAAAGATACGTTTGGACTGGTGGCAAAGAAGTTCTGACTATAGTAGGCCTGAACATCACCTTTATGCCCTATGCTATGCAAGGAACATTTGGGTGATATTTGGCATACCTTTAAAGCAACAGCTGTCTTTGGTAAACTGGCTGGACATCAGGCTTCCACGGCACGGAATCCCTATATGTTAAGAATACTGCAGTAGTGAATGCAAGGACATCACATAAATATGTCCACCAACTGCAGCCACTATATTGTCCCTGTGCACCTTACATTTATATCTTCTTCTTCTTTCAGCTTTTCCCGGTTAGGGGTCACCACAGCGGATCACCTGTCCGCTCATGATTGGCAGTGGAGGAGTTTTACGGTGTCGAGTTGCCAGCCCGGCACCCAACCTTCCACAGAAGGCACACACACACATGCACTCACACCTAGGGCCAATTTAGAGTGTCCAATCCACCTACAGCATGTCTTTGTGATGTGGGAGGAAACTGGAGCACCCGGAGGAAACCCACGCAACCACAGGGAGGACATGCAGACTCCACACAGAAGGCACCCCAGCCAGGGATCGAACCGGAGAACCTCTTGCTGTGAGGCAGCAACGCTAACCACTGCACCACCGTGGCCACCCAGCACCTTACATATATATGATTGTGAATAAATAAAGACAGAAATAATAGCTATTATAAAGTATTTGAGCTTGTTAGTGTCAAACCCATTCAGTGCAACTCTCCTAAAATTTACACACACACACATATTTATGCATGCATGCATGCATACCCAAACATGCATGTCCTTATTAAATAGGGTCCTCCTCTCTCACCCGGTTATCATAAATCACTGTGTAAACCTGTGAGCATGCAATATACAGTAAAACAATATTATAGAAGTTAATTTTTTGGGGGGTTGGGTGATTAAGCTCCTCTCAGCAAGTTTGCCATATGGCAGTTCCTGCCTGTTAAAGTTTTGTTTGTGCTTTAATGTTTTTATGCAGATGAAAATAGCTAATAGCCACTTTCATGGAATTTACAGTGGAACATAAATAATTTCCAAGTGTAACATGGCTGGTGGTATGCTCCTTCTATAAAGACAAATACACATATTATATGTATGTGTATGTAAGTATGTTACATAGATACAATGACACAAACACACACACTCACACAGGCATACATAGGAATTGTCCATATTTAAAAGCATATCTCTTAACTGCCCTGATTTTGCAGAATGTCCCTGATTTTATCTCTTATTTTTGTCTTATCACTCATATTTTTTTATTTTTATTTTCTGTTAAATTGGCAAGGATAATAGTCAGTAATGTCAGTCATTAAGGAACATAAAAAACAACTAGGTGAGTCATCATGGGAACCATAAGATGCCTAGTGATATACAAACTTAAAGGCTCTTGTCCCCTTTTCAGGAACTTAGTAGTGCTCTCCTCCCAAATCAAGCAGGTTCTGTACACAATAAAATTGGTATAAAGTTGTGTCGACCCATCCACTTATCAAGACTAGCCTTAAAGGTAGCCCAAGTAGTAGTGACTTATGCCATAAGCTAGGAATATATTAAGTTTGGACCCTGTCCCTCCAGTGAGCTTTGTTTATTTGTTGGTGTAGCTTTAGATTATAGTTTCAAATGTGTTATTGTTTAACCTGTTGTTCTAGTAACCATTTAAGTGAATTAGAATAATATTTAAAAGTTCTTCCTGATTTGGGGCATTTGTTCATCCCATTGTTTTTGGCTTTGTCCAAAATTCTTGAGTAAGGAAGTTGACAACTATGGCTAGAAGAGATGTCGCTAGAACTGCATTCAGCAGAATGGGAGAGAAAATGGTGTTTTACATTTATGGTAAAACCAGTCTTTTTGTTTGTTTTTCACAGAAATGAGTTATAGGAAAGGTTTTTTTTTTACTACTTTTGTGTCATGTCACAAAACTAATCATTATCCTTCCTATTTCTCCTTCACTTTTAAAGAATTTGTTGAAAAAAACAGAGCTCCTCTTTGTATGCCAAACACCTAAAGCCATACTATCCATGAGTGACACAACAGTGTCAGTACTTTCTAAAAAAAAAAAAAAATTACTTGACTTTTTTAGTCAAGTCATTTTTTTCAGAATATATATATGAATTCTGTAATCTGTCTCCAGGCCAGGATGATGTGTACTGTCTCACCTAGTCCTAAGTTTGTATGTTTGTATATATGTATGTATGTACTAATACTTGACTTAAACTGATTTACTGACAGACTGCTACTGTTTTCAGGTGCAAGTGCAAATTGAACTTGTAACACAATATTTCTTTCAGGGTAGTTATCATTCCATCTGTCAGAGTCCTCCTGGGGTCTGGGCAACATTCTTTGTGGGCAATTTTGCAGGCAGTAGCAGCAAATAATATCCAAGGCAAGCACATTGTCTCACACAATTCAAGTCTTCAAGGAAATCCAGGTAGTAGGTACCATGCAACGTGCGTGCAGTCTGTAAAGTCTGTGTCACTGTCAAGTCTACCATGGGGTGGAGACGTTGACTGACAGGGATGGGGAAGGCGTTGATTATATTCCATATTGTATAACGACTAAATGCTTTTCAGTGCTTGAAGATAATCATCTCCATTCTGAGGTCTCTGTCAGTCCTATGCAATAATCTGTTCACTTCACCACTGGACAGTGTCTGGAGCTACAACATTAAAAGTTTATCCAGATGATTGCCTAGAGCTGCGAATTTTCTGATTTGCAATCCTGAATCAATTACTACAAGCCAGATATAATGATCATCTCAAAAATAGAGGCTAAAAATATTTCATTCCTGGCACAGAGATTGTACTTGATGCCTCAGCACATTACAGGAAGAACAGATTTACTCAACAAAAATTATCACAAAACAGTTAGCGGTGTAGTCGTTTATACAAAAATCATGTACATCTCAAATGTAAAACAGATGGAGGTGTAGGCTTTTAACTTACACCTAGGTGATTCTCAGTGTATTTAAGCCAGCTTTATAAGCTGATCACAGTTTGTCATTAGACTGCCATTCTTTCAGCTCACCTTAGGCCTCTCCCCAACAAAAATATATTTAATTTTTCTGCACCTTTTACAAAAGCTTACCTTCAGTTAATAAAAGTAAGCTTGTCTCACATGTATGAATAAGAGAAAAACAAGCATTTTTACAGCCACATTTTATTGTCTAAATAAATAATATTTATTTGTTCCCAAATCTCTCTTGCTGCCGTCTGTGCTTCTTTCATCACACATACTCCAACGTACTTAATTTTATTATGACTTCATAAGTAGGGGTATTGTTATATTAGTTCAAATGTGGGAGCATAATTAATTGCTATTGCCTTAACCTTACTTTTATTTGTTTCTTCTTTTTGTATCCTGACTAGTCCTGAAATTTTCTCAAAATCCTAGATGTTGTTCTGGATCTGTACTGTGCAATATTAAATCATCGTCAGATAATGCAGTTTTCTCCTCTTGTTCCTTCCATCTATACCCTTTAGATGTGCATTCCCTCATCTTTTAGATAAATGGAAAATAGTAACAGGGATAGCGAGCATCATTATCTCACCCCGATACCAAGAATAATCTTCTGAGAAAGGACCCTTCCTGTGTTTACACTACCTGTTGCCACATAGTAAATGTCCCCCGCTAATCTAATATTTGCGTGAAACCAAGCCTCCTCGATACTTCCCAGAGATAATCCCAGCAGACCCTATCAAATGCTTTCTCAGCACACTGACTTACTGAAAGTAGGGGCTTTCCCCTTTCCCCTCAGCTTCTTCTTGCATCATCATTGTTTTATTTATATTGTCAAACATTTGCCTCCATTCTACAAGCCCACACTAATCCACATTTATCAGCCTTGGAAGCAGTTTTGCCATGCTTAGAACAATGATCCCAATAAAAAAACATGTAGTTATAGTTTAGCAATAACACTAGCATAGATGACCCAGGGTCTGCAAGATCTTTACCTTCTTTTGACATTATTGTTATTCCTGCCCATTTCCAAGTTCTCATTATATGCCCCCTTCTGATGTTGTGTCTTTCGGCTTTTCCCGGTTAGGGGTCGCCACAGCAGAAACTCCGGTCTGCTAATGATTGGCAGTAGATTTTTACGTGCCGAGTTGCCAGACCTGATGCACAACCTTCAATGAAGGTACGCCCATTCACACATGTCTCCACACAGAAGACGCTCTAGCTGAGAATCGAACAGGACAACGTCTTACTGTGAGGCGACAACGCTACCGCAGCACCACCAACGCCCCCTTCTGATATTTTGTTTAATAAAGTGTGCCACATTTTCAACATATCCATGCCTCCTGCTTCCAATACCTTAACTGGGAATCCACTCTCCCCTGGAGTCTTTCCTATAGCTTTTCTTTTAACTTGCTCCTTAATTTCAATTAATGTTATTGGAGCTATTAAGCTTTCTGTTTTCTGCCATAAGAGCCTAATGAAATCCATGTCCTCTATAAAAATGTTCATTTGATTTATGCAGTCCCTCTGTCTCTGTTCTTCCTCATACAAAACCTTATAAAATTTCTAAATATGTTTGAAATAAGTCTTGGGTCCCTCTCTATCCTACCACAATCCCCGCTCTATATTCTGTTGTCGAAGTTACTATCCCAACAATTTTAATGATTTAGAATTGTTTCAAAAAATGTCAGTCTAATAGTAGTTTTCCTTCCTAGTGGTCTCCTACCTTCGGCTTATTATCTGCCATCTCCTTCATTTCTGGTCGAGTTATATTACCACCTTTATTCTATAGAGCTTTTATATTTGCTAATCTCCCCAAATATATTCTATTATTTCCGTCCCACAAATATCTCTTCTTATTTTGAAACAGTACCTTTAGTTCTGTCTTCAATGACTCACACAATTCTTTGTTTGCTTTCAGTTTTTCTAAAGCTTTCTTTAAATTTTCACTACTTCTGTTTTTGATTTTTTTTCCTTAATATCTATGTTGGGAATTGCTAGTGTGTTTTCCTATTATCCTAGACTATTATCCTATCTATTACATTTCAGGCAAGATCCATTAGACATGGTGGGTGTGTATCAAAATACTTTACTAAGTAACTATTTTCTAGTAATAGATAACCCCTGTCCGATCTCCCCCCCCCACACACACACACACCACCCACTGTGCCTTGTGAAAACAAAGTGCATTCCTTATCTTTGAGTAATGTCGCTCTTCTTATATACATAAAGAAGATGTTGAGGCTTGGATGTTCCTTTAAGTAGTTTATTATATATATATATATATATATATATATATATATATATATATATATATATATATATATATATATACAGGCTTTTCACTTCCTTTGGATTCTAAGCCCTCTAAAGCTCTTTCATTACATTTATGCACCCCTCTAGCCCCACCCCTTAATTAACTTACCAATAAACTCCCTCTAACAATAACATACTGTAAAACCCACCCCATCTCTCTCCTCCTACACACTTAGCACTCCTACCCCTTTCCCAATGGCTTCCCTCACCAATACACTATATCACAAAACATTCATACTTTTCATTGTCATGTACACTGCTTTTCTAGTCCTACTAATCCAAGCTACCTCTACACATGCCACCTTAAACTCATCACCACCAACATCCAGCACCCAAACCCTTCCATTGCCTGATAGCACAGATAGTTACTCAAACATTTCACCTTCTTTATTTGTAGTCTGTAACCACAATACAGCCAAAATAAAACTATTCCCTACCAACTCCGAACTTAAATTATGGCTTCTACACCAACCCAAACCCCTCTCACAGAGCCATCAAACCTATATTATTATTTACCTTCTCCTCTCTCTAACACAATGAGGGACATCCATCCCAATCCTTGTCCAAGTTACACTCCAAAACCCACCTCAGATCCAAAAAACCAACAGCTACATTTAATAACAATAAACACGCACAGTAATTGTAATAAAATTACCGAATTTCATCCCTGGCTAACAACTCACACCCCAAACATTGTTGCAGTAACTGAGACATGGCTAAAACCACATATTGCAGACACTGAAATCCTTCTCCCAGGATATAACATTATCCATTCTGCTAGAGTCCATAACAAAGGTGGCGGCATAACATTAATCTATCAAAACTCCTTAAATATTACAACCTACCCCAAACAAGTCCCTTGTTTTGGAAACTTAGAATTCTTACTAACATCCCTTCGTATTAATAGCAACAAACATCTAAGTATTGCAGTAGTCTACATTCCCCCAGGCCACAATATCCCCATTCTAAAGGATTTTCTATCCTGAATAAACCAGAATGTCTCACAAGAGACCGTAATCCTAGGTGACACCAACATTAATTGGCAAAACCTAACTTCCACCCCTCCAGTCACTAGTATAAATCTGCATGGCTTCACACAACTTATCAGTACTCCTACCCATAGTCTATCCACAATATCTGAGTCTACCTTGGACTGGATATTAGTATCCCACCCTCACAATTACTCAAACTCAGGCACCCTACCCAACATACTAAGTGACCACCTCCCAGCATACACCCATATGACTCACCCTGAAGCAGTCAAAACACACACCTACAAAACATCCAAGAACCTCACTCACTTCGACCAAAATAAATTCATAAGCATTTTGAAAGCTCAAAACTGGGCCCCACTAAAAACACTCCCCTTAGATGTATCTGTTAACTACTTCAACCAACTTTTTCTGGATACTCTCAACAGCTTAGCCCCAATACGAATCAAGCGAGCAAAAATTAATCATGCCCCTTGGTTAACAAAACAGGCTAAACAAACTTTCCTACATAGAGACAAAGCATGGAAAGCATGACAAAAAAATAAAACAAAACAAAATGAACGTAACTACAAACAACTCCAAAATAAAGCCAAAAAGCTAGTCATACAAGATAAAAAAATACTTTTCCTCTCAGTTATCCACCTTAAGCAACAATCCAAAAATTTTCTGGAAGTCTGTCTCCACTCTTCTTAATCCTGGCACCTTACAAAACCCATCACCTGCACCCATCAAGACTCCACAACAAATTTTGTATGACTTCAACACCTATTTCATACTACCATTTAAAAGCTAATCAAAGACTCATCAACAAACATAAACTCACACTCCCAATATACCACTAATTCCTTACTTGATAACAATAAACCCCCTTCCGCAGACGACTCTACAAAAACTCACTTAGCTCCCTCATTTACTATTCACCCTGTACCCACCTCTCTTATACTCAAACTCCTAAACAAACTCAAACCCTGTTCTCTTTCCGCAGATAATCTTCCCCCAGAATATCTACAACTAGCAACAAATGCAATCGCATATCCAATTAGCATTCTTATAAATCGCTCTATCTCAGAATGCTATATCCCCCAACTGTGGAAAAAATCTATTATTTCACCATTACACAAAGGGGAAATTCCCATTATCTCTCTATCGCACTATCTCTATACTTTCTCCATTATCTAAAATCTTAGAAAAATGCGTTCGTACACAATTACTTAAACACCTCTCTGATAATGATCTTCTTGCCCCCACCCAACATGGGTTCTGTCCAGTGCATAGCACTATCACAGCCCTGCTCTCATTCACTGATACTGTAAACAAAGCCTTGGATGCTGGTCTCCTTCTTCAGTAATCTTACTGGCTCTATTTAAGGCTTTCAACACAGTATTGTATACTAAACTACTAAATCAGCTACCAAAACTAGGATGCTACCCCAAATCTCTAAACTGGTTTACCTCATACCAGAACAACAGGGAACAATCGGTAAGATGGAATAATGTGCAATCTGATTATTAATCAAACAACACAGGAGTCCCACAAGGATCCATTCTAGTGCCACTACTCTTTAATAGCTTCATCAATGATCTTCACAGAGCTTCCCAACTAGGTAATCTCATCCAATACGCCAACGATTCCACAATAATATCTACCTCCAATAGATTCTCTGACTTCCTTACAGTTACACAAAATGCTTTCACATCAATCAAATCTTGGCTTAATAATGCACAACTGCTGTTAAACCCAAAAAAAACTAAACTTTTACTATTCTCTACAAAACTACCAGACATAGATTTCAAAATCTTTTCTAAAGATAGTACGGAAATTGAAATAGTGAAAACAGCTAAATTGCTAGGCATGACAATAGATGACAAACTCACTTATGAGCCACATATTTTCAATGCAATAAAGAAAACACACTTTAAATTAGGCAAACTTTATCATCACAAACTCTTCCTGGACAACAACACCAAAACAAAACTTGCCAGTGCCTTACTCATCCCTTCCCTTCTATATGGTAGTGCCATCTTTACTAACCTTCACTCAACCCTTAGTAACAAACTACAGTCCTGCTATTATAAAATAGCTAAATTTGCCTCAGGAAAGCCTAACTGCTCACACCATTGCCAAGCTATTTCAGAACTGAACTGGCTCTAGTTTTCCCACCATCTCTATCATACCCAACTAACTTTAGCCCACAAACTAATTTGTAAACCCAACACCTGCCCAGCACTCAGCTCCATTCTACAAACTCATACTCCTACATGAACACCAAGATCCTCTTGCAAACAGCGGTTAACCATAACCAAATCCAACAAAATAGCTGGACAATGTCTGTACTCACATAGCATTGCTAAACTTTGGAATTCCTTACCCTCCCACATAACTCAAACTGACTGTATAAAAACTTTTAAATCGGCACAAAAATCACATTACCTAAATAACCCTTCCTACCTCTGCAAAACTAACAGGTCACCTTAAAACTGCTTCTTAATTAATTCTTGTATGTGAAATGCCTCATAGCAGGTTCTCTGACCTCTGTCTTGTTCACAGTCATTCAAATTTTTGTGACAAACACACACAATAGATGTACTGTTGTGTATCTCAGCTTTTTACACATGTAACTTTCTTTGCCTATATATTGTGATCCTAAATATTTAATAATGTAAACTCTGTACTGTCCTGAATTGCATATCTCTACTTTATACATGTAACTTCATTTATACTTATGTTAAATATGTATACTTTGTAAAACTTTCTTGGAGCTTTTCTCCCTGGGCCTCCACTGAAAATGGGTTACTGACCCAGTGGACTTTCCTGGTAAACAAATGTCAATAAATAAATAAATAAATGTGGACAGTATCACAGTCATATAGTACATCAACAAGCAGGGGGCACAAAGTCTTACCTTCTTTGCAGGCTGGCTCTTCAGGTTTGGGATTTTGCAACCCACCATTACTTGGTTCTTTAGATGGTTTACATCCCTTCAGAGCACAGTCTAGTGGTAGACTCTTTGAACAGGCCCAGAACACATTCTCAAGAAATGGATGCTTCACAGAGAGGTGTTTCTGGACATTGTCCATTGATGGGGTACTCCTCAAGTAGATCTTTTTGCCTCTCCTCCGAACGACAAGTTCCCCCATTGTGTTCCAGATTTCCAAGTCCACTGGCTTGGAAAGTGAAAGCCATATCTTTTTCTTGGAAGGGGATATTCCTGTATGCCTATCTTCCTATTCCTCTACTTCTCAGGGTCTTGCACAGGATCATGTAGGGTACACCCAGAATCTTGATTGTGGCTCACAAGTTATCTCACAGGATAGATCTTCTAACACAAGACAAGAGGTCTCTCCTTCGCCCTCACTAGTCCACACTTCAGCTGATACTGGGTGATAAGGTTTTGATTTCTCTCAGGCATGCATCCCAAATCTATGACAAGTTCTCGTACCCTTGATAAGTGTAAGCAGGGGCTTGGGAGATCAATCATTTACAGGCTGTCTGTGCGCATTCGAGATGTGCCATTCCAGGTATGAATTTCCTGTTCCCCATACAGTTGTCCAAGTTACACTTGAATTGGGTTAGGGAGGAACTCTGCTTCACGTGCATGTGGAGCCTGTTCCTGAGAAGGGAATACATACCTGTCTCTCCAGCAGGTCATATTTATATCACAGGCAAGATTTAAGACTTTAGAATCAGTAATTCTGGTACTTTTTGTTTTGCAGGTATGTAGGAGATCGATCAAATTGGGATCTGATAATGCCTTGTATGACAGGCATACATTTCCCCTCAACAGCCTGTAGGAGACAAAATACAGGGATAGGACCTAGAGGCAGTCTGCACAGGGCATGTTACTTATGCCTTGTAGAGTCTTAATAAGAAACCTCTCTGAATGTTTCAATTGTTGGATATGCCTGGTTAGGTACATACCAAATGAGGCATTGTGCTCAATGATGGTATGACAAATGCTGAATGCAGTGGAACAATGACGTCCTTGGACTTAGATGCCACACCTTTGTTTATAAATTGCACAACATAGAATGATTTCCTCACTACTGTAGACATGATGGTCAAAGGCTAGATTACTGCCTGTGTGTGTACCCAAGTTCATGACTACTGGGTCAATTGTTAGGAGTTTGTTGTCAATATGATAGTAACCAGGGTTCGATGACTTCCCAAAGGATGCTATTATGAATTTCTTGGCTCTGACACAGTTATGTGTCAGCCCCTCTGGGAGAGCATTTGTGTCGGTGGGGGATTCAGTGACAGCTCCTAATTTGCAATCATCTGCAAATTTAGTCAACCAGAGACCACTGAAATTGTCCTTGAGTTCAGAGAAGTAAATGCCAAAAAGGAGCCATCCTAGGACCAGTCCCTGAGGAGTTCTGCTTATTACTGGCCTCTTTGCAGAGGTGGACTTCCCAATTCTAACTTTCTGGGCCTTGTCTATGAGCCAGCTAGCTATCCACTTAGAGACATAAGGGTTTGTACCTAACCTCTTTAGTTTCTCTATACCCGAATGGGGTATTGTGTCAAAGGCCTTGGCCAGGTCAGGGTAGGCAGTGTGAAACATTTTGCCCTCAACCATTTCTTTGCTGACCTTCTCAAAGAAGTCCACCAGGTTGAGTAGGCATGACCTACCCTTGACGAAACCAAAATGGGTTAGGTCCAGTGTCTGGAGGTTTCCTATGTCATTACTGATCATTTCCATGATAATTCTTTCCATGACTTTGCATAAAAAACTAGTGAGACTTATGGGTCTGTAGTTTCTAAGGTCTCTAGATGGCCCACCTTTGTGAAGAGGAATGACTGTTGCTGTTCTCCATTCATGAGGCATGAAGCCTGTTTGGAGGCTACAGTTAAATAACAATTCCAGAGGGCCTGGTAGGTCATGTTTCCTGCTTAGAATGCATCCTGGAATATTGTCTGGATCCATGTTCTTGGTCTTAGAGAGAGCATTAAGGACCTCTTCCCTAGTGATAGCAGGGGGAGTTATATTTGATGATATTTCTTGAGGGAAGGTTGAGGGAGAAAGAGGGGTAAAGCTGGAGCTGAATTTGTTGGCCAGTAGCTTTGCTATATCTTCTGGCTCAGTATAGATGGTACCATTAACAATGAGTTCTGCACACAATTGTGTATTGCCTTTGTGGTTGTCATTGGACTGGGAGGACAACATTAACTCAAATTTGGCTTTGGTAGACTATTTGTCCTGAGTTGTTTTTCTAATTTGATGACAGTGCTTTTATCCTGCTGGGTGCTGCACCTCCTAATTTTTGTCATGATTTTCTTCCTTCTGTTATACAGCCGGTTGATATTGTGATTCCAAAAGGGAGGCTTGTTTGAGTTAGTTCTGTACTTCTTCCTGGTAGGTACAGCTGCCTCTATACAGATATTAACATGCTTGTATAGGTTTTTTGTGAATAGTTCTGCGTAGTTAGCAGTGTTCCCAGGGTATATGTGAGCTTGGAATTTTGCCAGGTTATCACTTCATGGTAGGAAGTCAGCCTTAGATTAGTTCCTGAATATTCCACTGTTAGCAGGTGATCCAAGTTTTATTTTTACTTAAAAGAGACCATTTGTGGTCTCTCCCACTTCTTCTTCTTCTGAGTCCCCCCTTCCCCTTGGTGGTTGTGGATAATAGTTGAGGGTCTGGAACTTGTTGTGGTTCCTTATTCATTCTAATCTTTAAGGAAGGGGGTGAGAATTCTAAAGGGTCTCCCAAGTTCTTTGTTTTCCTCATCCACTAATTGCATTCTGTCCTCATTGGCATTCCATAAATTGTGTAAGTTTTACATGTCATCAGTCCTGGTGGACCCTTTAGAAGGTATGCCGCGAGAATGATGAGGACCACATGAGCGAACACTCTGACATATCTTCCTTCTGGACCCATGTTAATACTTGTTTCTGTTCAACATTATCCATTCATGCAGTCCCCGTCTTTCTCATCTTACGACCTTCTAATTGCTGTATTTTCAGATTTAAAATTTGGGCAATCACCACCATCATCTCCTCTCCCCAGCACTACTGCAGCATTGATATATGTACTATATAATCTATAGCATTGTGACTGATATGCATTCTATGTCTTGTATATTTAACGTCATTTCATAATGTACTCTGTAACCTTGTATTTTATAACTTGTACACTGTCTAGCTTATTGTATTTTGTTTTTAATTTGTATAGTCTGTTTGAAGTCTGAGCTTTCCTCCCCATGCCTCCAATGAAAATGGGCTCATTCTGGTCCAGTGAACCATCCCAGTAAACAAATGCAAATAAATAAATAAATACATATAAAATAAATAAATAAATACATCAGGATGTATGGCAGGAACATTAAACTTAAATGAGCTATCTAACTGACTACATACTTGCACGCTCACACTCTGGCTGCTCACTCAAAATAGTACTCTTAGTTACACATGCTCAGTACTTACATGCATATGCTGACTCACTGGAAAGCTTCTTAAAGGTATATCACACACTCTGATCTACATCCTCCCTCTTTACTGAGCTATCTCATATAAACAAATGACATAGGCATGCAATTATACAGACCCTAATAAAGAAAAACAACAGTCATATTCAGGTTGCCATATATCTGAAAGTAGGTTTCAAGATGCGACCTGATCTCGTGTCATAATGGTTAGGACTGGGTTTAGTAACAGGGACAGTCACTGGGAAATGTTCTGCTTGAGGAGTCTCAGGGATTTTCTCAGGAACGGGTATTGCTGACGGAATGCCCTCTAGAACAGAAACATTGGACAAGTCACTCTGAGAACTATAGTCTTTGCCACAGGCAAGATGCTGTAACACTAGTTTGGGCACTGGTAACAAATCCTTCCAATTTCATCTGAATTCCATTCCTTGTGATTTCACAATGTACGATCTGTGCTGTTGATACAAACTCTTCACAAATCCGATGCGATCAAAACATTTTGCCATCTGCATCCTCACCTGCTCCCCTTTTTGTAAAGAACAGAGCAATTTGCTGATTTTATCACAGTAAGACTTCTGGGATAAACGCTTTTTCAACAGTTGAGCTTTTACAGCTTTGTTGTTCTTAACACATGGAACCAATAAATTACTGCTGATTGGTAGTGTGGTTTTGATTTGTCTCGACACAAGTCTCTGGGCAGGTGAATCAAGATGATTAACACGAGGAATGTTTCTGAGATTTAACAAGTTTATAAAAACATCAGTATTGCCATGTCTGGATTTCTCTAACAGCTGTTTTCCACTTTGAACTGCACATTCAGCCAAGCCGTTTGGCTGGGGTTATTCAGGACTCCTCGTAATATGAGCAAAGTCCCACTCTTTTGCAAATTGTCTGAACTGCTGACTTGTACACTGTGTACCATTGTCAGAAATGACCCTGTGTGGACTACCATGGACAGAAAAATGTCTCTTCAACTTAGTAATGACAGTATTGGAAGTTAGATTGGGAAGTAGGTAAATCTTGAACCAATTTGAATAAGGGTCTACTAACACCAAGTAATGTTGACCATTCCACTCAAAGATATCTGTGGCTACTGTTGACCAAGGTAATTCAGGAATCTGGCTTAACTTAAGTGGTTCTTTCTGCTGATGTGGCTTTGTACTATTACATACTGAACAAGATGAAAGTACTTTCTCAATATCTCTTGAAGGCCAAAATACTAGATCTCTCATCCTTCTTTTGGTAGAATCAGTTCCTGGGTGGCCACGATGCAAGATGTTAATGTACTCTTGTTGCAACGATTTTCGAATAATTACTTTAGGACCTTTTTTCTGTTTTTTTGTCAGAAAAAGCAGCCTGTATGAAAATATCATATTCCTGCTCAAACACTCTCCAGTTTTCTGCAATACTGTTATCAAACACAAGCAGCACAGCTCTGCAAAAACCTTCTATTATGCCCACAGATTATAGAAAACACTATGCAAAATTGCCCTTGTAATTATATACGAACAGTCACATACACCAGGTACTTGTAATAACATTCAAATGTACAATAAGCTCTTTGAAATACTGTACTCTGCAAAATATACCTTGAAATAACTAATTTGCAAAATATTCTTTGAAGCAACTTTACTTTGCAAAATAACTGCACTGTAACACTGCACACACTTGCAAACACTTTGCACAGTTTGAATATTTTGAATAACTTTAGGTAATATGAAAAAGTAACACAGCAAAAAAATACAGTCGTTTTTATTTTTTTGTACATTTTATGCAATTCGGATATTGTTTCAAACATTTCATAATTATTTTGACTATTTTTATCAATATGTCACAGTTTAGGACATTTCATTTAATAAGAAATTTGTTTTGAGCATGCTGAGTGCTTTGTTTTATATCTGTAGCAAAAGAAATCATTTAAGCAAGTTTTATTACCTGGAATTTGTTTCTGACCTGTTTTGCGAGTCGTTTGAGCAGTAGGAATGATCCACTCATGTATATTCCTCCAGCTTTAACTGGTTGCCTCATGGCTGTAACTCTGGATCCCATTCTGACACCGTGTCTACCATCTTATATACATAAAGTTCATTTAAGTAATTTATTATATACAAATACATCAGGATGTATGGCAGGAACATTAAACTTAAACGAACTATCTAACTGACTACATACTTGCATGCTCACACTCTGGTTGCTCACTCAAAATAGTACTCTTAGTTGCACATGCTCAGTACTTACATGCATGTGCTGACTCACTGGAAAACTTCTTAAAGGTATATCTATCCACCAACCTGAATATCTTTAAATAAAAGTTCAGAAATGATCCCTGTTTGATTACTGCTGTCCTCCCTGGACCCCCTGAGACATTCACTCTGTGACTCTATTCCAGTCTCCATATACAATAAAAATTATCTATTCATAGCTTATTATCTCATTTAATAGTTTCTTTAGTTTACTTTGTCTAGCTAGAGGTGCTGTATAGACACCTACCAATGTCACTGTTTTTACCTACCTGTAGCCTCTTACCTCAATCTCCCAATCTTGAATCGAGGAAGGTGTAGTCTACTAATGATATTAATTTAGATATCTTTTCTTCTGCACTCACTCAGTTTCTATGGTAGGATGGTGCTGGCTCTATTGATGTTGGCTAGCAGTTGTAATAATTCACTACCATGGACTCTTGATATACTAAATTCAAGTCTTGTACATCTTGTCTTACTTAAAGGGCACAACTCCTGATTTGGTCCAGAGTTGCACAGATGAGGGCTGGAATGTCAATAGCAATCTGTAGGCTTCTGGAGTGACAAGCTTGACCTGGATGAGCACTATGCTATATACCAAGCTGAGATCTCCCATGTGAGTGCAGCCTATTTATCCAGGAAGACCACTGCAGTGACAAACCAACCAACCATGGTCTTTTGAGAGGTGGACAGATTTTACAGCCCAGCCTGTCTCTTCAATTGTTGAGTTCTTTCAGTTCTTCCATTTGAACAGTTTGCTCAGTTTTTCACTGACAAGAATGCCACTGTCAGATCCACTTTCCCACCATATGATCCCATATAAAGTGCACTGATCACAGACAGCTCACTTAATTCTTTTTTGATGGTGTTTGATATTCACAATAACAATGAGTTTCTTACTGTGCTCATTCATTTTAATTTCTCCAAGTCTTTTCAGTTTCTAATACCATGAAAAGAATGGACCCCATTCCTAAGTCAGGGTATGATTAGAGTTCATGAATTTAGTATTGTTTCAAGCTTTGATCTTAGCCAGGAGTGCTCTTCTCAGCCCCAACAATGCACCCAGAATTGCTTCTTTCTGCAGTTCCTATGGGGTGGTTATATATTTAAATACGACTGTAATTTTTTTTTATTAGTCTTGTTGCTCCTACTACTATTGGAAATGTCTAGGTATCGTTCTTCCACATCTCTCACTTCTGCCTTCAAATCCTGATATTTTCTTACTTTGTGTGCCTCTGTTCATAAGACACTGTAATCACTGGTTGTAGCAATTTCAATGATCAGTGCTACTTTTGTCCTTTTTACATGGACCACTATATCTGATTTTCTCACATCTATTTTAGAACTGCTGGTAATGGATGATCCTAAGTGATATATATACATCATTATTCTCTGTAACGTTTGGTGGTTCATGTTTTCAAATGCTTCTCAGCTACTTCTACATTGCAGTGCTTGCACAATCCTCAGTGCAACAGTTTTCCATATTATTGATCCTTTCAGGATGCAGGCCCTCTGCCATGTCTGATTTTGACATACTTCTCGTATGATTTCCCTTCCTGCTTGACACCAAAATGTTTCTGCTAAATTAAGCAAAAAAGTTATCTTAGACTTCTGCTTATGTTTAAAACTTTCACGATGTTTGGAACTAATGAGGTCAGCAGATATGGATGCAGATCTATATATGTAATCAGTTTCAAGAAGGCCAATACCTCCTTCAGACTGAGGAATATATAATCTTGGTATACACTAATTTTTATATATGATTTGATAAGCATGAAGCATTTGTCTTGTTTTCATGTCCAATCAATCCAGTACTTCTTGGGGCCAGTAGATCACCCCAAAACTGTAAGTTAGAACAGGAAGAGCAAACTGATTTATAGTTTGGACTTGATTCCTAGATGTCAAGGCAGTTTTCATTATCAGTTTTAGTCTTCTGAAGTATTTCTGATTTTTATTCACATTTGTTCATGTTTTATTGTTGCTCCTTCATTTATTCCTAAATATTTATACATTCCCTCCTGCTCATGTTCCTTAATATCATATTTGTGTCCCAGGTTGATATTTTCTTGGTCCTACAGCTTTTCTATTTTAAATGTTGATTTTGAACATTTACCAAGACAACATGTCATTCTTGCATCATCTGAGAAGTTTGTAGTTGTGCTTTTTCAACTCCTCAATCTGATGAAGTATGCAGTTTTACATCATCCAAAAAAGCAGATGAGAAATCTTTAAGCAAGGTTGTTTTCTGTAAGCCAAAATGTAACCATAGCCTATCTGTTAAGTAAACAGCTTAATGGGTTAAGGGCAAGACAAACAGCAATGGTGACAAAGAATCACCCTGGAATATCCCCTTTTGAATGTTTATCCCTGGGATAATAATTTGCCCTTTGTCATGGCTTAACTGCAAAGTGATTTGCCACTGTTTCATGGTCACTGTAATGTAATTGATCAATATAGGTTGTATCTTACACATCTGTAAGCATTCCTTTGTCCATGAATGTGGGATGCTGTTAAATGCTTTTTGTAATCTATCCATGCCATACTTAAATTCTTTCCCTTTTACAGTTCTCTAGTATGGCTGTATTTAGCAACAAATGATTCTCTCTTACATGTGACTTTCTTTGGTTATCCTTTTGTTCTGTTGCCATAATTGATTTTTTTCCCTAAATGACTATAAACTTTGTCTGTATCAATTCCAGTATATAGTTTTTAAACTGTCAGAAGGCAAGCTATTGGTCTATAGTTCAGAGGATGGCTTTGCAGGTTCACTTTTAAGAAGTAGAATATTTTTTTCCTGTTATTAACCAGGGTGGTGTATATTCAGGATGACATGTAAGTAATTTTTACTCAGGACTAAATCTGTGTATAAAGATTTTAATGCTTTTAGCCAGAAGTTAGGTACTGCATGTTGATTTGGAGTTTTCCATTTAGGAGTTTTTCTTAATTTTGTCTTAATTTTTCTGACCATTACTTTATCCCATTTCATATCCTCCTCATTAAAACCTCTTACTGTTTCTTTAATTCTTCTATATATTCAACATTGTTATGTTCAACAGGATCTTCACAAATACTTCTTCAAAATGTGCCTTTTCCTTCTTTATTTGTGGTTTTTCTATTGCTTTTGCTTTATTTCCTATAAATTGCTATCATCTTGGTGGGATTTTGTAACAACAGGGTCCACCTTGTGAAGGTACTCACCAAGACTTGAGGTTGAATTCAGTTCCAGTAATACCTTTTTTTCTTTTTCTTTCTGATTTCATCTCTCCATTCAGACCCCCACTATGTAGTCTACAATGTGTGGTTTGGATTCTTGTCCACTAGACTGGCTCAGGTTAGAGTCAATGAATTAGATCCAATTATTATTTATTTATGTATTTATTTATTTTTTGGGATCTCGGTGTCTTCATTGAGGATGAGCGTGATTCCAGCTGCCTTGAAAGATGGTCTTGTCACACTTATAGTAAAAAAAAAATCTCTTAATTCAAATGTCTTTGACAACTGTTGCCCCATCTTGAACATTTCTTTCCTTAGCAGGGTTATCAAGGAAGTTATATATACATACATGGAGTGCTATCACACAGTAAACAGATCCTTTTTACTCTGGCTTATGCTGTTATCATTGTATGGAGATGACCATGATCACCTAACGACTAGAGATTGGTGCTATTATTCTATTTAAGTCTTCCTGAATTTTTCAGTGGCATTTGATCTCTGTCCCTTTCCCTCTGAAGCATTTTAGGCTATTTTTGGCTACCTCACAGTAGACCACCATGGCAGCAATGGGTAGGCTGCACCACCTGTCTGATACACAGTGCACATAGGGTAGCTGTCAGTAGGACAATCAGGGATCGATATCCATGGCAACAGTGCATAGGGTGCACCACCTGTCTGATACACAGTGCACATAGGGTAGCTGTCAGTAGGACAATCAGGGATCGATATCCATTGCAACAGTGCATAGGCTGCACCACAGTGCACATAGGGTAGCTGACAGTAAGTCAGCAGAACAACCATGTCATTGTTGCTGTCATTTCATCATTGCTTGTGATCTATTACTTTTTTCTTTAATTTTGCCAAGTGTTTAGGGTTTTTAATAGCATGACTGAAATGGATGCCATTTGTTAGTCAGGGTATAGTTAAAGTTCAGAGATGAATATCACTTTGACATTTGCCAAATATGATCTTCTCAGCACCCATAATGCACCCAGAAATTCCTTCCCCTATGTTTTATATGAAGCTGCCTGTATATGTTTTGGAAATTCTTTTTTCATTAGCCCAGTTGCTCCTCCTACTATTGGAACTATGTGGCTGTCTTTCTTCTGTTTTGCCATAGTTTTTTTGGCACCCCATATGTACCTAGAAGCTGGGTCTCCATGGTACCGACAATGTCTGTCTCTGGTCACTAATCTACTATGTCTCGCACCAAGGGTGTTTCCAGGGTGCTCACAGTAGGTGGTCTTACATACAAGCTGACCACTGATGGATGGAGTTCTCTTCCTGTTCATGTATATCTCCACTTGAGTAAGTGATGAGGCATGAATATCTATACAGTTGTGCCCGTAGCACCATCAGTAGACATACCACCATATGGAATGCTTGTAAAGTAGTTTTCAGTTTTGTGGGGCACTGGAGAACATTGTGCATTCCTACACATGTCACAATATGCATGAATGAGTATTTGATATGATGATTGGCATATGCCTAGTATAGCACCTGTATACTGCTGCAACCTTCCAGTGGCAAGGATGTAGAGGGTTGTTGCAGACCTGGTCTCCACTGGGATAGTCCAGCATTACTGTTCATCTGTTGTGAGGTCCATGGGGCACACAACACAAGGTGTTCAGATACCTATATCTTCCCTGTAGTGCTCAAGGCATTATTGACTGTGGAAGGTTGGAGGGCTTTATCTCATACGGATGTGCCACTGCATGGTAAGACCTGGCTAGTATGTGGCACATGTCCAGCACATTCCTCCTGTCCATCACTGCTAGTCCATGTATAAGATGTGTTAATCCATTCAAGTCTTTCCTATTGTCTGCTTCAACATGCCATTATATTCTGGGGTACTGTGCTTTGGATCATGCTATGTATTCCATCACTGCACAGTTTACCTAAACTGCAGCACAAGGGTGGCATATATGTTTCACAACTCTGCCTTGTGTCACATCTCATTGTGTAATCATGAAGGTATTGTCATTTCCTCATAATTCTATTGTAATTTCCTCATATTTCTATGTTTCATGTATTATAAATGTACTCTGTGACTGTTCTTTAAGTTTTATAAAATTTCCATTTATGATCACACAGTTAAACACAGCAAATCAAAAATGTAAAATGCAACACATCTGCTAAATAAAAGCTTGTGTAACATCCAAACATCACAGTATAAATATTACAATTAATACTTAACCTCAATTACTAATATAATAAAATATTTCTAACCCTGAATGACTGGTTCATCATTCTATGCAATTTTATGTTTTACTCTGCTGACCTGCACAATACTTAATCTTTTCATGATTCATAGTCATTCCCACAGCTTCACTAGTTTTTCTATATGTTGACTACAAAATGTCAGCAGCTATATGTCAACTAATGAATACAGGCAATGAAACTCTTTACCTGTTACAAAAGGGGATTTTGCAGAGCAAGTCTGAATATCCTTTTAGCCTGGAAAATTGCATTTTGACCCAAATGTAAAAAAAAAAAAATGCGAGCTGTTACATTTATAAAGATCTATGACTATGCTGTAAGTTTAGGAGAAAATATGGGAAAGTGACTGTTATATAATGCTACATTCACTAAACTGAAAGCAACAACAAACTCGTCATGTTCAATGTTTTCAGCCAATATGTTCAGTTTGTCCAGCCTATGATCCTGTGGCAACATAAGCTGTATTCTTGATCAGTAGGTGATTTTACACAACAGCTTTGAAAGGTATCTGCAGAATTGCTGAGGGGTATTACCAAAGTTTATAAGGCATGGCCCATCTTTACAGTGTTGACAATGGGGGTCTTAATGTCAAGAAACAAGCACTTAAACACTTGATGAGAAATAACAAATTCATAGAAATGTATTAGAAGTGCTTAACTCAGCAGATTGTCGCTGCTAAGGATTAAATATGTCTTGGTGAGGAAGAGAACCCTACAGCTTTGGATAATAAGTATTTGAAAGTCTAAAAAGGGTGAGGGAGAATATGATGGGCTGAAGAAAAATATAACAAAGGGACAGTTTATTTTAGGAGTTCATAAACTACCAGGCTGAGTAACTGCCAAAGTCAGTAAATGTGAACTTGATCTTAAATAGGCTGTCATCCTGAATTACTGCCAAATGTAGATGTGTGTGTGTGTGTGTGTGTGTGTGTGTGTGTGTGTGTTGTGAGGAAACTATGGGTAAGCAGTGAGGCTAGTTTTTAAAATTGTCTTACAATTGTGCTAAAAAATTAATATTTTGTTGTCTCAAATTTTAGCACAGAGGAATAGGGCTATGAACCGTAAATGAGTTTCATCCTGTGATTCAGAGATTAATTCTCTCTGTCTTTATTTGCTTACTATGTGACTATGAGTAATAACATAACCAGACACTGTTTCCAGATCTCTACTGAAAAGGGCCTTTAACCCATTTGGATAGTTTGGTGACCAAAATACATTAATACATGGATAATAATAATAAATAAAATTAATTGACTCTGTATGTACTTCCCCATTGCGCCACTGTTCCACAATGATTTAGTGACAGCACAATAGTGGACTGTCACCAGGACCTGAGACATAGTTACATGATTGGTTTGTCTCTAACTGACCATCCCTGACACTGTGTGCACACTCCCCACCCTAGAGTATCAGTGGCAATCACTAAGTGCTAAGAAACAGCAACAGGTTATATTTAATTCAATGCATTGCCTATTGACCATATTTACCCCATTGCAGTGAGAAGTGATAAAAAACAGACTTTTGATGAATGTGTCTTTTTTTCCATGTGTGGTTTAATTTCAAACAGACTAAAGAGCTGCATGAAGGTCATTTCTATGAGGAATAAAAATAGAGGGGGTCCCTCTTGGGTTGCTAGTATCCTGCTTACCTGCCCTGTTTTGCAGCTCATTGGTGATGGGAGTTGCTACACTGCTTTGTGGACCACTCAAAATTCAGGTAGTGGTCTTCTGGCTGCATTATTGGATTTGGATGTATCTATTGACTCTATTATAAATGAGTAAATATAGACATATTAGTGCAGCAAAGTGTGGCATAAATTCTGAAGTAAGTCCAGTAATACGTAATTATGCGTTCTGATGGGGTAAGGCAGAATAAAAGGGAATGAAGGGAGAGTGGTTCTTGTGAGAAGGAACTGTAACTGTGGAAGAGCTTGTCAGAATATTGAAGCTGTTAAAATGTTGAGTCATTGATGACAATAAGTGATAGGAAAAGTAATTCAAGAACAAATGTTAGAAATACTTTTGACAGGATTTTAACTAAACACCCACATAGTTTCACAATAAGTAGAACCTTATGAAATGATCCTTCTAATTATAATCCCATGCATACTATCTGGGTGTACACCTCTCCTTCAACAATAAGAAAAATGATTACCACTAGAAATGCCTATAAGCTACATATAAACACAGCATTACAAGGACTATCACTTTTCAATTGGTCCATTCTTAATAATGTGCAAATTATAGACAGTACTGTTAATATAACGTCATTATTCATTCTCAATAAACACATCCCTTTCACAACAATAAGAACAAAGAATATATCACTACTCTACATTGATACACCACCCAGAAGACTAATGAAAGTAGACAGACAGCCTGAAAACCCTACAAAATAACGGAATATGCAGACAGGTAACAAATATAAACAATTAAGGAACAAAGATCCAGATCAAATAAGAGCACCCAAGAAAATGAGTATATTTAATTGCAAAACAAAAATAAGCATAACCCCTCTGTTTTCTGGAGCATTGTTAATTAAATGATGGGAAAACTCCACTTAATCTTTAATGTGATTATGGTACCACCAACATCTTCACTAACCATTTCAAATCAGTCATGGAGAAATAGCTGCTCCCTTTATAGCTTCAACTGCCAAACCTAACATAAAACATATAAACACAAAAACAAAACTCACATTTAAGTCAAACACAACTAAAGACACAAAACTACTGATCCAAAAGTTAAACATTTTATTGCTCCCCTTCCATGGATAAAATACTACCTGCCTTTCTAAAACTCATCTCAAATAGCATTGTCAAGCCACTAACATTAATAATTAACATGTGCTTGCAAAAAAGAATTTCCCAAACTATATGGAAAGACTCAAAAGTTATACCTCTGTTCAAGGGTGGCTATGAGACTAAAATAAAAAACTATAGGCTGATCTCTTTTCTTTGTGAAGTCTTCAAAATTTGTGAAAGTCGTACATACCCAGCTGAGAGACTACTTAAACACATACAACAAACTCACAAATACGGTAGGTGGTGCTTACCCTGGGCATAGAACCCAGATGGCTCCATCTGGAAAAAAAATACTGCTAGTAAGTGAGACAATATTCTTACTACTGCTGCTGTCTTCTTAGATTTCGTGAAATCCTTTAGAATAGTTAATAATGCTATTCTCTTCCAATGACTCCAACCATGAGATGCAGTGAAAAAGAGCTAAAATGGTTCACAAATTATTTACAGGATACAGCCCAAACAGTAGCCTGGCAAACACAGAAGTGCCCCAGGGATCCCTAATTGGACCACTACTTTTTAACATTTTCAGTAATGACATGCCGTGTTATACCAATAGCCTGAAACTCTTATAATACACTGATGACTCAGTAATAATATGGAGGACCAGAAATACAACAACAGCTATTTCACATCACAGTTATAGTAATCTATTAATATTCTGACCGACTGGATGAATAAATCCAAATGTATACTCAGTGGGAAAAATAGACATGATTTTTTTGCAACTAAGACAGCTCATGCACATTAAAGCCATTAAAAAAACATAAGTATATTGAAATTGTGGATTAATTCGAATACATCCATGTCACTATTGACAATATTCCCAAACTAAGAACAAAGTAAAAGACATAAACAAGAAATGAGGTACCCTCTGTAGAATTAAAAATGTCAAAAACAGGAGCAGGCAAAGAAAATTAATATCAACTGCAAAGCAGATATAAACATAAGTCCTTACCTTCAAAAAAACTTGCACTAACAAGTACCCTCCTAATGCCAAAACATTTCTGTGGATGAAGGACATGGTGCTATAGTCAACCTAAACATAACTGTCCATCAAAAACTTGAAACAGAGTACCTTAAAACAGCAAAATTCACAGCCCAACCCATGCTCATGCCTCTCACCTGTGGTACGCTTAACAAGTTACAATGGGTAGCCTATACTAGCAAAACAGAGCTCGTACACCTCACTTTTGTACACATACTTCTTTATCTAAATCTGTGCCTAGCCCTCAGCTCACCACTTTGCTGGTATAGCTCAAAAACGTATTGTAAGATTTACAAAGAAATTCCTCTTACAAATACATAAGACAAAGACAAGTCTAGGAGACAGAGCATCAAGAACCTACCTACCAATCTTACGGAACACTATATCCACAGAACTACAAATTATCGACAACCTTATTTTCTTCAAAAGAACCTGCAAAACCTACATCAGTGATACACTATCCTGCTCCAATGTGCAGTTAAATAGTTAACTACTTGACATTTCACAATGAATTTCACTGCTAGTCTTTCTAATATCTGAGTAATATTGATCTCTTGATATCCTCCTTAATCTATCAGCCTTTCCTTTTTTGCTATCATCTACTCTTTTTCCACAAGAACCCTACTTGTTTTCCTTATTCTTCTAACATTTTACATCATATACATTTGATACAGCCCTATACTTTCCTTAAAGACAATCTAATCTGTAATCGTATACTATCTCCCTACCCCTTTGCTTTTGCAATTCATTACAATAAAATCCCTCATTTTACATACGGGCACATCTTATGTAACAGTTATTCTCACAATATTATTAGGTGAAATTTATGCATGTGCATTTTTTAATAACTTTGTCTGTGATATGTTCTTCAACCATATTTGATGACATATTTAAATGTATGTTTTCCCTGAAAGGTAAAAGGTATTGCATCATATCTGCATTCCAATGTTTTTGTTTTCTTTTTGCCTAGAACTTTCTGTGTCTATATGTGTATAGAAACTTTGAATCTACTACATTTGTTGACTCTTTGTATTTTCCAGATTCCTCTGAAAATGAGTATTTGCTCAGCATGGTTATCTAAATTAATAAAATTTAAATACATAAAAAATAAGATTATACTTTGCAACTGTACCTAGATGATTGCAGCAGTTTGCAACCTATACTCAGTTTTTGATGGCTTTTGTAAAGCAATTATTTTTGTCACTACAACCACTCAGTATTTAATGCCCTTTCAGTTTCAAGATTGGAGACTTAAATTAGTTATTTTGCTGATAAGATTGTTTACTAAGCAGATGTCACGTATCAAATAGTTCAGGTAAACAGATTCATGTTTGCTTAATCCAACTTTATTAACATTTAAGAAATTAATTTCCTGCACTTTGTGAGCTCACGTTACCTACCATTCCTTTTAAGTTCATTTCATTCAAATTTTTTTTTACTACTCCATTTACTTTAGTATTCCTTTGTGCGTGTGTGTGTGTGTGTGTGTGTGTGTGTGTGTGTGTGTGTGTGTGTGTGTGTGTGTGTGTGCACAAACAGGTACACATGTAAATATGTGTCTGTTTCAGATACTATTACTGCCAATGAATGCCAAAAAATCAGGGCAGTTTTTAATATATACTGCTTCTCACAGTAGCATTTTTGAAGTTTCTGTCAGAGCTGTCTGTCCAATTTATCAGTTGGAGTATATAACCAAATCCTGTGGCTAATCATGAGAGGTGAGGTGAATTTCTTGGTTCATTGTTTCATGATATCACTGCAGAGATCCAAAAGCCAATGTGATGTTATGTAAGGTGTGACTAATGATAAGCTAGTCAGTTAAACAATATACATGTTAGGTCTTATAACTATGGTTTTATTACAAACGGTACATGCAATTATGAGTTTGTGACAGCTTTCATTTCTGAACATGGCTTTTATGTCGAGAAACTGAACAAAAACTCGACTTATTGCCATTTATGATTGCAGCTCACATTCCAGTACTGTAAGGTTTTTGTAATTCTGCAGATTAAAAACTGATAAAGGAATTTTTTTGTATTGTTTGGCTGCACCTACACTCAAACAGAGAATATTCAAGCACTGATATTAATTACTTTTGTAATAGCTACAACACAAAATCTTTATATTATTAAGGTAAATAAATTACAAGCGTCTATGTTAAATGATAACATTTTATTCACTATAAAATGGTATGTTCCCTTACTGCTGGGGACTATGACATTTGCTGTTTATAAGGCTGCAGTACTAATGTGTTATGTTATGCATTTGTTAGCTGTGTTCTTTTGGTTCTAGACAACTGTAGTTCTGTATTTTTGTTTTAGAAATCATTAAACTAATCAGGGATACTGCTTTGATCCACTCTGAGATTGTGCTATTTGGAACAGCAAACCAGGTACTGAGTGAAGAGGAGATGGATGGTGGGAGGTAAAGTGCCACTAATGAAAGTACTGGCAGAAGGTGCCCTGGATAGTAAGACAGGAGTTGCTTCAAGGAGTAGGAATTATAGGGCATCAGGAAATGAGGAGCTACTGTGGGTGAATACTTAGATGAGGCAAGAATTTCACCCGCACTCAACCTGGAGAATAAAATTTTAGCTTGACTGCTTTTCTTAGTTGTTAATAAGTACTGTTGGTAGACACATTCATGCCTACATTGTATATATGATAAGCACTGGCCCGCACTCCAGGTGCAGTTAACTGTTGACAAAACACCTATTAAAATCCTAGCTAACTACTGACCCCCAACCATGACTCAGGACGCCCACTCCACCTATCCGGACTTACTTGAATCCATCAAGATTCAACCCTATACCCTGATCCTGGGTGAGTTTAACTACCCAACCATAGAGTGGAAGACCTGTTCTAGCCCAAATACGAATGCGCAGAGATTCCTCAACTTCATTAGTGCCAATGCACTGGATCACCTGGTTGACTGCCCCACGAGAGGTGAAATATCCAGAACCTGGCGTGAAAAAACTGAAAACACTGTCATCTGTGTTAGCATGTCTGGCAGGAGATTTGTGCATATTCTTAGATTAACTTGTACTGCATGCCAGCATGCCTGATTGTGAAAATGTAAATAAGTTTAAAACATTGAGTCTTTCCTGTTCAAACAGAATGCTTAAAGAATCTGTCACTGCATTGATACTGTTCTAACTGCGCATGTTTGAGAAGGACTTTCTAAAGTACAAACTGTGGAGAATCAGCTGAGAAGTGAGTGATGTCATTGAAATGTTCCTTGTTGCTAGGAGATGATTTAAACAGCTGATTGACAGAAAAAGAATCTTTTTACAGCTGACTGTTATACTTTGAAATTAGACAGTTGAGACTGCTGAAGACAGCCGAAACTGAGAAGGTGTGCAGTTTGTCAAGTACTGAGCAGTCAGTTGACACCAAGAAAAGAGAACTCACCAAGAAAACTGTAAGCTTGTCTTGGCCTTGCTATTATGTCTTAGAGTCGATCAGGGACATTATTTCTTTAGCTAGATCAAGAAAGTTTAGTTATTAAGATAGAGTTTTTCTTAAATAATGGACTTCTATCCGGCAGTTTGATTTAAATATCTGGTGATTGAATTCTAATGTTTACTGAGAGATACTGATTTTCAATCTTGTAATCATTTTTACTTATTATTAATTTTTTTATTATTTTACACTGTGTCTAGAAACCAGTGTTTTTCTTTAGAGATTAGAGAGTGCTTCTATCTGTTTGATACTTCACAGGTCATACTGAGGCCTGGCTGTTCTGGTCATAGCTAGCATTTATTTTGATAATTAATTTTTATAATTGGACACCCCTTTTGAAGGGCATGAAGACCCTCTGATTGGTGGCAGCATTTCTGTATTTATTTTGGGAAAGAGACATAGCTGGAAATCTGTGTCAGTCTTTCCCAGAAGTGTTTGGATGTGTGATATTTAAATTTACTTTGAATGTGAGTGTATTAGAGGTCTTAAACTAGGGCACTTTGCTCTGAAGTGTGTAATAAGAAAAATATATTTGGGTGTACAGAGGTATACAGTCCAGTCCCAGAAAACTAGAGTGTGTTCCTTTTGTGTTCTTAGGGGAAAATGGTGAAATATTACTTCTGTGTAAGTGACAGTCTCATATTGGAGTCAGTAGTGAGGACTGCAACTCCTTAGTTACTGACCCAGGATAGTAAGGGATGTCATTTAATTGATGGCAGTCCGGTGGGATATAGCCAGCCATCACATTAATTAGTGGCAGTCCAGTGGGATATAGCTAGACGTCACACCTGGTACAAACCAACATGAGTACCCAATGTAGCACCCCTACAGTGTCATCCTCCTTGGTAAGATCCGACCTTAAAGTGATCACTTTCGAAGTCATCACCTCCCCTAACCCCCCCCCCCTTGCCAGGGTCAAACAAAAAAAACTTTTCCAAAGCTGACTACAACCTCCTGAGAGCAGGTATAAGCAGCTTCACAGCCACCATCCCTTCAGTTGGAACTAACACTAATGTCCAAGCCTACACCAAAAACTATATGAGCACCTACATAGCTGCATGGACTCAGCAATACCTGACAGAACCAAATCATGTTCCTCAAGAAAGAGTAAACCTGTCAAGTGGACAACAGCAATAAACAGACTCTATAATAAAATAAAAAATTGCTGTCCAGGACCAAGAAGGAGCAGGCGCCAAGTTTGAAGCAATGTCTCCTTTGTCTGAACAAGCAAATAAGGTCACTGGTGAAATCCTCTAATGCTAACTTTGAGCCGAAATTGGCCACATTCACTAAAGGCAATCACAAGGGCTTCTTCACATATGTCCGCAGTCTCAAAGGTAACACCCAAATCTGCTCTAAACTGCTGGTGAAGAGCACCACATCCACAAATGTTGTAGATCTAGCCAACCTGCTAGCAGACAGGCTCAGTGAAAACTTCATCCCCTTGTCCCCCATCAGTAAACCAGGACATCCCCAGGACCTTCCCCCTCCCCTTATCACCAGACAGCAGGTCTTTGATGCCTTCTCAAAAGCAAAAAATACAGCCTCCATGGGGCCTGAAAACATCCCTGGCTGTGTTCTATATGAACTCAGGCAAGAGCTCTAAGAACCAGTAGGCACCCTATTCAACCAAAGCTTGAGCATCATCTTCATCCCAGCCAAATGGAAAACAGCCACTGTCATCCTGCTACACAAAGGTGGAGCGTCCACTGTTCCAAGCAATTATAGGCCCATCAGCCTAACTAGCCTGATCTGCAAGGCCATGGAATGCATTATCATGGACCTTATACCACCAAACACTTGACCCCACACAGTTTGGTTTTGTCAAAGGAAGATCATGCTTGTTAAACTTGGTCAACTTCTTCAAAACAGTCACCAAAGCCATGGATGAGGAGAAGACAGTGCACACTGCCTACCTTGTCCTAGCCAAAGCCTTTGACACTATTCCCCACTTGGACATAATAGATAAACTCTCCCAGCTAGGCATCAACCTGTATGTTACCAGATGGGTAGCTAACTGGCTCACTGATAGAATCCACTCAGCCAAAATAAGGGAAGCCAACTCTAGTAGTAGACCTGTAACAAGCAGCATACTCCAAGGATCAGTCTTGGGGTCGCTACTGTTTGGGATATACTTTTCTGAAGTACAAGCCAAAACCAGTGGTCTGTGGCTGACCAAGTTTGCAGATGAATTCCCGTAGTGATGTGAACATCCTCCAAGAAGGCCTTACCCAAACTAATGACTGGTGTCAGAAATTATGGCCTCAAACTGAATGGCAAGAAATGCATCATTATCCCCTTTGGGGAAAATGGCATCCCCATTAATTATCACATTAATAATAATGTACTAAGCACGCAATCAGTGATCACTTTCAAAGTCACCACCTCCCCTGACCCCCCCCCCCCCTTGCCAGGGTCAAACAAAAAAAACTTTTCCAAAGCTGACTACAATCTCCTGAGAGTAGGTATAAGCAGCTTCACAGCCACCATCCCTTCAGTTGGAACTAGCGCTAATGTCCAAGCCTACACCAAAAACTATATGAGCACCTACATAGCTGCATGGACTCAGCAATACCTGATAGAACCAAATAATTTTCCTCAAGGAAGAGTAAACCTGTCAGGTGGACAACAGCAATAAACAGACTCTATAATAAAATAAAAAATTGCTATCCAGGACCAAGAAGGAGCAGGCGCTAAGTTTGAAGCAATGTCTCCTTTGTCTGAACAAGCAAATAAGGTCACTGGTGAAATCCTCTAATGCTAACTTTGAGCCCAAGTTGGCCACATTCACTAAGGACAATCACAGAAAGCTTTCTACATGGCCCACCTCATAAGTAACGGTATTTCATCCAGGAACAAGGAGGTCATAACATCCCTGTACTCCTCCCTTATCAGACCCATTATCGAGTACAATGCCCCCTTCAGCATGTACCTTGCCAAGCACATACAGCAGCTGGACAGACCATAGTGGTTCCTGACCAGAAAATCCAGGGTCTCAAACACCTATTCTATACGGATAAACTAAAAGCCCTGTCCCTCTACTCAGTCTTGTATAGGCTGCTCAGAGGTGACCTGTGTCTGGCATGCAAGGCCATCTCAGACCCAGACTTGATGGAGTTGCTGCATATCCATAAATCAAACTCTAGTTGTGCAACCTGCACGCAAGGCCTCAACCTAGTCTGTGACATTAATAGAACTTGCTGGAAGGATAGATTTATGTACTGAAGACTCCCCCATCTGCAGAATAGACTCCCTCTCCATGTCAAGCAGAGTACCTCACTAGCCCTCTTTAAGAGGAACCTGGACAACTGGGTGGGAAACAGAAAATACAACTGCTGGGATCCCGCCTGTGTCTGCTAGACAGGGGAAACAAGTGCTGACTTTGTGGGAACATGGGTGAAATTCTTAGCTAGGTTTGTAAGGGCCTTCAGGCCAATAGCCTAGTATCGTCCTATAAACCTATGAACAAATCCACTGTTACTGAATCAATGTGCTATATATATATATATATATATATATATATATATATATATATATATATATATATAATTTGTATATGATTAGTAGCAAGTGAGAAAAATGTTGAGTAAGGCAGTACAACAAATGTTATTAGTTATTACTGATCCAGTGATAGTCTTAGGCATACAGGAGTTTTGATCCTAACTATGCTAACATTGCCTGCATTTGTATAACTTCTCAGATACTGGACAGCACGTAGGAAATGGTAGAATGAAACTACTAATGGCTATGTCTCATCTTGGTTTAGTGAGGCTGGAATTCTCCATACCACAGTCCCTTGCTGAAGGCAGATAGAAGACACACACTGATGATAAAGGCCGACATGGAATTATAGAGCTCTAACTTGTGCTATGCTTGGGGAACTGGCCAAGGGTAAGCTGGGAGACTGGAAACAATCAGACAGGGTGACTACATTAATGGAAATGAAGTAAGGATGAAGGTGAGAATTTGAGAAATACTTAGCAAATGGTGCAAGAGGAAAAGAAGAAAGGCCAATATAATATGAAGCAAGCAATTAAGGCTTAGGAGGGGGCATACAGGAGGGGGAGTAGAGAAGACAGGAGGGGGGAGACAAAAAAGGCTGAGTACAAAGAACCAAGTAGGATGTCAACAAAGGAGGTGAGTCAGCAAAGACATGTGATAAAAGCTGGCTGAATGGGACATTGAGGAGAAGAAATCTTTTTTATAGAGGTGATATAGAAAAGATAAAAAAAGCTACAGATATATCTAGTTTGGTTAAGAGAGGTAGTGACAGCATAGACTACATGAAACAATAAGAGAAATTAAATTAACACTTTTCAGCTGTATGCAGGAGAAGAAGGAGGTAAGCTACCCTGCTGGCAGAGTGAGGACAACAATAGACAGAGAGAATGATTAAAAGGGAGGGAGGGGGCACTGAGGGAACTGTTAGCACTAAGACAGGAAGAGGTACAAGACACAGATGGGTTCAGTGACCCTAAAGGTTCTGGAAATGTACAGGAAGAACCCGACAAAGATTTTCAATAGATCTTTTGGTCAGGGCAGAATTTACTGAAAACAGAAAGATGGCTGGGGGACAATGAGGGATACAGAATGGTTCCAGAGCATTATAAAATTACAGACCTTTTAGCATGACAGTAGTAGCAGGAAAAATCACAGAGAAAATATGAAATTTGAAGGAACTGGCTATCTGATTTCTTAGAAGATAATCCCCAAGGTAACAATCAGCATAGGTTCATTACTATATATTTGAGCTGAATCTGATTCTGTTTTATGACTGGGTTCCAGAAGAACTAGACAGGTGCTTCAATAAAAGCAGTCTATGTGGACTTTAGCAAAGCATTTGATTTCTTGTTATCATCTCCCCAGCATTCAGGGATAAACGACTATGACACAGTATATGGGGATAACATTAAAAGTCCTAGGACTATAGGAGATAGCTGGGAGTGGCAGAGGAATGATGGAGTTGTGTCACTCATGCCTCCTACAGGGAGGAGAGGAGCATGTGTTTAGGATGTGCATGGCATATATGGTCTTTGGTTGAGACTGGAGAACCTTGGAAGACATTTGTTCCAAGGCAGATGGGGATGTCACTGGGTTTTGTTAGTTGTAGAAGTCAGTGAGAGTTCCATGCTACCCAACCCTGGGAGTGCAAACTGTACAAACATGGAGAGTAGGGCTCAACAGACCCCGCCCCTCAATCCCACCTCCCACATTGGATGACAGCACCACTACTGGATTAAATTCCTATCCTCAGAGAAATGGTTGAAAGAAAAAGCCCTAGGGCTGTTGCTCCAAAGGGATTAAACTAGTTATTAGAATGGTTAGGAGGAGGCTTGATGGACAGATGTGCAGCCTGGTAGCACAAAAAGGCATTTGACATGTTATTGCAGAGACAATTGTTGGAAAAGCTGCAAGGGTAAAGGGTGTCATCAAGATTAAAAAAGTTGAACTGAAGTTTGGTTTGATGCTAGGAAGCAATGGGTTTTAATTAGAAAAACAATACCATAAATAATAGTAAATACTAGGGTGTACTGCAAACATCTTCCTTAAGTACCATACTCTCTGATGTGTCTCTCAGACATGTAAAAGGGTACAGAAATCATGATCAGCCTATTTACAGATGACATAAAGAATGGCACACCAGTATAGAATAGGAGAATACTCCGCAGAATGACACAAAATGATTAAATAAGTTAGCAGAAAGAAGACAACTGAAGCTTATTTGTAAAAAAATGTAGCTTTAAAGTAAGGCCAGGATAGTCCTGTTGCACAGTGTCAACTAACTAGAGATAATTACAGTAGTGCAAAAAAGAGCTCTGGGTGCAGCTAACACACCCAGAAAGGATAACAAGAGTACTCTGAAATGACTGCTGCAGCAGAAATCGAAAACTATGACGTACTCCTAGGAATTTTGATTTAAGAAGCAAAGAAACATTGCTTCCACTATAGCAGGCATTCATGACTTGTGTTAGCAACTTAACATCTTGGAATTCCTAAAAAATAATTAGTAAATCCAACCAGCAACCAAAACAGAAACAAAATAAATAAATAAATAAAATGTTGGTAGAGGAAACAGGTCAAGTTTATTGGTTAACCTGAAGGGGGTTACTTAAGAGTCCAAGGTGTTTTTGAGATTTTGTTATGATGAAGTTCTATGTTTTACAATGAAAACACTTAACCAAGAAACTTGATTTGCTTTCTCTTAAATTGTTTTTTGTATTTTGTTGAATTCCAGGAAAGTTTCCCCTGGGAACCACCAGCAAATGTTCCTGCCATATCATACCAATACATCTTTTGCCACAGTACATTATTTTGATTTCAGAGAGGAAGTACAGACAAGCAAGCATGTTTGTATAACAGAAATGGCATACATACACATGCATGCACTCATAGATACATGCATGAAGACACACACACATACACACACACACACACACACACACACACACACACACACACACACACACACACACACACACACTGTATTTTTGTGGTGATATTTTCACATTGCAAAAAAAAAAAGCAAAAAAAAACATCCTGTCTCTTAGATATCCACTGACACACATAGCTTGTGTCTTTCATTTCTAATCCAGCAATCACAGCACAAGTTACAACAGCAGCTGTTAATCGTTTCGGACTCCTGTCTTCCAAAAACTGAGAATTAGACTGACCCACAGAAATGAAGAGACTTTTGAATGTCAGTTCCCTGGGTATTATTCTTTGTTTTTTTTCTTCAGAAATATAACTGATAGTTCGCACAAAGTATGCCTCACTTATTAGAAGCATTCCACACTTCTGAAATGGGAATATGACTAAAAAGAAAAGATAGCCTGAGTTTAATAAAGTACAGTCATGATTGATGCCAATGCTTTAATGTTTTCTTGAATCTTCATGGCACAAAGGACTACCTGATTTTTGTGAAATGGTTGTGATATTGTTAAATACTTACTGCAGTTACATGAAGCTTTGAGGAGTATAAAGCATTACTTTCTGAAGTAAATACATAATTTAAAGAGATGTTGTAGCCACATGCAACAAATCTCATCTGAAGAGGCAGCTTAATCTAAGGCCCTTCAAATGCACTCTGAAACTGCTAGTGGTACAGATAATCTATTAATCCTCATCCTAAAGCCCTGGATCTCCTCAAATGCAATTTACTTTCAGCACCTTTCTCTCACCTCATATGAACAGATGCCAGTTTTAACGTTTCTCATTTGCAGTTTAGTTCTTGTCATTGACTGCATTATGCAGTTCTTACTCTTTGTTTCAAAGCAAACTTTAGCAAGCACTGTGTTCATATATACCACATCCTGAAACTCAAAGTCACACAACATAATTCGATAAGTAAAGTCACAGTACATCATTAACAAGCTGATTTAAGACATACACTGAGACTTCAGGAAACACTGCGATCATGCCAAAATGGTATTGCAGTCCACATGGAAGGTGTCAAAGGGCATACTATTTGCTGAGGCTATCATGCTGTAATAGCAGGTCACAGCTGTCAGAAGCAATTTGAATGAAAGGGGATCTTCATAATCCAAGGACAGTCACAGCAGGAATAAGGGCAGTGAAGGAGAACATAACTGGAAATCTGCATAACAGGCTGCCATCTCAGAAAAATGGGATAGATAGATAGATAGAGAGATAGATAGACAGATAGATAGATAGATAGATAGATAGATAGATAGATAGATAGATAGATAGATAGATAGATAGATAGATAGATAGATAGATAGATAGATAGATAGATAGACAGACAGACAGACAGACAGATAGATAGATAGATAGATAGATAGATAGATAGATAGATAGACAGAGATAGATAGATAGATAGATAGATAGATAGATAGATAGATAGATAGATAGATAGATAGATAGATAGATAGATAGAGAGAGAGAGATAGATAGATAGATAGATAGATAGATAGATAGATAGAGAGAGAGACAGACAGACAGACAGACAGACAGATAGATAGATAGATAGATAGATAGATAGACAGACAGACAGACAGACAGACAGACAGACAGATAGATAGATAGATAGATAGACAGACAGACAGACAGATAGATAGATAGATAGATAGATAGATAGATAGATAGATAGATAGATAGATAGATGGAAGCGCACACTGTGCTACTGAGATTGAAAAGCCAGATATGAACTAATTCACAAATATGACTCTAGCCCCTGTGCACAATATTTAGCATCACACAATGCCAGCTGCACTACAGCAGTCACATAACACAGTGCCAACTGTACTACAAGTCACATCACACAGTGCCGACTGTACTACAAGCAGTCACACAGTGCCAACTATACTTAAACAGTCACATCACACAGTGACCGCATACTACAGCAGTCACATCACACAGTGCCAACTGTACTTAAACAGTTACATCACACAGTGCCGACTATATTACAGTAGTCACATCACACAGTGGTTACTGTACTACAACAGTCACATCACATAGTGCCGATGTACTACAGCAGTCACATCACACAGTGCCGACTGTACTGCAACAGTCACATCAAAGAGTGCCAATGTACTACAGAAGTCACATCACACAGTGCCGACTGTACTGCAGCAGTCACATCACACAGTGACGAATGTACTCCAGCATTCCCCTGGTCAACACTGCTGCCCAGCTGACATAGGGAAAAGGGTTTATTACAGTCTTGGGATGGGCAGGATGCCAGTTGCTGGAGTAAATTACCAGTTCACTGACAACTAACTCACCGAGTCACATGACTGGCTCTAGCAGTGACATCAGCTGCAGAAAATCAAGAAACCATTTCCAGAATGGAATGCATTCGTTTCTCTGCTACGTGTAAACAAGCTAGGGTTAAAACTATCAATAAGTAGTTAGGTAAACATGCATAATAAAAGATCCAGTTTAGCAAATTAAAGTACAAAGTAGCAGGATAGTATTATTTTAGTTGTTAGCATAATTTTAAACACAACTAAGAACCAAAAGCAAAAGAATAAAAATATAAAAATAAAAAAGGGCCTCAGGTTATACAGATACACAAAATCTGAAGACAAATAAAACACGTCTGACCAACGTAGTCTCCTCATTTCCTTACCATCTGGACATGGCACAATTCCAGCAGAGCAATGCACTTTTTTTTTCAGATCACCCAGCAGAGCATCCAATAAAACGGAATACTGTTTGAAGTAAGCACTATATATTTGTGTAAATGCGGTGAGGATTTTATCTTGTTAATTTTTTTACATATTATGTCTTTTTATTCATCCATATTTAGTTTTTATAGCATTCTCTGCTTTAATTGTATTGGACTAAGCATTATGAAGAGACTTTCTCTTATTGTTTGCCTCTTGGCATGTTTAAGGTGTTTATAGCATGCATTTTTGTCATTTCAGATTTTTGACATTGAAGATAATCAGCTAAGGTGTCAGCTTTCATATTATTAGTTTGAATAAAGTTTTGCTTTTAAAGCTCCATGTGATTAGTGTGTGCTTCAAACATCAGCTATGCATTATATCAGCATTATAGATTTTAACATTTCATTACTGCTCTCAACCTTACTACTTCTTCATATAGTATGCTCAGTTCATCATCACCATTCGCCCTCTCCTTGAAATAATACTTTCTTGTCACTACACTAAGTTTCCCACCTTGAGTTTAATTTTGGTCATCTTGTCCTTGTATGGCTATTTAGCTGAAAGATCCACTAGAAGAGATTGAATCCTAATCACATAACACAAACTCAATGAGACAAACTCATCAAATACCACACTCCCTGAAACTGTAGATGATAAAATATAAAAAGTGCTTATTGCTGGGGAAGTAGCCTCATCCCCACATGTAGGGTGGTTTACCACTCATGTCGATCTTACTTATATATACAGACTCCAAGGCTGCATATCCACAGGAAAAAGAGAAAAATCCCACGAAGAATATAAACAAAATGGACTGTACAACTATGATTTCACAGTGCAGCCATATGCTATAAAACAATTTTGGGAATATCATATTCAAAGAGTTGAGATCATAGAAGCAGCATTCCACTTGTTGCATTTCATCAAAATGTGGACTCTCTTAACAAAAGGTGGACTCTGTATTCATTTAAAGCACATACGAGTTGCAGTCATTTTGTCCCTTTGCCTCAGTTTTCATTCATGCTGTAGATGATAATGTCCGTGTCTGTGTTTATGATTTTAAGTGCAGACTGCATACTATTTCTGTTGCCCTCTTCTAATCCACCTGCATCATATTCATACCCTTTACAATGATTGTGCCTCTAAGCCTGCACATAATACTCTTGATGACGTCTTACTGACAGTATAAATGGTTAATAATGTCTTGTACTAGTAACACCCCAGTATCCCAACCACTTTCCATTCTGTATTGCATTTGCCTTGCTTACTGCTCTGTTACATGATATGTATTTTCACTGGTTTCTTTCCTGATTTGTCAGTGTTGCTTTTTATCTATTTGTGTACTGCTTTTTTGGATTTTTGATTGCCAGGTTCATTATCTTGTACTGAATGTAAGCAGCCATCTTCCAGGCCATTCTTTCTTATTATACATCATTCCTTTGCATAACTTTGTGTTACCAACAAACAGACAAACTTTTCTTCCATGCTTTCTGCTGTGCCATGTATAAAGACAGTAAAAACAACCATCCCAAGTATTGACAGCTGTGGTACTGCATTAGCCACTTTCTTTTAATTTAAATGGGCTCTCTTTACCTGTTTGCCCTACCACCTATAGGAAAAAAAAAAAAAATATATATATATATATATATATATATATATATATATATATATATATATATATCCCCCCACATTTCTATCATAGGACCCATCTGAAATCCGTTTACTTTCTTCAGTAAACTATTGGGTACTACTCGGCCAGATGTTCTGTTAAAGTCCAGACCAAATTTACATGTCTGATACAATATCAAGTTGATGTGTCACCCCAACCCCATGTAAAAATGGGAAAAAGGGGAATGATGATGATGATGATGACTAACGTCAAAGAAACAGATGAAAGATTTTTCTGGCATAATATTGCCGTTGTGAAACCAAGCAGTCTTGTGTTTAGAGTCCTAGGATTTCTGATAGTTACATTCTTGCTTTCAATCAGACTCCATTGTTTTCTATACATCTGCTTCTAAATGTCAGGTTAATAATTTTCAAGTTAGACTAAAGTTCTTATTTAAATGATCTAATATAGTTTTAATTAATAGTTTGTTTACTTCTGATAGTTCATAGATATGCAGTAGGCAACAGGACATTGCAAGCCTAGCCAATAAAGCATATTCAAAAGTTCTCTCTAGCCTCAATGAAGGAAACAAAAAAAGTAGCTCAGGGAATAACTTGAAGCTGCCCATTCAGTTATCTAAGTTTACCTTGAAGGTGGCAAGGGTATTTAACTGGTAGCTGAAGTTTGTTCCAAAGGTGAGGATATGTTGTGATATGACATCCTGCAGGAAGGTTTGTCTCAAATAAGTAACTGGTACCAACTTCATGGACTGAAACTAAATACCTAAAAATGCATTATTGTATCTTTTGGGACGTCATCTACCCCAGTGAACTACCACATTGACAATATACCTGTAACAATTGACCCACTTGTTCTGGATTATAAACAAAAGGGATTGTGCCTAGATCTGGGGATGTCATTGCCCCCCTTTCTCAGCCCTCATTAGGCCAATCATTAAATATAATGCCCCCTTTGGCATGCATCTGTCCAGACACATGCAGCAACTGGAACACCCACAGAGATGCCTTACTAAAAGGATGCAAGGCCTAAACAACATCTTACATGGACTAACTCAAAGCTCTGTCACTATACTCTGTATCCTACAGACTGCTAAAAGTTGACCTTTGTCTGGCATACAAGGCATTCTCTGACCCATTACTCATGATTTTACTGTACATCACCAAGTGAAATGGCATCAGAAATAGTCGGTCTAGGTATCTAAACCTCTTCTGCAACATCAACAGAACAGTTTGGAGGGGCAAGTATATCTCGAAGAAGATACTGTTGCTGTGGAATAGACTCCCCATTTACATAAAACAAAGTTCATCCCTGTTAATATTCAAGTGGGCACAGTGGTGCAGCAGTTGCATTGTTGCCTCAAAGCAAGAGGTTCTCCGGTTTTATTCTTAGCCAGGGTGCCTCCTGTGTGGAGTCTGCATGTCCTCCCTGCATTTGTGTGGGTTTCCTCCGAGTGCTCTGGTTTCCTCCCGCATTACAAAGACATGTGTCTGGAGTGTTTCTCCCTGGGTCTCTGCTGAAAATTGTTTTTTTTACAAGTCGGACTTTTCCAGTAAACAAATGTTAAATAAAAAGTATAGCTTTGATCTATGGATGGGAAACAGAAAATTTATCCAGGACTGTGTCTTGTACTACTACTGGACAGAGGCAGCTCCTAAATGCTTTATCCCATGCATGGGTCCCCTCAAGTTATCTATGGTATGACTCCAGTTATTCTCATTATGGGTAATATATAATTATCATCCACGGGATAGGTAATGCCAGTCTATAACCAAATTGGAGAGGTTATTTTGAGAACAAAAAGGGAAATTGATTAGACTTAAAATGGTACTCAAAGGCAGGTAGCCTAGTACTTACCTGTGAAACTATGAATCTATTGTCCCAACATGTCTTCTTTATCTGTTGATGAAGGTTTAGGTCCCTTAACTGGATATTTGAGGAAGAGTTTGTTCTGTGAAGGCAATGAAGGTCAAGGGGGTCAGAGCTTTCCTGGCTAGAAAGAGTAGACAAAGTTTACCATGGAAGAATCTATACAAGATTGAGTAAACGGAGGGGCTGTGTGTCTGTCCAGGTAACTGAACCCATTGATATTTTTAGCCAGGAAACCTAAGGTCTCTCAAGTTGAGTGATATATTTAGAAAAATGCATGACAAAAATGAATTATATTTAATAGTGGGTGGTGGTGCTGTGGTAGCATTGTCGCCTCACAGTAAGACGTTGTCCTGTTCGATTCTCAGCTAGACCGTCTTCTGTGTGGAGACATGCATGAATGGGTGTATCTTTGTTGAAGGTTGTGCGTCAAGGCTGGCAAGTCGGCATGTAAAAATCTACTGCCAATTATTAGCGGACTGGAGTTCTGCTGTGGCGACCCCTAACCGGGAAAAGCCAAAAGAAACAACAACAACAAGTGGGTCTGATGAGAAATGAGTAAAAGGAAAATAATGGGCGGCACAGTGGTGCAGCGGTAGCGTTGTTACCTCACCTCACAGCAAGAGCTTCTCTGGTTTGATTCTCGGCTGGGGTGCCTTCTGTGCAGAGTCTGCATGTCCTTCCTGCATTTGTGTGGGTTTCCTCCGGGTGCTCCGGTTTCCTCCCACATTACAAAGACATACGTCTGGAGCGTTTCTCCCTGGGCTTCCACTGAAAATTGGCTTCTTTCCAAGTCGGACTTTCCCGGTTAACAAATGTTAAATAAATAATAAGACTTCAGTGGATCTAGACAATATATTTTTGAAAACTGGAGGAGCGATAAAGAAAGTTTTCTGAACCACTATGGAGACATGGTGGTCAAACAATACGGAGTTATCACCAAGAATGCCTAGATCCCTTGTGACAGTGTCTGATTGAAAGGATGTGTCTCCTATATGGTATGATGTGGAAATGTTTTGTTTACCAAGATGAACTATACTGCATTCTTTCACATTTAGTTTGTAAACATTGTCCTAGCACCAATTATTAACATACTCTAACTCATGCTGGAACAATTATGCATCAGTGGAGGGACAAATAGAAATATCCAGTTTATAGTTATCTGCAAACTTAGATAACCACAGGGCAGGAGTGTTGGCTTGAAGGTGTGAGAAACAGATGTCAAACAGGAGGTGGCCCAACACTCAGGCTTGTGGTACATCATTGGTAAGTCTTTTGCTTTCAAATGTGGCACCTACCACTTTAACCATATGGATTCTATCAGACAACCATTTAGCTATACACTGCACAGCATATGGCTTCATACTCTGATTTGCAGGTTTGCCAATAATGCCTGCATGGAAAAAAATCGTTAAAGTCCTTGGACAGCTCCAGATATGCTGTATCTACTGTATAACTGTAACATTCAGTGACCTTTTTCAAAGTGAATGAGATTAAAGAGGCAGGACCTGCCTTTGACAAACTTAAATTGATGAGAGTCCAGGATAAGAGATTTTCTTTCTCACTCCATTTGCAAACCACTCCATCTGACTATGAACAGCTCAGTGTTGCTTCAATTACTCCTAACTTAAGTGCTTCCGGTATTATCTCCCTTGGAACTGAGACAACAACAGCTGCTGGCAGGTTGGGAAGGTTGAAGGAAAATGTGGTGTGGATCAACCCAGCAGTGTCACATTCACTGTCTTAGTATGCTGAGGGGGTTGTTATCACCTAATTGGGTGGTGCTACTTGACAATATATGCATTAGTGCACAAAGACTCGGTTAGCTCCTGCCTCCCTGGGCATGCTGAATTCAAGGACTGTCATGTGATTACCAGCACTATCCTATCAGCAGGGAAGTGCTAGATCACATGTAGGAACATCACCCTCCCTAATGGAATGGGTGAGTCAACATTTGCTGTTCCTTTTCAGCAAAACCTCACCAGGCCCTCCAGTGTCTGAGCTGCTAACTGAATCTAGGATATTTGAGAAACAGACAGGGTTTCATCCATCTGTGCTGCAGAACTGGGTTGATTAAGAGATTTTCAATGTCTAGATTAAAAAGGTCTTAAGATAAGACATTCTATAGCTTTACACATGTTGCTAGTGAAACCAAAGGGTCCAGTTTCCAGGGTCTGTGGCTAGGCCGCCCTTGTGTAAAGGCATTATAATGGCTATTTTCCAGGCTTCAGGAATGCAATCAGTGGAGAGGTTTAGATTAATGAGGTTAAGCAGGGGTTTAATACTCCATATTCATTACTGATAATCAGGCAACCTGGCTTGTTATCAGGGTACTTGGATGAGGCATACTTAGCTTTGAACTGGTCTGAGATGACTTGTTCCATAGTACGTATATGGGCAGCTGAGACTTTGTGATTTGTGAAATAGTGATAATTGTGGACAGAGAAAAAAATTGCATTAAATATATTAGCCTGATATTAGCTATCTCCTTTGAGTTAGAGTGAGCAGTATTATTGTGGACTAGCACTGATTAGCGCTGAATATTGCTGGGTATTACTTCATAATTTTCTGACATACATAAAGAATAATTTGTAGTTATTTTTGCTTTCTTTTTCTATTTTTATTGCATATTCAGCTTTGAGCTTACTAATAGTATCCTTAAGCTCTTTGCTAGTTTGCTTATTTGTGCTGTTAAGGTGAAGAGAATAGCACCACATATAAGCATTAAGTGATGTCTTTCTCCTTTGCAATGGCAGGTCTAGCCACTTGATGGTGTAAAATATGGCTCTAGGTGATTTGATCGTGTTGATTAATGTCGCCAAATGGGCATTGTTATTTTGCCGGTGATAAGTGGGTTGAGGACCTGACCTACTCCAACCTAAACCAGGGACCCATACTAATGGAGGGAAAGGTGTATGTGCCTATAATGGCCAGTGTGTGCCTGCCATAAAGCCCAGCAAACCTTGGTCAATAAGCTACTGGCCAGCTGGTGTCCAGTTGCCCAGCTTGGGTTACCTGGGATAGCTCTGTTAAGTGAGAGCTGGACATAAAACCAATCAACCTGCCGAACGTGAACTAAGAATTGCTACACTCAATGTACGTTCACTGAGAGGACGCACCTTGAAAGTGGATGACATGGTGGTACAGAGGAGGCTGGGCATCCTATGTATCCAGGAGACAAGATAGAAGGACACTGCAGCAAAGCCACTTGGCTTGGGATCCAGTGTCTACTACTCAGAAGGACAGACTAGAAATGGTGTAGGAGTTGTGGTGAGGGAGAGACCTCAGAATACAGTGAGGGATGTCATCGGAATTAGTGACAGATTCATGGCAATCAGACTCCAGCCCAATGATAGGACAATATTCATAATCTCCTCCTATGCCCCACTGTAGGGTTGTGATAGTGAGGAAAATAGTACTTTCAGACAGTAGGCACTGAACCTACTTGATAAAGTAGGACAATAGGAATTGGTATTAATAATGGGTGACTTCAATGCACATATCAGAACAGGATATGAGGGCTGCCTGGGTCCACATGGGTGGGGCAACAGAAATAAAGATGGAAAGGCCAATCTAGACTTCTGTCTGGCAAATAGTTTGATGATAGCCAAAACATGGTTGAGAACAGTCACAAGATCACATAAGAATGGCCAACATGCAACTCAGGTAGAGGTCCTCCTAGTAAGGAAAGAGCACTGGGGTAGAATCAGCAATTGCAAAGTCATGCTCAATGAAACAATTGGCCCACAAGCATAAACCACTGGTTGCCACAGTCAGCTGCAAACAATGGTCAGAGAAGACTCTAAGGTCAACAGAGACCAGGCTGAAGACCTGGAAGTTGAGTGGAGAGAAAGCACAGCAGTTCAAGGAATTATTCAGGGGTCTAGCACCTCAAGAAGAGGAGGGAATAGGTGGAGCTGAAGAAGAACGGCAGTGCCTCTAAATAGCATGTGTGAGAACTACAGGCCAAATATGTGGCTGAGCCAGATATGGAAAAAAAGGTGCGTAAGGAAAGCTGGTGTTGAAATGCAGAAGTCCAGGAAGTCGTCAAAAGAAAGAAGGAGTGCAGGATAAAGTGGGAGGTAGAAAAGACAGACCAGTCTAAGAAGGAATAATGGTTGGCTAACAAAGAGGCTAAGAGAGCAGTTGCAATAGCAAAGAACAAGGCATTGGAGGCACCCTACCAGCTTTTGTAAAGCAGATCAGTAGATGGGGCAAAGAAACTCCATCAGATTGCAAGGCAAAAACAGAAAAATAAAAACAATAGTCAGACACCCTTCATATACGGTTGCCACCCGTCCCGTTGTCAGCGGGACACTCACAGGTTGAGCCCTCTCACCCCGCTTTCTGCATTCACCAACAGTGGAACTTTAAAAGTCCCGTTTTCCCCTTTTCGTGCTTGCGAATTGCCATTGCCATGGAAAAGCCGAAAATACTTCTGTTTTTTCCACGGCAATGCGGCTACGTCACCAACCCGGACCTGCAGTTAGAGGGATTCCCTGCTAGGTTCGGGTGGTGTAATTCAAACAGTAATTGGCTGCAGGGATTGGAGGGGGTGGGGATTTACCTAGCAGAGCCCAATAAAGGTTGCAGCTGTAGAGCAGTTTTGTTTTAGTGCTCTACAGCTGCGAAGGAAAAAAAATCTGAAATTTCTGAAGCCAGCCAGCCAGCCAGCAAAGAAGCCAGCCAGCCAGCCAGCAAAGAAGCCAGCCAGCCAGCCTGCAAAGAAGCCAGCCAGCCAGCAAAGAGGCCAGCCAGCAAAGAAGCCAGCCTGTAAGGGAGCCTGCTAGCCAGCAAGGGAGCCTGTCAGCGAGCCCAGCCACTTGAGCAGACAGAGCGAGTCATCCAACTAGCCATTCCAGCAGGAAGGAAGCAAGCTAGCCCAGCAAAAACTGTGATAGTGGTAAGTACATAACATAGTATGTTGTGGCTTTAGTTATTTAAAATGGGAATATTGTGCTTTATTTAAGTTTTTAGTGTTTAGAGGTAAATGGGGATGTAGTATGCAGTGTTTAAATCTGTGCAGTGGTTATTTTGAAATTTTTTGAGTAGTAGTTTAAAATGGGAATATATTGTGGTTTAATTTTTTTAATGTTTAGAGGCAGATGGGGGTACACTACGCAGTATTTAAATCTGTGCAGTGGTATTTTGAGATTTTTGAGTAGTAGTTTTTAAAGGTATAAAACCTGTATGTATATGTAATTGTTATTGTTCTTGGGGGTATGATTTGGAAGCATTACTTTTAAAAGGCTGAACTGTGTGTATAGAAGTTGTTTATTTCTGGTGAGGGGCAGTGAAATATAACTTTAGTGTGATGTATTTCTATTTCTGGGTATTTTCTGTTTGCAGATAGAATATGTTCGAGCATAGTTTGCACTTTTTTGTGTGGAAATGTGTGCAATTTAATGCTGTTTTCAGGAAGTTAGGATATATTGTCTGGATAATTTTTCCTGTTCCTGCAAGTCAGTATGTATGTGGTACAAGTCTACCTTTTGAGGGGGAATGTTAACAGTTAATGTAGTGCATTTATTATTCTAGTAGGTACATGTTGCCAACTTGCCGAAGCTGTTTCAAGATCATTTTCAATTATATTTGTAAATGTGTGCATTTAATTTTTTATGCATTTTTAATAAGGTTAAAATGGCCTGCTTTGCTTGTAATGTGAATATGGGTGTGCTGCTTTTACTTGGGCCTGTTTATTGCATCGCTGTGCTGGGTAAATTACTCTTAATTGCTATGTTTTGAGGTAAAATGAGCCCATGGAGTCTGCTGTACATTGTAGTTTATTTTACTTCTCTTGCAAGAAGTATTTTTAAAAGTTAAAATGTTTACGGACTTTTTTCCTGTTTATTTTTTTTTTTGTGGATGCATGCTCAGAAGTTAATGCAGTGTATTTGAGATTGTGCTAAACCATGTCGTTGTTACAGGGTAGTTTGCTTTTATAAGTAGCAACGTTTTAATTTTGTGTTTTAGTGATGTCTTCAATAAACTTACAATGTACTGTTTTCAATATAATCCGATTACGACCAGTGCTGCTGTCGGGCATGTTCATTAATAGATCATTGCGCTGTGTAAATTAGTGCCATACATTTCTTTTAACTGCTGTGGTCAAAAGCTAAATCAGGTCTATGGTATCCACTGTGCATTCTCATTCATTTTAGTGTTTTTTTGCTTCATTGAATGTGGTTAACTTTTTTTCTTGAGGGGTGGGTTGAGGTGGGCATGTTCGGTGGTAAAAATAATGCATTTCATTTTCTACAAGCTGTGTTAATGTTAGTTTTCAATGGCCAAAATGCCCCCTACATTACCTCACTTACTATTTAACTTTTTTCAAACTGTTTGTAATAACTCTTTTCTGCTCCATTCCTCAGTTCTTTCGCATGCCAATGTTTTTCGAGCCAGTTCTTTTGAGTGCCAATGTTTTTCAAGCCAGTTTTTTCAAGTTCCACTGTTTTTCAAGCCATTTTTTTGAGTGCCACTGTTTTTCAAGCCATTTTTTTTCCATGCCAATGTTATTCAAGCCAGTTCTTTCAAGTACGAATGTTTTTCAAGCCAGTTCTTTTGCATGCCAATGTATTTCAAGCCAGTTCTTTCAAGTGCCAATGTTTTTAAGCCAGTTCTTTCAAGTGCCAATGTTTTTTAAGCCAGTTCTTTCGCATGCCAATGTTTTTTAAGCCAGTTCTTTTGCATGCCAATGTTTTTCGAGCCAGTTCTTTTGCGTGCCAATGTTTTTCGAGCCAGTTCTTTTGTGTGCCAATGTTTTTCAAGCCAGTTCTTTTGTGTGCAAATGTTTTTTGAGCCAGTTCTTTTGTGTGCCACTGTTTTTTGAGCCAGTTCTTTTGCATGCCACTGTTTTTCGAGCCAGTTCTTTCATGTGCCAATGTTTTTTGAGTCAGTTCATTTGTGCTGTGCAGCAGTATGTTACTGCACCCTACTAACACAGTTTTGGTAAATATGTTGCATATCAGGTAAGTACAGATTCAAGCATGAAGAGAGCAGCAGCTTCATCACAGTCAACCAGCAGTAAGAGAATGTGCAAGTGGCAGGATGTTTGGAAAACAGAATTTGACTGGATCGAGAGATGCAGTGATGTCAAAGCGTTCTGCAGGTACTGCAAGAGAGAATTTCTAGTGACCCATGATGGAAGAAACAATGTTGCACGACATGAGGCAACTAAACAACATAAGACTGCTATTCTTCAAGCTAAATCCTCTCACCTGATGACAAAGTGGGCAAGGAATGCAAACCCTGAGGGACCAGAACTTAGGATCATTGCAGCAGAAGCCTCTGAGGTGTTCCATGCTGTTAAGCACAGTATTTCCTATAACAGCTTGGACTGTGCAGTAAAGTTGGCCAGCCAGTTGTACAGTGACTCGGACACTGCAAAGAAACTATCTTGTGGAAGAAGCAAGGCTGAAGCCATAGTCGAAAATGTTTTGGGACCACACTCATTGGAATGCCTCCTGCATGACCTTCAAAAACCAGGCACTTCATTTGCAATTTCATCAGATGCTTCCAACAAGGGGAACATAAAATTATTTCCACTTGTGAGGTATTTTTCTAAAGAAGAAGGGGTGGTGAATGGCCTTTTGGACTTCTATGAAGACCCTGATGAATCTGCACAGGCTATTTCACAGTAAATTTAATTCCAACATTATGGAAAGGCACTCCTTGCCCTAGAACAGCATTTCAGCTTATGGGGCTGATAATGCCAGTGTGAACTATGGGAAGAAATCTGGTGTGTATACCAGATTAAAAGAAAAGTGCCCATCACTCCAGAAGGCTAACTGTGTTGCCCACATCATTCACAATTCAGCCAAAAAAGCTGCAGCACAACTACCGTACAATGTGGAAGTATTTGTAATTAAACTTTTCAGCCACTTCTCAGGTTCTGCCACAAGGACCAGAGACTTGAAAGACTTCTTTGAGTTTTGTGGCATGGAATTTGAGAGTCTGTTAAGACATGGGACAACAAGGTGGCTGTCACTACTCCCAGCCATTGAAAGAGTAGTGAAAAATCTCCCAGTGCTCCAGTCCTATTTCCTCTCCCAGGGAGAAGAGGAGACCCCCTGGCAGATATGGAAGTACTTTTCAGCTAATGAACATGGTGAGAATGAATTGCCTATGCTGCACCAGTACTATTTGCACTTTCTCTGTGCTGTTCTTGTTGATTTTAATGAACATATAAGTACATTAGAAAAATAAGCACTTACTGCCATGGAAACTTTTTGTGTAATGGTCTCTCTGAAGCAAAAACTGCAGGCAAGAGCTGAAGGTGCTTTCTTTGGAGGGAAACTTAGGGCACTTATGAGCACATTAGATAGCACTTCTGCTAACAAACTGAAAAGAGACTTCATTGTGTTCTTGGAGACAGCAGTGAAATACCTGGAACAGTGGTTTGATTATACTGAAAGCAACTACTTGTTTACACTATCTAAATTATCTCTAAATGAGCCCTTTGCTTTCAGTGAACTTATTTAATGTGACCACTGCCCTGAGTCTGCAGGATGTAGATGAAGATTATCTTTTTAGGGACTACTTGGCAATTAGGCCCTTTCTCGAACAGTTATGTAACACAAGCTTGACCCCAGGAGAGAAGTGGCTGAAGCTTTTCATAGAAGGGCCTGAACTGACTACACTATATCCGGTAATTGCTAGGGTTTTATCTATACTGACCTCAAACGCATTTGCGGATATAGTTTTTTCTTTGGTAAATGTTAAATGGACAGATGTGCGAAACCGATGTAGTGTGGACTTGTTAAAAGCTGAACTAATGATGACTGTAAATTACCGGATGAAATGTTGCGACTTTTACTCAAATATTGTTTCAAATCGGGCCCTTCTTCAAGCCATAAAAGCTAATTCAAAATACACATTAAAAAAAAGTGATTTAGTGTAGTAGTGTGCAGTATAAAGCACTAGGGTGCAGTTTGTAATTTTGTGTTTTTCTTTGTTTAGCATTAATTTGCTAGTGTGCAGTATGTAGTACTAGGGTACAGTATGTAGTTTTGTGGTTTTTTTTCTTTGCTTTAGCTTTAATTGACAATAAAAAGTCTTAATTTTATACTTCACTTGTATGTGGTATGTAGATTTTTTTAAGTTTTCTTTCTGAATAGTCATGGTTGGTTTATGAATTTTTTAACTTTTTATATAAACACGTCTGTTTAATGAGTAGTGTGTTTTTTATTCCTTTAAAGTTTATTTACTGTTATAACTGAGCAATGTGTGTTTTTGCAGTAAAGGTTCACTTCATTTAAATGGTTTGAGTTTTCAGTATGCTGTAATGTCACAATGTTGTATCCATAACTGCAACACTGCATCTCCTTTAACACCTCTGGTGATGTCGTAGTGTGGGTTTGGCCAGTGTCATATTGGCCACACACCCTATCCTATTGGCCACACCCCCATGTCCCACTTTGGCCTTGTTAAAAGCTGGCAACCCTACCTCCATAAGACATGCCAGAAACAACCTGCTCACCAGCCCATAGGACATCAAAGGCAGATTTATTGATTTATTTGTTTATTTATTTATTGCATTTGTTGACCGGTAAAGTCTACTGGGCCTAGGTGAGCCCATTTTCAGTAGAGGCCCGGGGAAAAAAGCTCCACATAACATTAATAGTACATACAAGAAAAAGCACAATATATGGTGTTTATACAGTCTCAATGCATGGAAATAAACATTAAACACAACGGTACACGTTATTTACAAACATTACACATCAACATTCTGTACAGTTTGATAATTGGGGATGGAGTTAGTCAGGAAGGGTAGCAGTTTTCTTTGTTACTTGTTGGAGTTTTGTAGGCATAAGCAGTTGAATTCAGCAAGTCAGAGAGCTCCTAAGTAGTGATGTTAGTAGAGGGATATAGTAGTGGATCAGGTGTTAGGAGGCACTATTTTGGCACAAGTACATTGCAAGAGAAAAGAGAGGTGTGATCTGAGAGACTTCTTAAAGAGAGCAGGATTGCTGATTGTACTGATAGAAGGTGGGAGGCTTTTTCATAGTTTTGACAGTAAAAGAGTACAGCATTTGACCAGATGCAAGATTAGGTTTTTCAACTTTCAGCATCATTGTGTTTTTCGATCTTAGTGGCCTATTAGGGTGGTATGTAGTCAATAAGGAGGAGAGGAAGAGGCATGTTGAAGGCTTGTATATGAGTTTATGTGCAGTGGTTAATTGTGAATAAGTGAGGTAGTGTGCGAGTTCCAGCCAGTTTAGCTGTTGTAGAGATAAGCAGTGGTGTGCTGAGTTTTTAGAATTTGTTACAAATTTGACAGTCTTGTTGTAACATGAGTGCAGTTTGGTTTTCAGGGAGGACTAGATATTGATGAAGATTGGGGCACCATATAGCAGTGATGGTAACAGGAAGGATGATGCTAGAGCTTTTTTAGTAGTAATATTAAGGTAGTACTTGTGTCTATAGAAGGTACCTAATTTTTGATGTGGTTTTTTTTTTTTTTGTTGATGTTGCTATGGATATGGAGGTCGAATGTTAGATTTTCCTCAATAATAACTCCTAGCAATTTGGTACTTGGAACAACTTCAATGAGAGTATTATTATGGAATTGGACAGAAAAATCATTCTTGTACAGAACGGTAGTTTTATTGGAGGGAATATTAGAAGTTTGGCTTTATTAGGATTTAGAGCGAGATGGTTGGTTGGCATCCAAGTTTTGGTTGAAGTGAAAGCATTTGGGGTAAGACATTGTAACTCAGATATAGATTTGGCAGTACAGATGATTGTAAAATCATCTGCATACTGGATAACTGTGCCATGGGTAATGGTGGTGTGGAAGTTGTTAATGAATATACTGAAAAGCAGGGGACCTAGTATAGATCATTGAGGTGCACCTGTGGATGTGTTGAAAAAAGGTGAGAAGGAGTGTTGCCATCTGGTGGATTGTTGCTTATTGGTGAGATAGTCTGAGAAGCAGTTTAAGGTATGGGGTGAGAGACCTAAGTTGGTGAGTTTTGTGAGCAGAAGATAATGTGAAACCATGTCGAAGGTTTTAGAGAGATCTAGGAACAGTGAGGAGGCTATGTAACTGGTATTGTGAGCCCTGTTTACTGTGTCCATAAAGGATATGAGAACAGTGCAGCTACGATGACCTGGCCTGAAGCCATGCTGTGTGGTGAAAGTATCTAGTTTTGGACAAGATAGTTAAGAAGTTGAGTGTGAATACATTTTTCTAATATTTTAGAGATGGGAGAGAGGATAGCGATGGGTCAGAAATTAGAAATATCGGAGTTGTTGCCACCTTTATGGAATGGAAGAACAAATGCTTTCTTCCATATCTTTGGTATACTGGACTCCTGAATAGATCTGTTGAGGTGTATGCTGGTAGGATAGGTGATGGAGTTTGCAGATAGTTGTAGAAATTCATCAGGTAAATTGTCTGGTGCGTTAGTCCAAAGTTTTGAGTTTATGAAGTAGTTTTTTTATAGTGGAAGTTGGTATAGGTGAGAATGAGAATAGAGGAGTAATAGAGGAGTGTGAAGTGGGAGGTTCAGGTGGGCAGGGATCTATAGGTGGGAAGGCAGTGGTGAATTTAGCTATGGTGTTGAGAAAATATGAATTAAAGAGCGAGGTTATCTCAGTGGGAGATTTATCTGGATTAGGGCAAGGATTGTTATTTTTACCTGGATGGAGTAGGGAATTGATTGTGCTCCCAAATTTCTTTGGGTTTAGTTTGTGTTGGTCCTGAAGGCTTAGGAAATGTTCTTTTTTATTTTTTAATCACTAGTCATTTTGCCTGATTGCGTAATTTTTTATATTGAATGAGGTCGTTAGGATTTTAGTTTTTTTGCCAGGTTTTCCAAGCTTTATCCCTAGCATACATAATTTGCTTTGTGTGTTTGGAAAGCCAGGTTGCCTGTTTAGCTTTTATTCTTTTTAGGCAAGGTGGAGCTAAACTATTTAAAATTCTAAGAAATGTTGAATTGAAGAATTCAACAGTCTCATGGAGAGGGAGATATTTGAGTGGGGTCCAGCTAATCCTTTGTACGATTTCATTAAAGGTGTTGAGGGAGAAGTGAGATAACTCACTAGTTTGCTTAACTTGATATGTGCTTAGGTGTGAAGTGGTCTTACAAGTTATAAAGGCTGGTAAGTGGTCACTAATACTGTTAGGGAGTGTGCTGGAGGAGGAGATTTTGTTAGGATCAGAGATGAGTATCCAATCCAGAATTGAGCCACTGCCTGTTTTATTGTTGGGCCTGGTTATTTTGATTATTAACTGCGTATAGTTATATAGAGTTATGCTAGTGGAAGGGTCCTAATTAGAAATATCAAGACAGTTAATGTTAACATCCCCCAGGATGATCATTTCGTTTGTACTGTTATTAGTTGATCAAGCAAGAATGTCTTCAAGTATAGGAATGTTGTTGCCTGGGGGGATGTATATGTCTATGATACAAAGGTTTTTACTGTTGTTCATTTTCAGAAAGGATACTAGTATCTCTGCTTTTGAGAATTGTGGGACAGGTTTTGTGTATTGAACTACAGTGAAGGTGTTTGGGTATATCAAGGCAATACCGCCCACTTTTTATGTGGTCTATCTATTCTGAGGCAGTTGTAATTAGGGGTTAGGAATTCACGATCTTTCATATAAGGTTTTAACCAAGTCTCAGTAATGGCAGTGAAGTCTGGATTGTTTTTGTCTAACCAGGCATGTAGGTGTGGTATTTTATTTCTAATGCTTTGGAGATTGATGGTGGTGAGGTTTAGGGACTTAAAGGAAGTTGGGGGGTTAAAACAGGCTGGAGGGGGACCAGGGTTTGGATGCATATCACCGCATTGACTTAGGTTGCGGTGGGTGGGAAGATTTACAGGTTGCAGTTTCTTTTTAATATTGAGGAGATTGTTTAGACTTGAGTTTTTGTTGTGGTGGTTTTGATGGGAGAGGATTTTTAGTTTTATTTGTAAGATTAAGTCTGTAGCATATAAAGCAGGGCCTACTGGGGAATAGCTGGGGAGAGACTGTATAAGTATGGTTGTTGTTGAAGTAGGTTTGTAAGGTATGTGGGTTGTGTGATGAGATGTTAGTTGTAGAAGGAAATAGAGGTATAGAGAGAACAGAAATAGAATAGTTTTGGAGGTGAGAGACATTTTATAGGGCTATATGTTCTTATGTGTGTGAGTATGGTGTTGTTTGTAGGACTAATAAGGTGAATGGCAGTCATGGTGTTATAAGTAGCTGTGGGTAGGATAGGTAGAGTATTGAGTAAAGTTAGAGAGATAGGATAATAGCAGTAAGTAAAAAAATGAATTATGTGAGGTGGGAGGAAGTAATATGAGAGCAGGGTGGATGAAGTCTGTAATAGTATTTGGAGGTGTAGGGGATAGAGTAGTGGAGTAAGTGAGAGGTGCACAGATAGTAGATGAGGTAGGAGGGGTAGGAGGTGGTGGGTGGAATAATGTAGGTTAGGAGGAGGTTGGATAGGTTGGATAGCAATGTAGTCTGAGTTAAATGAGGGTTGAGAGGTTAAAGTACAGGTAGGAGATAGTTGTTGTGGGTTGAGCCTATGTTCAGTTAAAGTAAGGTAGTACAGTATGGAAAGTAAGTATGGGAAGAGTGCAGAGAGACACATTGGTTGGTTGAAAGGTAATGGGGAGGGAGGGTAGTGAAGAAAAAAAAGTGTAGATGACTGTATTACTATAATGGGAAATAGGGGGAGTCACCTGTTATAGGCTGGAGCAACTGGTGAACTATAAAGGACATGATGGGGTAGGTGGGAATAGGGGGTTAGGGTGGGGAGTGAAGTGAGACCGAGCGTAGCGAGGGCGAACGGAGCAGGCTGAGCCAAGGGACTCAGTTCAGAGCAGACAACACTGTTAATGGGAATGAGTCAGCAGAGACCCAAGATTACCTAAGTGCAAATAAAGATTTAAAGTCCTGCAAGGAAAATGCAGGGGGGTACAGGTCCTAGAGTGTAAGTGTCAGCTAGTATTAAACAAAGTTACAGGAACACAAAGATATTTAAATGTAAACCTACACTGGGTGCTTGTAATACACCAAAAAGCTGAAACTTTTACAGAGTCCTGTTAAACTGTGAGGCAGCTTCCACATAGGTCTGATGAACAGGTATAAGCACACTGTTGCAGTTTAACTCTAGTGTAAGTAGCTGCTAGGTAAATTGACTGCAAAAGAAAACAAAAAGAAAATAAGCATAAAAAGCTATAGTTGATGACTGATGATATATTGATTATATAGTTGACTGATGATAGCTGAACATGGAAGGAGTACTTCCAGCAGCTTCTGAATGAAGAAACCCAAACAGAAATTGTACTGCCTCAAATACAGTCTACAATGAGAGAAGAGGAGGAGCCCAGCATAGAATTAAGAACAGCATTAAGGAAAATAAAGTCAGGGAAAGCAGCAGGCTCAGATGCAGTCACAGCAGATATGATAGAGATGCTGGATGAGATGGGGGAAATGGTTCCTGAGGGTACTTATAGCAGTGTGGAGAAAAAGGTGTATCCCAGATGACTGGAGAATAAGCATACTAGTGCCAGTGTTCAAGAACAAAGGGGGCATTCACAAATGTGGGCAGTACATAGGTATCAAACTCTTGTCATACTGCATGAAAGTTCTGGTGAGGGTAGAAAGTAAAATGGGAGATGAGCAGTTCAGATTCAGATCAGGATGCAGCACAACTGACCTGATATTTGCAGTGAGACAGATAATTGAGAAGAAGTAAGAGATGAGGAAAGAGTCCAACTGGACCTTCCTAGACTTGGAGAAGCCATATGACAAGGTCCCAAGAAAGGTGATTCATGGAGTCCTGCAGTGGTTCAAAGTTTCAAAAACTTTGGAAGGGCCTGCCGTGGTTCAAAGTCCCAGAATTTTTGGTAGAGTTAGTGCTAACTATGTACAAGGACCTAATGATTCAAGTATGAACAGTGCTCGGTCTCACAGAGGGGTTTCCAGTCGGAGTGGGTGTGCAGCAGGGCTGAGCTCTGAGCCCACTGCTGTTCATATGGGTGATGGACCACATCAGCAAACAGGTTGGATGGGATAGATCAGCAAAGTTGCTGTATGCAGACAATGTGGCATTACATGCAGACTCTGATCAAGAACTTCAGAAAACGATAGGGGAATAGAATGCAAAACTGAAGGAACATAGGATGAAACTGAGTACAGATAAGACAGTTGTGATAGCATCTGATGGTGCAGTTCATAAAAAGCTGAGAACTAAGAAAGAAGGGAAAATAGTGGAACAGGTTAACAGCTTCAAGTATCTAGGAGGTGTGGTTGAGGAGAAGTGAAGTCTAAATGAGGAGGTCAAAGCTAGAATCAGAGGGGCTGCAGCCAAATGGTACAGAGTATCAGGTATAATATATGGAAGAAGAATGCCAAAGAAGCTGAAAAGTAAGGTACATGAAACAGTGGTGCGACCAGTACTACTATATGGTATGGAAACTTGGGCAGTAAAGGCAGAGCAGTTGAGGAAGCTAGAGGTGATGGAGATGAAGTGCCTGAGATGGGGGGGGGGGGTAGGATGCACAC